>NC_139940.1:45331253-45381253 GCF_963454915.1 Gymnoscopelus microlampas | reverse complement strand
CTGCAGCTAGCAGCACACTACTGGGCTAACTGTAACAGACAGGCTGAGAAAGGACACAGCCTGAAGCCATACACGCTGCGGCTAAATGTTTCTGCTTTTTGCATGTGTCGTGACTCGTGAGATCCTGCAGCACGCGGTCTGACGGCGCTCCAACGGTATAGCCTCGAGCGGTGTTGCCAGACTTCGCGATAGAAATGAGCAACCGAAAAGGTCCAAGAAAGCGACTATATAGGTCACATGAAACCCATGTCATTGGATATTTGACAATAGCCGATTTACAAGCCGTAAATCGCTGGCACAACAATATTTTTTAGATAGGGGGAGGGGTCCTTGGACAAATACACATTAATTTGGGGGGCTTTCTTGACATTCAGAAACAAGCTCAAATAAGCTACTAGACAAAACAATCCCAAAAGACTGCAACCCACAACTACTAATATTTACAAGCAACTTCACATAAAAACTAACCCAAAGCCGCTTATAATAAGCAGACATGGCAACACCCTTGGGCAGTGGTTCTCAACGTGGGGTTCAGGGGAAATCCCGGAGGGGTCCTTGAGGGGACTCCAGGGGGTCCCCAGCTAAAATGACTTATAGTTAACTCAGAGTAACATTAACACAGTGGATTGGCATTCCAGAGATTAGAGAAGGGGGAAAAACAACTGTATCAAAGTATTAAATAAAGAAAAGGTTGAGAATCACTGGCCTAGAGGTATACACACTCCACCAGCGCAACAACACTAAGGAAAGCGATCTCCAAAGTAGATAAACTGTTGATAGGCCCGAGATCTCGGCGGTAATTACATCATGTTTTATGGTGTATAATCCCCCGGAAAAAAACATGACGAGTAGCTGGATGAAAGTGTGCATCAATCAAATGTAACAAACCCAATTATTGTCAGCCCACCCTCCTCCTTCCACCCTGCTCACAGCCATCACAGATCTCCCCATGACTCAATCCTGATGCGGCAATTATAGCGGCGCTAGAGTCTTAACCCATTAAGAGCGGGAACACATCTGTGTTCAAAGATTTTTTATTAAATTTCTTTGGCTATTCAAAAAATAGCAGATATACAAGCTCATAGCGCGGTACCGAGTGCCGAGTGAGTTAAGAATGTTCGTTAAAAAAAATTAGGGATGTCCGATTTTATCGGCCTCCCGATATTATCGGCCGATATTAGCATAAAAATTGATATCGGGAAAATATCGGTATCGGTTTTTGATTTTTTTTTTTTTTTTTTTTTTTTTTTTGCTTTATAAATAAGTTACAGGAGTTTTTACTGTATATGGTGTGTGTGATATGAAATTTGAGCTTACCCTAATCACAATAATCCCCGCATATATCGGTATCGGTTGATATCGGTATCGGTAATTAAGAGTTGGACAATATCGGTATATCGGTTATCGGTAAAAAAGCCAATATCGGACAACCCTAAAAAAAATATATATTCAAAGATTTGCACGAATTTTCAAGATAAAAAAAATAAATAGCAGATCCACAAGCTCATAGCGCGGCACTCGGTGCCGCGCTATGAGCTTGTATATCTGCTATTTTTGAATAGCCAAAGAAATCAAAAAATGACACAGATGCGTTCCCGGTCTCAATGGGTTAACTAATAACTGCAATCCAATCATGGCGCAGCACGGCTCGGAGGAAACCCGGGCCTGGAATAAGTAATGACAACCCGCAATTTGCTTGATATCGTTGTTTTTTTTACCGCTTGGCTTCTTCAATAACAGGATCACATAAATTAAAAAAAACATAGGTTTTAATTACCTCACCGGTTTTCAGAAGATTCCCGTTTTGCCCGCGATGCCTCGCGTTATCCGCAAATACACACATCAAGCGATTGCGTGGCGCACACAAAAAAAAACGTGTGTGGGTGAGGTTCAAACATGTTCAAACACATTTTGGATTTTTACATTAATTGTTTTTCTACTCAGAGTTCCCCTTGAATTTGTTTGTTTTTTATCCAACGATTTTTGTAACCCATTTTTTCACACAATGCTAATTGCCTAAGCTGTAATCCTGGGCGCTACTCTCCCTCTGCCAGCCCATGGGGAGAGCCCCGAACTGAGCTCATGCTTCCTTCAACGCATGAGGAGTGAGCAGGCCGCTTCTTATCACCTGACAGGGGGGAGTTTCCCCGATAGGACGTAGCACGTGGAAGGAACACGTTATTCAAAACCAGTTCCTTTCCCCTCCATCAGGCGCCCCGGCTGACCGGGGGGAGGCAGTATAGAGACCACGATTACTGCATGTTTTTTGTGATAGGGACACGGGGAGAACATGCAAACTCCACAGTTTTCTCTCCCACGTTTTAATGTGTGTGTCTATGTGCAGGACGTTGCTGAAAAAAAAAGTCAAGATCCACATGCAGGGTGTGGTTTCAATGTGGATCTTAGTCGTCATGTGGCCAGGCTGTGATGTCTATGTGTGTGAATCTCTCTATCTCTCTATAAAACGTACAGTACGTGAAATATTTCAAAACGTATGCAACATAATTATGTGAACAAAAATGCATGGAGTTACTATATTTATTAAGTTGCAGTATAGTAGGGTGCATAAGACATTTGGCACTGATTGTTCCGGCAGTGAGATTAGCTTCGGACGATCAAACACACACGCACACGTCCACACGTCCACACGCACACGCACACGCACACGCACACGCACACACAATTACCCTCCTACAGATGTCGTAAAGAAAAACACATTTTGTACACTACTCGGATTGACATTAATTCCTGTCACATATTTAAAATATGGAGCACAATGCATGACGTCATATAGGGATTGCCATAGTGACCATCATCGGTCGTACCCTACTTTTCACAATGCATTGTGGGACAAGATGAGTCCACCAATAGGATAATAACAATCATCACCATGCATTCGGACACCACTAGAAAATGGTGTACACACTTCTATCCTATAGCGACTGAGCATCGAGTGATTGTGGTCACAGCTTTAGGCTTTGGTCTTGCACCAGTTGGCCGGAGAGACAGTATCAGAAATAAACGAGGCTGGCAAATTGGTGAGATGTGAGGGAGAGCCCGCAAACCATGAAATCTTATTGGACAATCAATCAGTCAATTTGCACCCATTCGATTCTGTAGCCACCACCAAATTGGAGAAGAGTCCTCCTTAGTGGGGAAGTGGGCTGGCAATTTGGGAGTGCACTAGTGCTTTGGGGCGACTCTACTTGAATCGAGTCACCGAGCAGCAGCAGCATCCCGGGGAAAGTGTTGGGGAAAAAGAGACAGGCAGTCAGACTCCAGGCGGAGGAGGCAGTGCACTGGAGGGGTTTCAAGAGGGAACAGCTGAAAATAATGACACCTTTTGAGGGAGTCAATTAGAGCTGAGAGCTGTCCTAAGCCGTCCATAATTGCTCTCACCATAAGGCTCCTCTGCTAGTTCATTTAACTATAATGCTTAAACTCCCATCGTACGACTTATGTCACACCAAGGAAAATAGCAGATCTACATGCGGTGTAGCTTGCAGATCGGCTATTTTTGGTGTGTGGCGCTTAAAAGGGCGTTTGAGTCCTGTGTGCTAAATAACCAGTGGTGGAAAGTAACTAAGTACATGTACTTAAGTACTGTACTTAAGTACAATTTTGTGAGCGCATTGTGAGCTCGACGCATTGTGAGCTTGTAGATCTGATATTTTCAAAAGATTTGTATACATTTGAAAGCTTTTACTCAAGTACATTTTTTAATTCCAGACTTTTACTTGTAACAGAGTATTTCTATATTGCAGTATTGATACTTTTACTTAAGTAAAACATTTGAGTACTTTTTCCACCACTGTAAATAAATAATCATGTTTTTGTATGGAGAAGAGGAGAGAGAATAGCCTACCAGTATAGTGGAGACGACCAGCGATCGGTTCGATAAGGAATCTGACACGTTGGCTGTCTTCCCCTTCTGGTTGTCGGTCATGTTCAGGCCACTAGGAGGGTCCCAGGTTCCAATCTGAAAAATAACAACAACCCACATTAACCCCGCAAGCTTGTAGATCTGCTATTTTAGAAAAAATCGCGAACATTTGTGCAATATCTTGGGGGGTCCGTGGCCAAATACATATAAATGTTGGGGGTCCTTGACATGAACGAGTTTGAGAACTACTGCATTAAAGTGTTCACGATTGGCGTGAAAACCTGTCAAGTCCAGTGTTGTATTAACCCATTCAGACCGGGAACGCATCTGTGTGTCATTTTTAGATGTCTTTGGGCTATTCAAAAATAGCAGATATTTTTCAAATATATCTGCTATTTTTGAAAAATCGTGAAAATATATTTTTTATATATTTTTTCAAAAAACTGTTAGGATTTAGAAAACATTTGTAGAATCGGCCACAGGTCTTAATGGGTTAAAAGACCGTTCCTGTTGTAATTGCATGTTTATCCCAACTCACAATATCTGACACTTAGGCCTATACTGCAGTCCCATTTCATAGTGCATTCCTTAGTTTTCAAGGAATCCATATAGGATTCCATTTCATTACAGTATGAAAATCTGACAGTGACAGTCCTGTTGTCGTTACATTGCTGTTTTGTTTTTTCGCATCATTAAAATTTTGACTGACTCTTCGCGTTTAGCTGAAAAAAATGCCCCCTGGAGAAAACATTGATTCATGAAGCAAATTGAAATGTAAAATGTCCTCTTGACATCGACAGAGATATCAGCCGGAGAGAGGCAGAGAATTTAAAAAAGCTTCTAAAGTTTTATGGTCGGCAGCGGTGTCAAATATACCGTTAACACGCGATAGTACACTCTCTGCAGTGTGATGCTGCTACGGTCATTTAACCCATTAAGACCGGGAACGCATCTGTGTCATTTTTTTATTTGAGCTAAAAAGCATTATTTTACACTTTGGCTATTCAAAAATAGCAGATCTACAAGCTCATAGCGTGGCACCGAGTGCCGCGCTACGAGCTTGTAGATCTGCTATTTTTGAAAAATCGTGAAAATGTGTTCTAATCTTTGAATATATATTTTAAAAAAATTAAGCGAACATTTGTAACTCAAATCTTTGCTTCTGGGACCCCCTGGAAGAAAATATTTTGAGATGGGGGTCCACGGTCAAATATATCATTTTGGGGTCCTTAACATGAAAAAGTTTGAAAACTACTGATATTATAGCAAAACATCCATTTTTTCTTAGGATTTTTGTTAGAATTTAGAAGACATTTCTAGAAGCAAAGATTTGAGTAAAAACATTTGCTTTAAAAATGTGCTTTTAAAAAATTCCATGTTTTTTCTTTTTTTAAATAGCAGATCTACAAGTTCGTAGCGCGGCACTCGGTGCCGCGCTACGAACTTGTATATTTGCTATTTTTTGAATAGCTCAAAGAAATCTTAAAATGACACAGATGTGTTCCTGGATTGAATGGGTTAAGCATGCAGAAATGTGGTGTGGCAGAGAAGCGGGCGCAAAAAAACACCCTTTGGTGCACTAACGCTGTGAGTAAGGCAATGAAGTAAGACTCAGCTTTCTTCATTCGAACCACACACACACACACACACCGTGGTACAGCACCCCTCAGGACACACTTGACAGCCGTGTGAACTCTCAACACTCTCAGCGGCTGGTTGCTCACGGTGAGCTGAGGCGCCCGCAGGACACAGATGATCTAGGATCTGAACCCCCCCCCCCCGCAACCCCCCACCCTAACCTTCACCCTCACCTTACCCCTATACCCAGGGTTGCCAGATCGGCTTATTATAATTTCCCCCGCAAGATTTTATTTGAAAATAGCCGATCTACAAGCTCACAACGCGTCGCATCGCGACGCGTTGTGAGCTTGTAGATCTGCTGTTTTCAAACAGCTGATGTATATGTTATAAAGTGCTCGTGTGGCCCATAGTCGCTTCTTTTGGGCTGGTTTTCCTAGACCTGGTTGCTTGTTTCTCTCACAGATTCTGGCAACGCTGCCCCTACCCCCCCCTGACTGTGTTGGGGGGGGGGAGCGGCATACAAGGAGGCCTGGAGGAGGATAGACCCGGGACGAGGGGAGGGATGGAAATGAATGGGTGGGTGGGCGAGACTGGAGAGCGGATGAGAGGACGGAACGGAACGTTGCCCCCAGGCTCCTCCTGTCCTTTCTCAACACTCTCTCTCTCTCTCTCTCTCTCTCTCTCTCTCTCTCTCTCTCTCTCTCTCTCTCTCTCTCTCTCTCTCTCTCTCTCTCTCTCTCTCTCTCTCTCTCTCATCTCTCTCTCTCTCTCTCTCTCTCTCTCTCTCTCTCTCTCTCAGTGTTGCCAGTTTGTTGCGAGAGAAACAAGCAACCGGGTCTATGAAAACAAGGCCATAGAAGAAGCATGAGCACTTTAACACTATATATATGTCAGGTATTCGAAAATATAAAAATATTTTTCGAATACCTGACGTATATATAGTGAGCTGGACGATCTGCTATTTTCCTGCGAAACCCTTTCCCACAATAAGGATAATGGGGTTTAAGTGGTTAACTATCAGTCATTTGGCTGGGGAGTCCCCTCAAGAACCCTGCGACATACTAAAGCCTATACCACTTGTGCTATAACTACGCCCCCCTTTTGTGGCCAACGCGGAAGTGCCTCTGCCTACAACAACTGCGGGCTATTTCTTTAGCCCGTATATTTTTGGACCGTGACGGAGGCGCACCGTCTCAAGCGAACTTGAGCCACGTGAGGCACCACCAAGCGAGCTAAAGCGAGCGAGTTGCCGTGCCGAACATTGCGAAGTTCGCCTGGGCCGACTCAGCGCCGTTCGAGTTATGTACCGATAGGCACAGAATAGTAAATCATGTTTTGGTGAGAGCGTTTGCCGCAACTGCCACTCAAAGTGGCTACTGGCCAATCACAGCACGTCCTTGCACAAGCGTATTGGCCAATCACAGCGCGTCCTTGCACAAGTGGTATAGCTTTTGGGATGACGCAAGAACCCCTGTGGAATTTCCTGGACGTCCCTACGTTGAGATCCACTGCTCACAAAATCTGTTCAGACGGGGGTCCCCGGCCAATACTGTTTTGAACAATATTTAGTAAGCGAGCCCAAATAAGCAACTATACACTTGTCTTTAACACCCCCCCCCCTCCTCCCCCCCACAAACTTCTTTACAGGAAAAAACAAGCCCAGAGTCACTTATAATAAGCAGACGTGGCAACACTAGGCCCACCAGCCTTCCACCCCCTCCAACCAGCATCACTACCAGCATCACAAACAGCCTCCTCCAGCACCATGCTTCCTCAGGGCTCCTCCCATATCCTGAGATGAGCTTATAGTAATTGCAAATCAACTCTTTAATTCAGCCTTCATGAGTCTGGAGGGCTTCTGAAGGGGTTTTTATTAATAGAGTAAATTATTCATGGAGGTGCAGACACACACACACACACACACACACACACACACACACACACACACACACGCAGCTCGCATACCGGAGGTCAGGCGCTAGCTGCGGAGACACACGCACGCACGCACGCACGCACGCACGCACGCACGCACGCACGCACGCACGCACGCACGCACACACACACACACACACAGCTCGCATACCGGAGGTCAGGCGCTAGCTGCGGAGACACGCACGCACGCACGCACGCACGCACGCACGCACACACACACACACACCACACACACACACACACACACACACACACACACACACACACACACACACACACACACACACACACAGGGGAGCGTAAGGACAAGTGATGCATGCATGATTGTGTGCGTATGCGTGTGTGTGTGTGTGTGTGTGTGTGTGTGTGTGTGTGTGTGTGTGTGTGTGTGTGTGTGTGTGTGTGTGTGTGTGTGGGTGTGGGTGGGTGTGTGGGTGGGTGTGCACACGCGAGCACGTGCGTGTGGCTGTGTGCGTATGAAAACGTTATTTAGTATCTCCGTGGCGTTAGCTGGGAATCTTTTAAGTTTCCTTCCTCGAGGATGAATTGTGAGCGTTAAGTGACCGCTAAACGCTAGAGAAATCCTATTTCTGGCCACAGATATACAGTATAGTACGCACTCCTATAACTGTAGGTGTTCAAACTGTAAGGGGCACACACACACACACGCACACACAAACACACTACCTTCTCCAGTCCCTCCTCTTTGAGACTGATGACATCCAGGTCAAAGTCCGTTCTTAAACCATTGGTCCTGTTGAAAGTGATCCTTCCTGTCAGGCCATCCCAATGGGCCTGGGGGGGGGGGGGGGGGGGGGGAGAGAGAGAGAGAGAGAGAGAGAGAGAGAGAGAGAGAGAGAGAGAGAGAGAGAGAGAGAGAGAGAGAGAGAGAGAGAGATATCAATATTAGTTATATATATTAGTATTAGTATCAATATTAGTACAGAGGCATGATATTCCTAATGTCTTCTCTAGTACACAAGCTCACAACGCATCGCGACGCGTTGTGAGCTTGTAGATCGGCTATTTTAAAATAATAATAATAATAATAATGTTTATTGTCCCCAAGGGGAAAATTGTCTTCACAAGGTAGCCAAAGTCTATATAGGGCTGAAGTGGGTAATGTACGTTTTGGCATAATAATCCAAATCTACAAAGTAACTAGTAACTAAAGTTTTCAAATAAATGTAGTGGAGGGAAAGTACAATATTTGGATCTGAGATGTAGTGGAGTAGAAGTAAAAGTACTGAAAATTGGAAATACTCCAGTAAAGTACAAATACCTCAAAATTGTACTTAAGTGCAGTACTTAAAGGACAACTTTGTTTTTTTACAACCAAGGTTTATATTTTAGCTTGTAATTAAAGTAAATAAATGATGTGTAATTTTTTTTTCATTTACTGCTTTCTATAGTTTTAGCATTTTTTGCGATATTTTTTACAGTGGGCGGGGGCATTCTGTCCGGTGGCTAAATATGCCTTTTTTTTACACAATAAAAAAGGTCCGGCTGTCTGAGATGGCCAGATGTGAGTTATTGGGGGCTAGAAGAGCTACTGTAAATAATAATAAAGAAAACGCCGGGTTAATGTGTTAAAAAAAATACATATTTAGCCACCGGACAGAATGCCCCCGCCCACTGTGAAAACACTGTAAAAAAGATTGTGAAAATTGCTAAAACTATAGAAAGCAGTAAATTTAATTTTTTTAACACTCATCTTTTATTTACTTTAATTACAATCTAAAACATAAACCTTGGTTGTAAAAAAACAAAGTTGTCCTTTAAGTAAAATATACTTAGTTACTTTCCACCACTGCTGTCTTCTCTATAGTAGCCTACATGGATAACTACATGCATCTGAACGTGTTCATAAGAGCGGAGCAGGTTTATTGCCCAAACTGTACAGACGCAGAGCAGTTTAATGTGTGTGGGGGGGGGGGGGGGGGGGCGACAATCTTGCATGAAAGTGTCCCAAAGCTTTAGCAAAGTGTTTCCCAGGCGTGGCCGATGTGTCTCCAGTACTGGCCCCCATGGGAGGCATGTGGTGGCTTCTATAACGGCCATATAGACGCTGCAGAGAAGTGAGGCCCAGATCTGAAAGTGTCCTCACAGAGGAGAGATAAAACTGTGTTCACTGACTCAGAAAGTTGAGAACAGAAAGATTGGTGTCCTATATCTAAAGCCCTATTCAGTTGGGGCAACCTCGGAGTAAGAAGGGGTGGAATACATAGTAAAATCGGGAGTGTTAAATGAGCTCTCTGAGAATTACAAAAAAACTAATGGACTGGGGTCCATTTGTTACAGTACACTCTCTAGAGTTCAATAAAGACTCCGGATTTGACTGTGTATATACCTCACGTTTCTTCCGAAGGTGAACTGGCACGTGGCAAAACTTTTTACTGAGGAGATGGAACTTTGTGGCTGTTATCATGTGTCCTTGAGGTGTGGAATTCTTTTGATAAGTATAACAGGCGTGGCCTATGTGAAATGGCACAGCAGAGGAATTCACACCAAATGCAATTCCAGAAGAAAAAATTGAACAAGAAATAACACCAACAAAAATGACGTGACAAGAAATGATATGTGGAAGCTGACGAAGCATTTTGTTTCCCCCCAAAAACAACGTAAAAATAATTAGTACGGTAAACTGCGTTCATCAAGGTCAACTCTCTGCCACTTTCAGCTCTTGTTCTCCTTATATTTTGTGTGGAAAAAAATGCTGCAGAGCTAGCGCTGTGGATTAGCGTTATGATGATTAGCATTATCAGGGAACTTCTGCCTTTTCCAGGAAAATTGTGAGTGGAATTTTTATAGTTCTTTTTAGTACGCAGCAAATTGCACAACGTAAACTATCGCAACACATCGAATGTCCTCGGCTGATGCTATCCTGTGCAAATATAATATATCAAGTACAGAAGTCTAGGGGTGGGACTATTGCCTAATGCTGATACAAAACATTGCAATTCTGGCTCTGACAGGGGGGTTACCTTGAGACATAATGTGGTCGTGAGTTCAAGCCCCTGCACTGATGACGTCTTTCAGCATATCTAAGATAACATGTACTTATCCCATTAAGACCTGGAACGCATCTGTGTCACTTCTTGATTTGAGCTAAAAAAAACTCAAATCAAGAGCTTTTTTAAATTATTTTTACACTTTGGCTATTCAAAAATAGCAGATATACAAGCTCGTAGCGCGGCACCGAGTGCCGCGCTACGAGCTTGTAGATCTGCTATTTTTGAAAAATTGAGAAAATGTGTGCAAATCTTTCAATATATATATTTTTAAAGCGAACATTTGTAACTCAAATCTTTGATCAAGATATTTTGAGATGGGGGTCCGCGGTCAAATACATATACATTTTGGGGTCCTTGACATTAAGAGGTTTGAAAACCACTGACATACATGTAGCAACATAAGTTTTTTCAAAAAAACAGTTTTTAGAAGAACTGATTTAGAAGACATTTTGTAGAATCGGAACCTCAGGCCTTAATGGGTTAAAACGGAGAGAGCGAAGATAGTGTCCTGCAAAAAAGGATATATTTGTCATCAAACTGTCTCACACAATAGAAATGAGAAAAAAAAAAGGCAACTGCAGGTAGCTTACTCGTACACTGCACATATAGCCTACTACAAATGTGGGCATAGGAGAATCCACATCTCCTATAGCTGCTATAGCTGAACTTGCAGGGAGCCCATTTGTCTGTGACACATACAGGACATCACAATCCAGCACTAACTGTGTGGAAATACTGGAAACACTTCCAGATGTAATGTGAGCAAACGTCCTTTTCGGAGGGCTGATACAGCGATCTGGCGCGATGGGAGAACTGTACTGTACAGATAGTGGTGTGTACAGTAACGCTGGGCCACTCCTCACTCCACGATTATAGCGCCGGTGCTGCTGCCATGACCAGTGTTGCCATGTCTGCTTATTATAAGCCTCTGCAAACTACCCCGCAAACTACCGATATTTACATACAACTTTATAGAAAAAAACAAGCCCACAATCGCTTGTAAATATTGGTAGTTTGTGGGTTGCATTTTTTTGGGCTATGTTTCTAAAGTGTAGTTGCTTATTTGGGCTTTCTTCTTTGATTATTGTTTAAACCAGTGGTTCTCAAGCAGTTTAATGTCAAGGACCCCCAAATGAATGTGTATTTGTCCACGGACCCCCATCTGAAATTATCATCTGTGCCAGGGACTTCCGTACCAGTTTTGTGTTGTTAAAATGTTTAGAAAAATATTCCACATTGCAGCCTTTTTTTTCCTCAAGATTCTTTTGAAAATAGCAGAGCTGCAAGCTTGTAGATCGGCTATTTTCAAATAGCCGACGTTTGAAGTGCTCATGGTGGCCTAGTCGCTTCTTTTTGGCAAATCTGGCAACACTGGCCATGACTAGCGTTCAGCATAGACAACGATAGTGGCCATCAGACTATAAACCGCATCAGCTTTCATGAGAGCTGGCTTCTGGCCCCAGTGTGACTCTGTGCACTTAAAAAGAACTCCGGGTCACAGTATCCTGTATAACCACATGAGAGAGTGGAGAGTGGAGGAGGGGAGAGAGAGAGAGGGAGAGAGTGGAGAGTGGAGGAGGGGAGAGAGAGAGAGGGAGAGAGAGAGAGAGAGAGAGAGAGAGAGAGAGAGAGAGAGAGAGAGAGAGAGAGAGAGAATATTGTCGCTGTCAGTTTCCAACGAGCAGAAACCTTGTAAAACCTTGTTACATTGGAGGAAAGGGCAAATGCCTCGGGATGCGACGCGTCGGCTATATGTCCGCTACGTTAGCGTGATGCCGTTTATGATGGAGGCGTTAATTCGCATCATTTACAGAGAGAGAGAGAGAGAGAGACAGACAGACAGACAGACAGACAGACAGACAGACAGACAGACAGACAGACAGACAGACAGACAGACAGACAGACAGACAGACAGACAGACAGACAGAGACAGACAGACTGAGAGAAAGACAGACTGAGAGAAAGACAAACAGAGGGAGAGAGTGAGTGGGGAGAGCGCTAAAGGCGTGAGATATGAGCTTATTTGCACTGGCAAGCTATTGTGAATCTTATATAAATATGTCCACATCTTTACAGCTCGTACGTTCCCGCGTCGCCACCAGCACTCTGTCCTCCCACCCCGCCCCCACACAAAGCTGACAGAATGAGATTTAGCAGCGTTCGTGTGATCTCGCACGGCTAACAGGGAGGGCTTTGGCGGGGGTCCTAAATATAGGAGCGGCCGATTCCTGCCCGTTTTAACTGACAGCGCGGTTCAGATTAGCCGTCCCAGTTTCTCCTCAACGAATCTGGCACACTGAGGAATAATTACCGGAAATTAAGATAACTTAAGACCCATTCTCCATGAATGATTAATACTCAAACAGAGAGAGAGACTTGGTTCAAAATGGCTGCTCCCAGGGGAGCGTGTGTGTACTAGAGGAATGATTTCCATATAAATAAGTACGCAGACATATAATAATTCCTCTTCTTCTGTATATTCCCCGTGTCCTTGACTGCCTCTACGACTTCATAGTATTTTATTTACATTCGCCATCCATCTGTTCCCCCGTGTGTGTGTGTGAGTGTGTTCGTCTCTGTGAGTGTGTTCGTCTCTGTGAATGTGTGTGTGTGTGTGTGTGTGTGTGTGTGTGTGTGTGTGTGTGTGTGTGTGTGTGTGTGTGTGTGTGTGTGTAACGTTGGAGAGAAAGTGTGTGCAAGTGAGACAGATGGAGAGAGAGAGAGAGAGAGAGAGAGAGAGAGAGAGAGAGAGAGAGAGAGAGAGAGAGAGAGAGAGACTGACAGACAGAGGCATGGATAGAGATAGAAACAGACAGGCAGAAACAGACACAGAGCCAGGGGGGGGAGAGAGAGAGAGAGAGAGAGAGAGAGAGAGAGAGAGAGAGAGAGAGAGAGGGGGGGTGCTGATAAAGGCAGAAACAAACAAACAGAGCCAGGGAGACAGAGAGAAGGAGAGAGAATGAGAGAGAAAGAGAGATATACAGTATATGCAATGTTGATAGTTTAGATCACTGGTGGTTCTCATACGTGGGGACCCCCAGGGGTCCTTGAGGGAGTTCCAGGGGGGTCCCTAGCTGTATGACTGATCGATAGAAACCAAAATGTAACTGTGACAAACCCCATAGGGTGTTGACTCTGATGAAGACGCTCCTGGCATGATGGAAGTTATAAGTCCTCCTGATACAGCACCTCACAAATACAAAAAGGCATCTATACCAGTCTGCCATGCTCCAGTGACTCATTCCTTCTGTCTGCTCCTGAGACGCACCGGACCTGTCGTTAATAGGCTCTATGCACAGCAGCCATATTGTAGAAATTGGGCCTCTTCCTTAATTCCTTCACAGGTGTTACCAATGATACTAATGAAGGCTCTGTTCCAATTCAATGTAGCACAGTGGTTCTCAAACCTTTTCATTTCAAGGAACCCTCATAACTCTGAGAGTGTGCAAATGGAACCAAATGGACCCGTATTTGTACACTCTCAGAGTTACACACCTTTTAAGGGGCCATTTGGAAACCCCTCAAGGAACCACGAGGGTCCCTGGACCACACTTAGAGACCCACTGGTGTAGCAGAGTGTTTCCAGTGAGCCAACGTGCACAATATCAGCACCCTGACTCTGTTTGACCAGAATGGAACAGAGCCTTAATTAGTAGCATTGGTAACACCTGTGAAGG
Organism: Gymnoscopelus microlampas; assembly: GCF_963454915.1. Classification (NCBI taxonomy): domain Eukaryota; kingdom Metazoa; phylum Chordata; class Actinopteri; order Myctophiformes; family Myctophidae; genus Gymnoscopelus; species Gymnoscopelus microlampas. Next base: position 45,367,166 of record NC_139940.1, on the reverse strand, counting down.
AAGTAAGAAGAGGCCCAATTTCTCTCCAAAATGTCTGCTGTGCATGGAGCCTATTGTTTGACGCGCGGTGGAACTCCTTTTCTAAACCCTTAAGAGTCCATTTGTTTTTTTAAACACGAGTTAAATTAACACTGGAAGCTTTTACAGATATATATCGATCAGTACGTTGATTAGAGAGACAGAGATGGAGACAGACATAGACAGACAGACAGATAAGGGAGGATCATGAACGAGGTATAATGAATGTTGACGAACGGCCGACCGCGGGGGTCAGGTGACCTCTCGCTGACTCTCACCTCTTTGATGAGGGCCATGAAGCGGTTCCCAAATCGCCAGGGCTTGTGTCTGTTGCACTGCAGCGAGCTGACGGTGATCTGCTGAGACTGCTGCACAGCCACGGCCACCACGTGCACGGCATCGTACATAAGCGCGGCGTCCGTCTGCAAAACCACACCAAACAAACAACAACACATTAATACAGGGGGGTCTTCACAACGGTTTTGAGACCCAAGGACCCCTTAGCTGAGAGAGAGAGAGAGAGAGAGAGAGAGAGAGAGAGAGAGAGAGAGAGAGAGAGAGAGAGAGAGAGAGAGAGAGAGAGAGAGAGAGAGATGAAGCAGGGACCCCCGCAACAAATATCTAAAATTGTGTTATATTTCATAGATAGCTTCATAGACTTGTTTGACAGCGGTATCATCATTGTTGAGTAAATGAATGGTTATGGGTATTTGTTTTCAGATATTTAAAGGTATAGTTCACCCCCAAAGTTACTTTTTTTTCCTATCGATTAGTCACCCCATGGAGACTTTCATTCATTGGTAATTTTTAGTTTTTGTCGCATTCCTAAGCCAATAATTTGATGACCGGCAGCGGTTCCGGTAGGAGACACAAAGACTCTCCTTTGTGTCTCCTACCGGAACCGCGGTCTACTCGTCCACTGGTCAGACATCAAATTATTGGCTTAGGAATGCGACAAAAAAAAAAAATCCATGAATTCAACCCTCCACTAATCGATAGAAAAGAATACATTTTTTGTACTCGATTTGTACTTAGTGGTAACGACGTAACGACTCGTAACACGTTGTAGCAGGGCTATTTTTGGCATGGGACACCTTCACACTCAGGATTTTGTCGTGAACACTAATAATAATAATAACAATAATTATAATAAAGCTTTATTTATATTCAAAACTAAGTTACAAAGTGCTTCACAAAACACATCACACAACAAGAAATAGAGCAATAAAAAAAACTCATGACAGAGCAAATGGAGTATATAGGACACAATAGGTTAAAACATTTGGGGAATAAAGGCAGCTTTATAAAAGTGAGTTCTCACTGGGGATTTGAACAGGGGCGCAGACTCTGTGAGCCTGAAGATGGATGAATGGTCAAAAAACTATAGGAATGTAGCAGAGTAACCCTGCCTGAAGCCCAGGGGACTCATTAGAGGTTAGAAGACTAAATGTGCTTGTCCTATCGTATCCCACATGGCAGAGAGACTGTAGGCAAAAAACGTATCGTGCCATTACAGAAGTAAAATCAATCAAGCCAATCTAAATAAATGGCCTATGTGTCCTATGATATCTCAGACCTCCAATCGTATCTCAGAGTTAGGAACGAGCAATCATTTTGCTTATGTCTGCTGTGTTTATGATTAGAATGGGTATGAGGAAATAACCCATTCAATCCAGGAAAGCATCTGTGTCATTTTAGATTTGGCTATTCAAAAATAGCAGATATACAAGCTCATAGCGCGGCACCGAGTGAAAATGTGTGCAGATCTTTGAATTAAAGCGAACATTTGTAAAATATTTTTGTTCCAGGGACCCCCCAGAAGCAAAGTTATTTGAGCTACAATGTTTTACTTTATAATAAGATTTGCACACATTTTCATACACTGTATATGTTTTTTTAAATAGCAGATCAACAAGCTCATAGCACGGCACTCTGTGCCACGCTACAAGCTTGTACAGTATATCTGCTATTTTTGAATAGCCAAAGAAATCTAAAGTGACACAGATGTATTCCCAGATTGAATGGGTTAATGCATAACAACTAAATTGGGCAGCAAAGTGGCTAAAAAGCAAAGAAAGAAAGAAAAATAATGGGTATGAGATGCTTTTTGATTGCTTAGACTGTGCTTCTTTTTTTTTTTACCGCAACAGCTACAGAAATTGTTGTTATGAACGTTGGTGCTTTTTATTTTTAAATCAATGGCGGTGCTGTTTAGCATTGTTGACTACGGCAAATGCTATCATAAAAGTAAATGGGAAAAAGAGCGAGGGTCTTTAATGTGGGAATTGCATTTGTTGCTGAGCCACGGCACAAATAACCTGGCGACTTGGCTCCCGTTTCTGCTTTCACACCGAAATGCAAGGCCAGGTCGTCATCAAAACATCATACTGTAAAAGTGGGGAACATCATGTTCTGGCCCGAACGATCTCTCAAATGAAAAGGAAATAAAATGCACAGCAGGCATACTGGTGAGGTGCTGGTCACAGAGTACACACACAATGAGAAGAGGTCAAATGTTTGTGGCACACTCCAGCTCTGTATGAATTACTCTTTATTTGATGACATTTCATCCATCTGGCCTTCTTCACAACCCGATCATTTAATAATCTGTTCTATTTCTATTCATGATTTCTATTATCCCTTTTATCCAGCGTCTATCTGACATTGAATGACTCATTTAAGACGGGATCTGTCCTAAATTAGGATATTCCTAAATTAGGACATTTTCCTCAATGCAGTAAGGGAATTACATTCTGTAATGAAAAATCCTGAATGGCAAGTCGTGGGAAAAGTACTCAAATGTTTTACTTAAGTAAAAGTATCAATACTGCAATGTAGAAGTACTCTGTTACAAGTAAAAGGCCGGAATTCTAAATTTCACTTGAGTAAAAGTACAAAAGTATTGGTATAAAAATGTACTTAAAGTACCAAAAGTAAAAGTACTAAGATGTTTGAAAATAGCAGATCTACAAGCTCACAACGCGTCGCGATGCGACGCGTTGTGAGCTTATAGATCGGCTATTATCAAATAGCCTAGGTATGAAATACCGCTAAAGTGGTTAATGTATGTTTTATAATGTAATCATTTATATCTGCAAAGTAATACAAATAATTGTAGTGGAGTAAAAGTACAATATTTGCCTCTGAGATGTAGTAGAGTAGAAGTAAAACATTGTTTTACTATTTATTTTGTTTTACTATATATTTTTTTTTAATTCAATTGTCTAAGCAATCCTGGTTACTACACGACCTCTGCCAGCCTAGGGAGAGCCCAGAGCCGAGCTCATGCCTCCTTCAATGCATGACAGGGGGATGGGGGGGCGGGGTTCCCGGTTGGACATAGAGTGTGGAAGGAACACGTTATTCCACCCAGTGACCAGGCTGACCAGGGGGAGGCAGTCTAGAGACCAGGATTACTGCATGTTTTTGGTGAGGGTACCTACCCTAGTGGACACAGGGAGAACATGCAAACTCACAGAAAGGCCATTTCACCAACCCCACCTAGGGTATGGGCACTGATGACGCGGAGGAGAGAACGCGCCCCCAGCGCCCACAGCGCCCCCCGGCAGGAATCGAACCCAGGACCTTCTAGCTGTGAGGCGACAGCACTACCGACTGTGCCACCGTACCCCCTTGAGGTGATTCATCTTTAAAAGGCACGCTATAGATGTTTTTCTTGCCACACAGCAGACGTGGGTTCAAAGGGCCACTACTCGTGTTTTTTCGGCATAAGATGAATTCCAATGCAAATCAGTGTAATAACTCCAGTGCTTGGCATGCGGTTTGATGGTGAGCTAGCTTCTCTTTTCTAGCTAAAGTGTTGGTTTAGAACCAGTTTATGATGATTGATTCAGACATCAGAGTGACAGCTAGGCAGACAAGGGAGGAGGGAGAGAGAAGAACAGGTCATTTCGCTCCATGTCACGTAAAATGTGGCGACCGAAATTGGTCCCCTAATTTACAGCAGCAAAAGTACTTTTGATGTTTTACTTTAGTAAAAGTAAACCAAAGTCTTTTTGCACACCCAGTAAATAGCTCAGGGACAGGTGCGTTGGTAGAGCATACGTTGATATAAAATAGAAGGATCCGCACATCGTCTTCACTTGTTCAATAGAGAAAACGTATATTTCATTTAATGAAATATCATGGACATTCCTCAGGCCTTTTTAATTGCCTGAGGAAGGACCATGACCAAAAACGTTGCCTTATTAAAAGTTTTCTCTGTTGAGCAAGTGAAGACGGTACTTAAGTAGAAATACTACAATGTAGAAATACTCTGTTACAAGTAAAAGTAGGTCCTGTATTCAAAATTTTACTTGAGAAAAAGTACAAAAGTACTGGCATCAGAGGACACTAACAGAACTTTTTTCAAAATGTGTCAAACACTTTGGAAAATGGGTTTAATTGGTTTAACTCGACTCATAACTAAAGTTTTCAAATAATTGCAGTGGAGTAAAAAGTAAAATTGTATTTCTGAGAAGTAGTGGAATATAAGTACTGTATTTGAGTACGGTAAGCGTACTTAGTTACTCCACCACCGTTGCTCACAGGAAATTAGACAAACGGCAAAACAAGAAAAAAGCTTGACACACGCTGGCAACACTCTCAAAGCTCAGACGTGTGCACTTCCTCTCTGTCTGTCTGTCTCTGTCTCTCTCTCTCTTTGCAATAAAGAATTGACGGTAAACAGTCGGCCCGGGAGAGACGGCTATCACAGGAGCTATCAGGGAAGTGCCAGTCATCCACGCTCCACGAAAGAAACGCTCTAATTCCACACTCCCGGTAAAGAAAAAAAAAAAAATCTAATTAGTGTTTGTCTCGCTTGATTGAAAAGCAATCACAACAGCTCTCCACGTTTGTCGTATGGAAATCATGCCTAAGGGCGCGTCGGAAAAATGCTGTCCTGTGGAATAAATCACTCGCAAAAACCTGTCATTTCCCCCCGTTTGGGCCCTGATTGGGCGTCTGAAGGCTTTCGGCTCGAGATAACAGTCGGACGGTAATGGGGGCGACTTGAAGAAGACACTCCAATGGCAATCTCCTGCACGTGCGTGCACGCGTCCGCACGTATATGCAGTAAACATACACGCCCGCCTCGCGACAATATCCATATGATAGCAACGCCTCAGAGTCGATCGCCATCAATACGCATTGCCTTGAAGACATTGTGGAGCAAGGAGCGTGCACCGGCATGCACGACGTGAAAAGAAGTGTGACATATTAATAATCTGCGTTGGGATAAGGTGTTGATAACCCCCGACAAGTGTGAATTTATTGCGGGGCAGCGCGTCACCTGGAGGTTGAGGAGTGTTTTCAGCGCAGCTGGGTTTGCGCGACTGCAACACGTGGTGTTGAGGGGGGGGGGGCGTTTGGGGGAGGTGATGAGGAGAGAGGAAGGAAGAGCGGGTGGGCTGGTGTGATTGCCAGCTGCACAGTGGCAACGCGATGTCTCTTTCAGCGCGGTGCGCGCTGAGGGGCAAGAGCTGCTCCGGCGGTGATGTTCACGCTTGCATCGGCTTGCCATTCAGTTCTCGCTGCCAGAATAACAACATGCAAAGAGCCCCCGCGGGGACCTCGTAAAAGCAATGTGACACCCTGTCAGTCAATCGCATGCCGCTGATACGGTGTGAAGGGTGCGAGTTGGCCTGGATCGTGTAGTCGCGGCTGCGGGGGTGGTGGGGGGGGGGGGGGGAATTGTTGCGCCTCACTAACAACAATGTGAAGGAATATTTGTCGGCAAGAGGCATGACAGGATGAGGTAGGAGAGGCGAGAGTCCGATCACCCCTAAAAACCCATGTCAGCAAACAAAGAAAATACTCTCAGACTCTCGTACAGGCGCTAGCTAAAGAGAACCGTAAAGTGCTGAAAGAGAGCACTTGCAGGGGCACTGGGCAGTTCATGTAAACACAACCCATGCTGTAGGTTTTCTTAATAACAGTATTTCGGTATCGCGTGTCACTATGTGAAATTGAAATGAAGGATCACACATCAACCCTAAAGTCTAATTCAGAAAACCTTCAGTGTAAAATCCGGTATTTCTTAGGGCAAGTGAGGCGGTCGTACGGTGAAATATATATTCGCCACCATCCATCAACCCCTCCTAACCCCTAATATGGCAACAAACCAAGAATAAAGCATTTTAATCAGAATGTATACACGCAAATGCATTCAGATTGCCTTCATCCAGGAGAGCTGGAGGAGAGTGCTGAGAGAGAGAGAGAGAGAGAGAGAGTGCTGAGAGAGAGAGAGAGAGAGAGAGAGAGAGAGAGAGAGAGAGAGAGAGAGAGAGAGAGGGAGGAGAGCTTATGGGGAGAGGAGAGGCAGCTAGAGTGAGTTTTGGCAGCGCAGGGTGGTGTGTGTGTGTGTGTGTGTGTGTGTGTGTGTGTGTGTGTGTGTGTGTGTGTGTGTGTGTGTGTGTGTGTGTGTGTGTGTGTGTGTGTGTGTTTGTCTGTGTCTCTGTCTCTCTTCCCGGGGAGGAGAGAGGCTCAGAAGCACCCGTCAGGATCCCCTCGCAAATGATTTAGCAACACTGCCACTTCACTCTATAAACATCTCATTAAAATCAATTATGTCACTCCTGAATGAAATTAAAGCTAAACACTTTAAAAGCCGCTTTTCCCTTGTGTCAGCCAATATGAGCATTACCCCTGACGCAGTCTATTTTTCCGCCTCATTGTCCCCCCCCCGCCCCCCATTTCCCACCCCCCCCAAACGCTTCGCCCGCCCCTTCTCGCTGAGGGGAGATTTATTAAATCTCCTAAGCTCAGATTGATTTCATTTTCTTTCTTTTTTTCATGAATTGTTAAAACGTGCAGGTCTGACGCGCCGGCGGAAGAAAGGTCCCCCACCGCCCCGGCTCATCAACATCGCCATGGAAACAAAGCGTGGCGAGAGGCAGCTTTTCTCTTTCCTCGACGGAGATTGGGTTATCGTTTTAAAGGTTCCTAGACAACACACTTTGGACCCTCCTCCTCCCCGAGCCCCGACTCCAAACCCAGAGATAAAAGAATATGGCAACGAGCCGCCAGTGAGGGAGTTAGGGAATATTTGGTGAGGAGAAAAAAAACAGAAAAAAGGACAGCGAAGGAGAGAGAAAAACAATATAATGGAAGAAATTCTAACTTCCTCTCAGGAAGGGAAAGCAAGGCAACTATAGCATGTTTTTTTTCCCCCTCAGTTGTGGACTAATAGTCTATTCTATGTTCCTCTCTGTAAGAGAGGTGTTGTGTAGTACTGTCAGTGTATTGTGTGATCTGTCTATGTATTGTGTATTTGTTTATGTATATTGTGATTTTTGTGTCCTGATGGATGCTTGGCGCAAAATGAATTTGAAAATTTCCGCAAAGATTAATAAAGCATCTATCATCTATCTACCTATCTATCTATCTGTCTATTGTGACGGCCCCTTGGCCTCATTAGTGGGGAATCCTGCACACCTGGGTTGCTTAGGGTTGCTTTGGGCTGCTTTGGGTTGCTTTGGTTGCTTTACTTTATCAAGTTTATGCCAATTACTTTTCCTACTATTTATTATCCTAAATATATTTCCTTCTTTAACTAAGTCATGTGCGGTCTCCATTTTGTCCGCCTTTGAGCCAAGTCGTAACACTATCTATCTATCTCTCTCTAATAACCGGCAGAGTGTGTGTGTGTGTGTGTGTGTTTCCTAAAGCGACCAGTGCTCATGGGTGTGTGTGTGTGTGTGTGTGGGGGGGGGGGGGGGGGGGGCTGTGTTGGTCATGGCGGTCACGGCCCTGTGGTTCTTTTGATTGAAACATAAACACCTTGAGCCTAGAAAGGGAGGCACTGGGGAGCAACGAGGGGGAAAAGCTGTAGCTACCTATCCCCTCCACACGCACACGCGCGCACACACACACACACACACACACACACACACACACACACACACACACACACACACACACACACACACACACACACACACACACACACACACACACACACACACACACACACACACACACACACACACAGTGACTGGTCCTGCATTCTAGAAACTCCACACTCCTGCCAATTAACTTGTGAGTCACCAGGCTTCATGTGTGACACATCCCCATCGCCGATGGCACATGACTTACCGTACAGTATAAACCCTTACTCGTCTACATTTTTTTCACCATGTTTGTGTGTACACTGTACAGTCACATGGTATTATGACAATGCTTTTTTTTTATTATGTCTGTCGGTTTTTACAGCATGGCTCTGCAGCCGTATAGATTAGACAGGCGGCAAGCATCCGGTTCAAAAAATGAGGCCAATAATGAAGGGCGGCTTCCCCTGCAGTTCTCATTAACGGCCCAGGAGATTTCGCTATTTCCCCTCCGACTAAACGAACGCTGCATTCGAGTGAATGAGGTTTTGGCCGTTAACTTACACTTGATTTTATGACCTTAGTAAACATTCTCAGAAATACTTCGCTAGTTTAATGTATTTCTTCAATAAACTATGGTCCCATTATTTTCGTCCATATTATTTACAGTCTGTGAGATTAGAGGAGGGTCTGGTCTGTCTGTCTGTCTGTCTGTCTGTCATCAAAGACAGACAGACAAATGCATCAAATTTCAACGGGTTGAAACCTTGCCCAAATATGGAGTTAGTTATGCCGTAGATATGTCATAGATGACTGACATAGGGTGCGTTCGTAAAATGCGCACAGGGAGCGTACGCGCCTATTGGCAAGTTGTGCTCAGTGCTATATTTCCAAACGCACCCATAGATCATTGACATAACAGGGTGGCCACATGAAGTCCAAGATACACATTGGAGCCACCCCCCCATTCCCACACGGATCCCGAGATCCACACGATTCGATTTCCTTTTTAACGTTCTACATCTTTCGACAGATAACCGCAAGTGAAACAGAATGATCTGACCCTGTTCCTCCATCAGCGATTACACAGACTGCATGTCTTTCTACAGACTAGACTGTAGTGTGGCTCACGGAGCATAAAGGAGACCAGTACTGTACTGTGCGACACCAAATGCCCATGAGGCACGAGCGTGACATTTGACAGGGATCATGAGTCGGTGAATTCGATTGGATTCTGTGAGCTCATGTACAGTAGAGAGAGAGAGAGAGAGAGAGAGAGAGATGGAGAGCAGTGCTGGAAAGTAACTAAGTAAATGTATGTACTTAAGTACCGTACGTGTCACATCGCCACGCGTCGCATCGCCACGTGTTGTGAGCTTGTGGATCAGCTATTACTGTTGCTATTTCCTAGTTGCTATTTATGTTGTACTTTTACTCAAATAACATTTTGAACACATACACATAATGCCCTTTACTTGAAACAGAGTATTTTTATATTGTGGTTTTGCTACTTTTACTTAAGTAAAATATCTGAGTACTTCTTCCACCACTGAGAGAGAGAGAGAGAGAGAGAGAGAGAGAGAGAGAGAGAGGGCAGCAGTCCATGCAGAGATCCTGCCTTTAGCATTTAGAAGCAATTTAATCGGGCCTGACGCTGCTCCTGCCCAAAATGTATTGATTAGCAGCAAACAAAGTGACTGTCTGATCAATGAGAACCAGCTCCACACAAGCACAAGAGCCCCGGGGCCCCCACAGGCACCGATACGACGTGCCCTATGCAGAGTGGCAGAACACAGGCCCCCCGCGGTGCCCGCTGAACTGTAAAAGATACCATTAAACGGATGAGTCAATGAGGAGAGAGAGAGAGGGACATGGCAGGGCCAGGCTGCTGCTATGAGGGATGATGCTACGCTACGCATGCTAGCAGACAGATCAGGAGCTCAGGCAGACAGACACAGAAACACAGACACTGACGCATGAGCACACATACACACACGCTACGTTACACACACACACACGCTACGTCACACACGCGCGTGCACGCGTGTACACACACACATGCGCGGTGTAAAAAGTAGGCTACTCACATTTTTTACTTGAGTAAAAGTATCAATACTTTAATGTAGAACTATACTATTAAAATTAAAGTAAAAGTCCGGTGTTCAACATTTACTTGAGTAAGGAGAAAGTACTCATTATGCAGAATGTCCCATTTCGCAAGTGTTCAAAATGTATAAAATGCGTACAAATCCGTTGAAAATAGCAGATCTACAAGCTCGTAATGCGTCGCGATGCATTGTGAGCTTGCAGATCGGCCATTTTCAAATGGACGAAATGTATATAGGGCTGAAGTGGTTAATGAGTGTTTTGCAATAACAACAAAGTAACTAGGAACTGAAGTTTTCAAATAATTGTAGAGGAGTAAAAGTACAATATTTGCCTCGGAGATGTAGTGGAGTAGAAGTGAAAGTACAGAAAATTGGAAATACTCAAGTAAAGTAAAAAATACCTCAAAATTGTACATAAGTACAGTACTTGAGTAAATGTACTCAGTTACTTTACACCACTGCACACGTATCACACACACGCACGCGCGCACACACACACGCACAGGTGCAACAAAACGCAAGGCTAAATAAACGCAGGCTGCAGAGCTTGTGTGATTATCTCGTCGATGACACACACAGCCCACAGACAAAGTGGACCAATTTTCTTGCAAAAGCATCAACAGTCTGTTCCACATGGTATACCATTAAAAAAGAGCACAACGCATGAAAACCACACAAAACCGTCAATTACCGCTATAGCCAGCATCCTGCTATATAGCTTCCCTTCTAAAACATCGCCCTAATACTTATCCGTATACAAAACAAACACCAGCCAGGGGGGGAAAAAATGTCTGGAGCGTGTGATGCCTCGCTCTCTCTCTAAAAACGCCATCACCGCCGCTGATCATCACCGATATATAAAGTGCAGGAAGTGACAGCGAGCGGGCGGGGCTGTGAGGGGAGGGGGAGGGACCATAAATAAATAAATAAATCAACGTGTCACTTATTCCCTCCATTAGCTTCATTAGGGGAGGGAGAGGACGAGGGTGGATTAAGGACCTGCAGCAGCAGCGGCAGCGTTGGGGACGACGGCAATGTGAGCTGGCAGGGTTCTATCTGTTATTTCAGGGGCCTGCATGGCCCGGTCGTTTTGCGGGTCGTGTGTTCGTTTCGGGGAGGACGGGGGCCGCCGTAATGCAAAGTGATACTTTGGGTTCCCCTGAGGAGAGAGAGAGCGAGGGGGGGAGGGGGGGAGCCTCCCCACACCCCCCCCCCCCCCGCCCGCGTCGCTATAACTCCCGCGCCGCTCTGATTAGAAATGTGCTCTCACCACACAGCCAAGGCTCCAGTCAGTCAGCCCACCCCACCATTACCCCCCCCGCTCATCCCCTCAGCCTTGAGTCTGTCACCCTCCCTCCTCACTTATACGCCTAAACCAGCACGACACCTGCTCTCCCTACCCACCCTCTATCTCTCTATCTCTCTCTCTCTCTCTCCCCCTCTCTGGTCATGTCTAACACCTTTTTGCTATGCATTGCCTACAATGATTGTCTTCTCCAGACCCCCCCCCCCAACAAGCTATACACGCTTTTCCCTTGTCTTCTCCACTGATAGCAAGAGATAGAGGAGGGGGGGGGGGACATCAGACATCATTCCTTCATGTGTTTTGTGGCCCGTGTTCCCGTGCCATGAATTGCAATCCTGTTCCGTGTGTGGAGTGGACGAGTGTCCCGGTATGTCTGAGAGACCGCGGCACACACATTCCTGCCGAAATTGAATATGAAAAAGTGATTTGCGGAGAGTTACCGTGCGTGCGTGCGCGTGCGTGTGTGTGCGTGCGCGTGTGCTTGCGTGTGTGTGAGAGAGAGCATGTGTCTGCGTGTGACGCTGCCCTCGAGGCGGGTTTGTGCTCATAAGACAAAATAAACGTGTCCTCTCTCCTCTCAACGGCTCCCAGGTCCCCAACCAAATAATAACACAAAAGGCCATTAGTGATAGCTAAGTAAACTTTAATAAAGCCCGTTTTTAGTGGACCAAATTAATCATAGACTTGTCCCTGCTGTCTGTCTGTCGGTGTACTTTTCTTAAACAGTGTGTTACGGCTCCATGAGACTGACGATGCTAGAGATACCGATTACAAGGTGAGGACGTATACAAGGTGGTATATTGATTCTCACTACAAAATGTCAAACTCACTATATAGTGGACTATATATACACGTCTCTGTCGGGTGGAAACCTCACAAGTCCAAAACTGTTACTTTTCAGGATTCAAATTCTTTTTTTTTTTGACACAAATCTGTCTTTTTTTGACACAATCTGTCTGATTGTTGCTGTCATTGTGCATCATCATATCAAATACCAAAGACAAAACACTTGATAACTAACAGTGAGGACCAGGGTTGCCAGATCTGCTTATTATAATTTCCCCGCAATATTTTATTTGAAAATAGCCGATCTCACAAGCTCACAACGCGTCGCATCGCGACGCGTTGTGAGCTTGTAGATCTGCTATTTTCAAATAGCTGATGTATTATGTTTAAAGTGCTCATGTGGCCCATAGTCGCTTCTTTTGGGCTGGTTTTCCTAGACCTGGTTGCTTGTGTCTCTCACAGAATCTGGCGAAACTGGTGAGGACTGCATGGAGGCGCGGAGCAGAGCGGACCGCCTCCAGGCCCCTTGTATGTTTCTACAGCCCCGCCTGAAGCCACATACCAGATGGGCTTTATGTTGCTCTCCCCCCCCCCCGCCCCCCACCCTCTCTCTCAAATCTAATGTTTTCTGCAACAACAACAACAACAACAGAAAGCCTTCCCATGACCTGGACCGCTGGCGTGACAGTGTGTCGCGGGTTCGAGTCCCGATCCCGACGGCCTTTGCTGCGTGTCACTCCCCATCTCTCTCCCCATTATGCTGTCAGCCTACTGTCCTATCAATGATAAAGCCATAAAGAGCTCTCTCTCTCTCTCTCTGCATGTAGAAAGCTCTGTTAAATTAAATGTAATTTTGTGTCATAGAGTGAAAGGGGGACGAGGTAAAACAGCAGAGAAGCGCACTTGTGTGTTAGTGTGTGTGTGTGTGTGTGTGTGTGTGTGTGTGTGTGTGTGTGTGTGTGTGTGTGTGTGTGTGTGTGTGTGTGTGTACACACTCACTAGGGGGGGTGGGGGGGCGATAACAGCACCTTTGCCGTTCATGCTGCTGAATTGTGTCACAATGATGAGCCTCAATAGCGGAGGAAATTGACTGTGTAAAACCTATCATTATTCCGGCTGGCTTTTCTTTGTAATGACAATATGTGTCTCTCTCTCCACATCCCATCAGCGTGCATGCCTCTCAAAACGATGGCAGGAAATGAATCCGGAACACGTCCGCTGGCTGCTACGGAGAGTGATAGAGATGACAAGCAGAGGATGACCAAGGGGCTATTAGTACACCAACGCTGAGGCCTGGCCTGGCTTGGCCTCGACTGGCCTCGACCAAACACTCCGCACACCGCTGGCCAGTGGTGGAAGAACAACTCGGATATTTTACTTGACTCATTCAGTGCCAAGTAAATAAGAAAATAATTGCCCATAGTGCCAGCGATTTTCTTACCTTTTCAAGTAGTCACAGAATATTAAAAAAAAAAAAAGGCATGGCGACCTCCCATTCGCTTGTTATGCGCCGTTGAAAATAGCATGTCTCGCCAAAAATACATATTAAAACACAGGAGCCGTGATACAGAATATTTCCCTTCCTGGTTAAATACTTTTTAACCTGGTTATCTCCTGGTTCTGTGTAAAAAAAAAAAGAAAAGAAAAAAAAAAAACACGTCATTGGCACCCAGGATTTGGTATCAAAATGTACTTACAGTACCAAAAGTAAAAGTACTAAAATGTTTGAAAATAGCAGATCTACAAGCTCTACAAGCAACGCGTTGTGATGCGACACGTTATGAGCTTGTAGATCTGCTATTTTCAAATATCCTAGGTATAAAATAGGGCTAAAGTGGTTAATGTATGTTATATAATGTAATAATGTATATCTGCAAAGTAACTAAAGTTTTCAAATAATTGTAGTGGCCCAAAAGCACACTATTTACCTCTAGTGGAGTCGAAGTAAAAGTATAGACAATTGGAAACACTCCAGTAAAGTAAAAGTACCTAAAAAATTGTACTTAAGTACAGTACTTAAGTAAATGTACTTAGTTATTTTCCACCACTGCCGCTGGCACACTTGTCAGGGGATCGGGGGAGAGGAGAAAAGGCGAAAGGGTTGATTGGATTTAAGGCGTAATTGGAAAATGGCAAACAGGATCATAGCAAGGTAACGCGGCCCAAACAGATTATTGTTGCTGTGAACAAGCCGGGACATCGATAGTTAAAGGCCGTTTGCAGCTGTCTGAACTGCCAACCAGCTGCCATATCAATCTAGCCCTTGTCAAAGTGTGAGATGAAATCCCTGTACGACATCAAAAGAAGTACAGAAGCCAACTGGCCTTTCGACTTCAATTTTGTTATTACACTGCTTCTGCCTTTATTGTAATTGGACGTAAATAAAAAAAAAGAACAAAGAAAGGGAAAGCTATACGTGCCGTGTGCAGTGGCCTGCTTAAGACGCTGCTGCATGACTCATGTAATATTCTGTCTATCGTCATACTCTGTCATACAATGCACATACAGTATGCAAGCATGTTCTGTATGTGTGCATGCATGCATAAGCGTAAAAGGTCTGTGTTCAAAAGGTTACTTGAGTAAAAATACAAAAGTATTGGCATCAAAATATACCAGTACCAAAAGTTTAAGTGCTGAAATGTTTGAAAATAGCAGATCTACAACGCTATTTTCAAATAGTCCAGGTATAAAATAGGGCTAAAGTGGTTAATGAATGTTCATAATATAATGATTTATATCTGTAAAGTAACTATTAACTAAAGTTTTCAAATAATTGTAGTGGAGTAAAAAGTACAATATTTGTCTCTGTGTTGTAGTGTAGTAAAAGTAACAGTAATGAAAATTGGAAATACTCCAGTAAAGTAAAAAAAATACCTCAAAATTGGACTTAAGTACAGTTCTTGAGTAAGGTACTTAGCTACGTTCCACCTCAGCTCTTTAATAAACAGAAAATACATTTTCAGGTGTGTTTAACAATTTCAGCCAATCAGGAAAGAGTACCCATTTATCTTTTTTTGTTTGTTATGGTGTTACAGTTCCAATTTTGTCTGCTCACTTATTTGTGTCATCACTTCCAATTCCACTCGTTTATCCTGTATCCCGTGTGAGTTCTCTATCCTGATTGGATAAAATGTGTTTTCTGTTTAACCAAAGAGCTGGAGAGACAAGGAGACTCCTGTTACTGAACAAGCACTCACTGAAAAAGACATAGCAATGAGTACAATCAGAATATAGAGATATTTAACAACAATATCACATACCCGACCTTCAAGTATTACCATTAGCTACTGTGTTTAGTGATTTACCTACTATTACATGATATCTGTCTGTCTCAGGACATATAATATGGTTCTACCATAAATGAAGTGATGCCTAAAGTCACTTAGTATGCCCATTTAATCTCACAGCAGAGACACGACTAACAAAGAATAGTAAATCCATGAACGAAACACGAAACACTTCCCTTACATCTAAAATGATGACAAGAGAGTAAAGATATGACAGGCAAAACATTCTACAAAAGGTCCATAAAGTCCAATAGACAATAACACTACACTCAGAATAAACAGAAGCAACTCGGTGCCGCGCTATGAGCTTGTAGATCTGCTATTTTTTAGAAAGATCGTAAAAATGTGTGCAAATCTTTTATATATATTTTTAACTCAAATCTTTGCTTCTGGGGGTCCCTGGGGTCCGCGGACAAATACATATTATTTTGGGGGTCCTTGACATGAAAAAAGTTTGAAAACCATTGATAATATAGCAACATACGTAAAAAAAAAAAACTATTAAAGAAATAACTTTGGAAAAAAAACCTGTTAGGATTTAGAAGACATTTGTAAAATCCCCAGAAGCAAAGATTTGAGTTAAAAACTTTTGCTTTAAAAAAGTATATATATATTCAAACTAAAGATTTGCACACATTTTCACGATTTGTAAAAAAAGAAATAGCAGATCTACAAGCTCGTATCGCGGCGCTCGGTGCCGCGCTACGAGCTTAAAGGGTTAACATTATGGAGATGGTTTAGTGCCTGACAGCAACAGCATTATGCTAGTAGTTACAGTTACTGCAGTACTTCTGTTTAGCAGCCAAGCTCAGCGTTAGAAACCGTATGGCAACGCAAGCGGAGGCAGGGAGATTTCCCTGCCTTCCCCGCTCCATTACCATTTTCTCGGTGCCAAATCTTTACCTCGGGAGAGATGGATCTTCTTCTTACTCCTTAAATTAATTATCAATCCCTAATAGATTTTTCTTAATTATTCCTCTATTCAACAGAGTGTTCGTCTCGTCCTCGTTCCGTGAGATTAGAGACTCGTGGGTGATAGTGTATTATATATATATCATCGCTGCCGGGCAGCAACCTTGTATCTCCATATTTCATCTTTTTATGATTTTCTTTCTTTCTTTCTTTCTTTCGCAAATGAATCCTCAATTTTATATTCCGGTGTGTGACGGTGTCACGCAAACGTAGTGAAAATAGCTTCCTAAAATGAAATATATATATATCAGTGGTTCTCAAACTGTTTCGTGCCAAGGACCCCCACATTAATATGTATGTGGCCACGGACCTCCACCTGAAAATATGACCCCCAGAAGCGAAGATTTGTGTTAAAAATGTTTACCTTTTTTTTTTTAAAGATGTAAAGATTTGCACACATTTTCAAGATTTTTCAAAAATAGCAGATATACAAGCTCATAGCGCGGCACTCGGTGCCGCGCTATGAGCTTGTATATCTGCTATTTTTGAATAGCCAAAGTATAAAATATGGATAAAGGTTATTAACTAATTTTGCTGGGGGGACCCCCTGGTATCCCCACCAGACCCCACTTTGAGAACAAATGATATATATATCAAAATATATGACAAAATAAGGAAGCCAGGTTGAAAGTGGTGTCTGTAGGTTGTATGAATATATAACCAATTAAAAGTATTACCAAGATCTAAATAATAACTACATCCACTGGAACACTGGGTTCTTGTTTCGATTTCGAAGTACAACATTGTGGCGAATGTTTCTTTAAATCCATCATCGGTCTAGATGCGGCGCACATTGCCGAGGGGGTCCCCCCTCTTCTCCCTTCCTCCCTCTAAAACCCCCTCTTTCTCTCTTGTCGTCAGTTTCAAATAAACCCCCTGATTAAATGGAGACAATGATGCAAGTTTCAATTCACATAATTGGACGGGGCTAATCCTGCTGCTTATAAGATTTCCTTTGGGGGTTTGTGGGTAAAAAAGATTGGTAGATGCTGCCCCGGGGAAACATGTTGGGGGCGAAAACTGTGCAACCAACGCAGGACTTTTTTTCTGCAGGCATACAACAGTATATATGTAGGCATGTGCTCCAGTGATCTAGGTCAGATCAGATGGCTGGCTGCTATATTTGTGTGTGTGTGTGTGTGTGCGTGCGTGCGTGCGTGCGTGCGCGTGTGTGTGTGTGTGTGTGTGTGTGCGTGCGTACGTGTGTGTGGCACGCATGTGTTAACCCATTCAATGCAGATCTACAAGCTCATAGCGCGGCACCGAGTGCCGCACTATGAGCTTGTAGATCTGCTATTTTTTTTTATCGTGAACATTTGTGCAAATCTTTAAATTTATATTTTCCAAAGCGAATATTTGTAAAAAATATTTTGTTCCAGGGACGCAAAGATTTGAGTTACAAATGTTCGGTTGAAAAAATAAATATTCAAAGATTTGCAAAAGTGTTCACGATTTTTCAAAAATAGCAGATCTACAAGCTCATAGTGCGGCACTCGGTGCCGCGCTATGAGCTTGAAGATCTGCTATTTTTGAATAGCCAAAGAAATCTAAAATGACAGAGATACGTCCCTGGATTGAATGGGTTAATGGCTGTGCGTGTGTCTGCGTGTGTCTTTTGAGATCAACAGCACACAGGTACAGCGTATACACTGTGTGCCAGATATCGAGGCCAACGTTACGTGTCATGTGCAAAGCCTGCGCACGGAGCTCGAGAAAACGTAAGCATCCGCCCCGCCCCGTGTAGTTTTTTTTTCCTCCTCTTCTTTATGTCTTTTTTTTCTTTTCTTTTTGCAGTCCATGAGGGAGTGATTTAGGGAGAAGGCGTAGCTTTGCCCGTGACATTCAGGAAGGGCCTTTCTCTCAATGTCAGAGGCGTGTTTCATCAGAGTAACCAATCTCTCCTTCCTCTCTGCACGTAATTACAGAGCCCTTTAATTAGTGATGGGCTGAATGATCATGCGGTGTCAGTCAGGGCCCGCCGTCAACTGCCTTAATGCACTCCGCCAGGACAGTGCAGAACCCATCGAACCCGTTCCGTTGAAGACATACGGTAAGGGGTGGTGCAGGACGAGAGAAGTCATACCGTCGTCGTGCTGCAACGCGTTGTGAGCTTGTACTGTTAGATCTGCTATTTCTGATGCGCAAACATCGCACGCAATGAAGCCTTTTTAGCGGCGCTAGCCGAGCGGATATTAGCCCTCTATACCTGGCTTTTGCGTCAACGTTCTGATTGGTCAGGCTCGCCAACGTTCTGATTGGTCAGGCTCGCCAAGGTTCTGATTGGTCAGGTCCGTCAACGTTCTGATTGGTCAGGCTCGCCAAGGTTCTGATTGGTCAGGTCCGTCAACGTTCTGATTGGTCAGAGCCGTCAACGTTCTGATTGGTCAGACCCGTCAACGTTCTGATTGGTCAGACCCGTCAACGTTCTGATTGGTCAAGCTTCACGTGACACATGGCTATAAACACATTATAAACACATATCTATGACAAAATATATCAAAGGCGCCGCTACCTTCACACAGGTGTGATTTTTTTTTTACATTCAGCCGCTTTGGCCTGCATCCTGGACGAGCCCCCAAATATCACCGCCTGGACTTGAACTTCACGGTTTCTCCCGTGTCAGAAACCAAACTTCTCTGAGCCAAAGGAAAATCCCCCCCTGGCCACAAGGGAGATATTAAGGCTTCTGGGAGGTCATTAAAGAAACTTCCTGCATGTTTAGTTACGAGGCATTATCTTAACTGTATTCATGAAAAAACTATAAAAATGTGGGGGTCCTTGGTTTACTGTAGCTATTGCTACAGTAAGCCATGACCACATCCCGGTGATGACGACATTCATCACAACATTTATGTCTTTTCTCTTGACAACCTATGCAGGCAGACCGAAGACCTATGCAGGCAGACCTACAGTATGCAGGCATGCAGGCAGAGAGAGAAGGCGAGTGAGAGAGGTGTAAAAAAAAAAAAAAGGGAAAAACCTACACACACAAAACAATTAGCCCAGGGGTTTCTGGGGTCATGAGTAATACTTTGAGTGAAATTAAGTGGCAGAGATAATTTCACGTTTCCTTTTCTTCCCGGGTGTATAACTGGCCTCTAATTGAGTTAGCAGTTAGCGCGATGGAAAGTTGTGTAAACCACTTGTCTTTTCCAACAGCTTTATATAAAGGTCTACAGTATGTACTATTACTATTATAGTTCCCCCGTGGGATGTGATAGGTATCAAAGAACACAGCATATATGTTTGTATAGGGCAGCTGTTGGAACAACGGCCCTGCTGGGGGAGTTGTGTGTTATAAAAACCCATCCTCTTCTTTCTGAGGGGGATTTTAATAAACTATCAACAAACTGTTGGTTTCCAGTTCACCGTTATTATAGAAGATTGCACACTGTGTTTGAGCGCGAACAACAGGCGCTTCCGTCTCTCTCTCTCTCCCTCTCCCTCCAGCGTTGTGCCGCATTCTGTCTATTCCGTCTCGCAGAAACAGGGAGAAAATCCCCCCCCTGACATTATTGCCACGCGTTTCATTTGCAAGAAACTCTGTGTTGACAATGCCCCCCGCTGAGTCCATTGCGGCCCATTACTGGGAGCTATACAGTGTGAGAGTGGGTGGTATATTGATGTTATTTGGACAGGTCTCCCCCCCCCCCCGCCCCCTTCCCCTTCCTTTGGCACTCAATCCAACACCCAATCCTCCTGCAGGCCGTCTAATATCGTCCCGATCGTACTGTACCTCCGCTGGGGGGCATATTGAAGCCGTAGGTGGGAGGTAGAAGGGCGGGTGGGACGATCGGGTGTGTGTGTGTGTGTGTGTGGGGGGGGGGGGGGTAGGCTACAGGGAGGATGTTATTGTGAAACAGAAGGGAAAGTACTGCCGCTGTCGCGCCGCAGTGCCAGGCACAGCCCGGAATAACGGGCCGATTCAATGGAGTGTTAAATGGGAAATCATCTGTTTTCAGCCACAGATTTAATGTCATTGCTGCTCTCTCTCTCTCTGCTGATGTGCTCTCCCTTTTCATTTCCCCCACCAACCCCCTCCTCCCATCAGCCTCCCAACACCACTCTCTCCCTTCACTTCCATTTTTCTTCTTTTCGCAAGTTTTTTTGCCCGCATCTCTCCGAGAGACTCCTTCCTTCTTCCCTTCCAGTGGTGAAAGATACATGGTATATAACTCAGGTAAATACAGTATTCAAAAGTACCAATTACAAAATATATTTTCAGAAATTGTGAAAAATCAACTATTTTCACTATATTTTCATTTGGGCTTAAGTGGTTCATTCATAAAACAATTTTGTAGGTTTGGGATGGATTGTGCACTCGAGGTAGGGAACGAGACTTTGCCCCGGGTGAAGGAGTTTAAGTATCTTGGGGTCTTGAGGAGGAGGAGGAGGAGGAGGAGGACGGAGCGGGAGATCGGCCGGAGAACGGGAGCAGCAGGAGCGGTATTGCAGTCGCAGTAAGAGAGCTGAGCCGGAGGGCAATGCTCCCGATATACCGAGTAAACTTCGTTCCTACTCTCACCTATATGATCATGAGGTGTGTGTGGGTCGTGACCGAAAGAATAAGATTGAGGATACAAGCGACTGAAATTCGTCTTCTCGGGCCGGCCTCTCCCTTAGAGATAGGGTGAGAAGTTCGGCCATCCGTGAGGGACACAGAGTCAAGCAGCTGCTCCTTCATTTGGAAAGGAGCCATCTTCGGTGGTTCGGGCATCTAGTACGTTTGCCTCCTGAGCGTCTCCCTAGGGAGGTCCTCGCTGCACGTCCAACTGGCAAGAGACCCCCCCCCTGGCTAGACCAAGGACCAGATGGGGGGGGATTATATCTCCACATTGGCCTTGGAACGCCTCGGGATCCCCCAGGAAGAAGTGGCTAATCGGGGAAGTCTGGAGCTCTCGACTGAAACCGACTCTGGATAAGAGGTTGAAGATGGATGGATGGAAGTTTGGAAGTCATGAGCTTGCAAAAAAAAAAGAAGTGAACTAAAAAAATGTACTTAAGTACCGTACTCAAGTAAATGTACTTAGTCCACCACCGCTTTCTTCGTTCCCTCCCTCCTTGTGCCCTTCCCTCCTTCACTCCCTCCCCTCCTGTCATCACGGTTGTTACAGGCCCCAAGGTTATCTAATCTAGCGTGGGCAGTTCTCCACCTCGCATTCACAATGGCCCATTTGAGTTGCTAATGTGTGTCCGTGAGTCCCCCGCCCCCCCCCCCCCTCCTCCCCCCTTCTCTGACGGGCATGCAAACATCTCCCAGCAGGGCTTCTTCTCCATTAGAGACCTGACGAGATCACCCCAGCACACACACACACACACACACACCAGATTAACCAGTCCATTTACTAACCGCGGCTAATGGCTCAACCGGTGATGAAAGCCATCAAGCACTATGGCTTTAAACGCTGGGCACGCTGATTGAAAAACAGTTGAGTTTTTTTTGTGATTGTTTACGCCGCGCCAAATTAGCAGAGAGCTGTTAAGTTAAGTTGGCCAACCCTGTTCTCCAGGCGCCGCACACACCACGTGTACGGGATGCGTGACTCGGTGGATTGGCCCCCCGAGCCGCTGCCATTGTTTGTCCCCTCAGGGAGAGAGCTAATGGATCCCCGGTGGTCTCCGGTGCTGTTTATTTATTTTTTTATAGGTTTATTTGGACAGGACATAGCGCATATTAATGAACGCCACACATGAAATGCTGTGTAAATACTGTACACCGGATTTAGCAAGAATGCTAATTTCCATCCGTGGTCCCCATACAGAAAACAAGCAACATTACAAAAAAAGAGCACATAAACGTTACTAAAAGGGTACAAACAGAAGAGAAAAAACAACAGTAAAAAAGCCTAGTTTTGACACTCAAGAAAAATTCAAGCACGTCCTGGCAGCTCCAACTGTTAGAAAAGGCCTAATTTGTCTTGAAGTTTTGCAAGTTCAAGGTTTTTCCTACCAATTTTGTCATCCCACATTCATATCACAGAAAAATTAAGTTTCCGTTTTTTTTTTTTTTTTAAGGCCTAGAGATTAAACCTTGCTTTTAGCTAATCATAAAAATCGACCTTTGCCGTTGGATGGCGGTACAAGAAAATCTAAATAAAGGACATTTCAGTCGATAGTGTGACTTCCACACCAACACTCTCGAGATGAACCTCCTCTGGCCATTCAGGCTGTCTGCATTGCAAGGTGTTTTTGATGTTCAAGCAGATGTTCAAGCTCAAAAATCCAGAGTGTTAATTTAACAACATGACGACCACGTGCAGACTTATGCAAAGGTTCAAATGTAATTTAGATGGCATTGTTGTTTAGACAGATGCTTGGTTCATTGTTTACCTGGTATCCTTTAGTTTCAATGTACAGATTATTTTGAAGCTAGAATGCTACAGGTTCTTGGTTTTCTTGGTTTACCTGTGATCCTAGATTACTGACGTGTAATTCGTTCTGGATAAGAGCATCTGCTAAACGCCTAAATTGTAAATGTACAAATGTAACCGAATGGACCTGTAAAGGGTCCACACGGTTACTCTCATGTTGCGTTCACACAAAGATACAGGCTACCATTCATTTTCAATGGAAGCCGACATGAAGATACATCCGACGTTTGTGGCTGCTACAAAAGATGCTTCAAATTGAAGTCGAGCTGGGTTCAACTTCCAGACACAAAGACACAAAACTGCAACTGCAGCTCTGATGACGTCAACGACCGCGTTGAGCAACATAGATACAAAGCGACAAATATGCTTTGCATCTTTGTATCTGTCCATGTGAACGCAGCATCAGGGTTACAAATGGATACATTAAAACTGGGGGATTTTTGTTTTTACCGCGTGCGTACGTGCAAAGCGAGTATTATTGGCGTATATGAACGTCTACGCAGTATACCACGGATGAGGGACCTAATTATTTAATAATACCTTTCAGAGAGGCGACGGAGGGTGACAGTAGTGTCTTGTCATCTTCGGCGCCTACGGCTCTTGCCAGGCTGCGGTGACAGAGTGACACAGCGGTTCAGAGTCGGGTTGATGGGGGTGGGGGTGTCTCCAGAGAGGCGTTGCCCGCCCTCTCTCTCTCTTAAATCTTAATCTCGAAAAACAGTGAATTATTTTCTCTCTCTCGGCTACTGGGCTTCTGCTGACTGAGCATGTGGGGGCGGATGAGGGGATGGGGGGGATGGGGCGGGGGTGTGGGGGGGGGTGTGCGTTCTTACAATGAAAGAAAGTTTGAGAACCCCTCTACTTGTGATTTGATTCACTAATCCGCAGCAAAGAACATTCAGCTTTTCTATTTCATAACATAACTCAAGTGAAACGGTACCTATCTGCTGAAATTCTTTGCGCCTCACAACACACCTTTTTTTTTCTTTTTTTTTTTGGGGGGGGGGGGGGGGGGCGGGGGGTACCGGCTTACACCAAAACCGAGCGTCTGTTACGCGTGCGCACGCACGCACACACGCGCACACACATTAGCAGTAGGCTACACAGTCATCAGTGTTAATTAATACATCTGTAACTCTGAGACACGGAATCAAATGGGCCCTTAGGCTCTATATTCGTACGGTCTCAGAATTAAATGAACATTAACAATTGTATTATGTAGGTTATATATATGCTGTACTGCAGTGGCTCTATTCTGTCTTTGGCCACGGACCCCCGTCGGGAAAATGCTTCGTGTCAGGGACCCCCATCATATTAACGCAGCATGTTGGGAGCTGAACATGTTTGAATAATTCTTCTGTTCTGGGGGTCCCTGGCACAAAACATTTTCAGATGGGGGTCCGCGGCCAAATGTATATCAATTTCGGGGATCTTTCACACAAGAAAGTTTGAGAACTACTGCAATAGCCTATATATAAATATGTTTTAAAGTATTTCCTGGAACCACCTCAAGGACCCCCGAGGGGGGGGTCCCCGGACCCCACTTTTAGAACCCACTGCTGTAACTGTAAATTTAGTATATACCCCACGATCCCCCTCCTCCTCCTCCTGTAAACCCGTTTCTCACACTTATCTGGATGTGTGAGAGTGGTGGTCATGCAGCCGTGCAGCTGCATGCCCGCCCGGGGGTCTCGGGAGGCCGAGGAGGACTAGGTTAGAGCGCTAAAAAGAAGCAGCAGCAGCAGCAGCAGTAGCACTACACACAGACAGACACACACGCACACACACTCACACACACGCACCACACCGCACCGCCGAACACAAAAACCTCAGCGGTGCCAGACGTCAGGTTATCTACCATGATGAGAAATGGCCTCAGGCAGAGCAAAACCTTTTCACTTCAATGCACAGTCTCACACAAACACGCACGCACGCGCACACACGCTCGCGCAAACACACGCACGCGCGTGGGCATGCACGCGCACTCACGCACGCACACAGTCAGAAACAGCTGCTGGTATAAGAAGAGAAAACTCAGTTTGTTTCCTTCCAATTTTCGGGGGGGGGGAAAAAGAAAGGTCCGGTTCCCCGTTTCATGTTCTTGAAAGACTTGCTTTCTTCTCAACACGTGAACAGAAAACGCTTCTCCATCGATCCTCGGAGGAGGAGGAGGATCGATGGACGAGCGTTTTCTGTTCGCGCTCACGTTTCACGTCTTTAACCCATTAAGACCAGAGGCGGCGTCTAAAAAAAATCAAAATCCTAACAATTTTTCGGAAAAAAATATAAAAAAATAATTTTCACGATTTTTCAAAAATAGCAGATCTACAAGCTCGTAGCGCGGTGCCGCGCTATGAGCTTGTATATCTGCTATTTTTGAATAGCCAAAGACATCTAAAGTCACACAGATGCGTTCCAGGTATCAATGGGTTAAAAAATATTAGCGTCCATGCCTTCCGTTTTGCTCTGTGAAGACTCAACCCCCCCCCCCCCCGCCATAAATTCATGCCCGCCGCCGC
Organism: Gymnoscopelus microlampas; assembly: GCF_963454915.1. Taxonomy (NCBI): domain Eukaryota; kingdom Metazoa; phylum Chordata; class Actinopteri; order Myctophiformes; family Myctophidae; genus Gymnoscopelus; species Gymnoscopelus microlampas. The sequence goes on along the minus strand of NC_139940.1, from coordinate 45,341,970 downwards.
AGACAGCGCCAACAAGGGAGAGTGAGTACCGCGCGGGCTGTCGCTAAATAGTTAATCTGCCTAATTGATTCCCCTTCTCGTTAACAGGAAACATGGAGGACTCTGGGCTGGCTGGGCTGGCCGGGCTGGCTGCAGGGGGAGTTGACAGCCCCGGCCATCATTAACTCTCGACATGCACATATATGACCCCCGACCCTGAGGCCCTGTCCAACCTCCCTCAACAATCTGCTATGGGCATACATTATCGTCATTAAAAACTGCAGCAAATGTAAGGAACGGCCCGGGTCAGTGTCTGTCTTCGGTCTTGGCTGAACTCCAGACAGCCTATATATAAAACCTTCTTCTTCCTTTTTTTTTGAGTGGTTGCCTGTGAGACCAAGCAGAGAGATGTGGGTGTCCTTTTTTACATCTGACCTTTTTTTTTGAGTATAGGAAACCGTGATCCAAGACCCCTCCGGTGGGCTCGGCTCAATGCTTCTTGGAGAGAGAGAAAACACTTTCCCGGGCGTTTTATATTCAGGTTGGATTTGTGCCTACATGAAGATAGGCATTAGTATGTGTGAGTTATAACCATCAAGCACAAGCACATAGCCTGAATCTTTAATGGCTAAAAATTCCTCCCTTTTTTTCTGTTTCTCCTGAAAGAGGTGTTGATACTGTATAGGTAGGAAATAAAGTGCTGCTTCACCGTCGTCCTTTCCTTAATAGTGTGTCTCAGCATCACCGCGACCTTGTTTATTAATATTCATCCAGCTGATAGACTGTCCTCCCGGGCCGTGACTTCAGTCCCTGAGGTCACGGTTTTTGAAAGAGCAGCTATTCATCAAGTGAGGGGGCGAAGGGGGGGTGGGGGAGAGGCTCAAACAGCCTCGGCAGACCCTGCGATGGGAGCTCTTTGATGAGCCGAGCTCTCAAAGGCCTCGGTATGAAAAGTATGTGGAAGGGCAACACAGCGGCAGAATGGCGCAGTTCCTGTTTTTTTTTTTATATTATCCCATTCAATCCGGGAACGCGTCCGTATCATTTCAGATTTTAGCTATAGATATTGGCTAGTTAAAAATAGCAGATATACAAGCTCATAGCGCGGCACCGCTATGAGCTTGTATATCTGCTATTTTCTGTATATCAGCTATTTTTGGGCCTTTCTATGTTTTTATTGATAGGACAGTAGGCTGACAGGAAATGGGGAGAGAGAGAGATGGGGAGCAAAGGCGGGATCGGGACTCAAACCCACGACACGCTGTCAGGCTGCATTGTAGCCTATAGGTGGCCAGACCGCCAAAAGCCAAAAGCGGCTCGGGCTATTTTTTTTTTTAAGTTAGAAAATGTGTGCAAATCTTTGAATATATATATTTTTTTAAAGCGAACATTTGTAACTCGAATCTTTGCTTCTAGGAGGGTGCCTGGAACAAAATTATTTTGAGACGGGCCGTCCGCGACCAAATACCTGTAATTTTGGGCGGTCCTTGACATGGAAAGGTTTTGAGAACCACTGATATCATAGCAACAGCTTACGGTTTTCTGAAAACTGTTTTTAGAAGACATTTTTAGATGCGGATTGAAAGGGTTATACGGTAAAAAGGCGGCAAACCCTGGGGCCCTTTGTTCCTTGAGCTTCCTTTGTGTGGCTATACGCACTGTATGTCTGAACAGCTCCAAGGTCTGCGAGTCCGACTCACCCGCCACGCTTTGATCTGTCCCCAGGGGGGGGGCGACGCGCCGGCATAATGGATGAGATGATAGACTGATGAGAGTGGTCATCGCGGCGGGGCGGCTTACATTATTAAAATGTTATTGTAAAAAGATCCGTCGTCGTTGAAGGTTCAGCCCGTTCCCAATTTACGGTTATCGTACCGCTGTATCTTTCCACCTTGTCCTTTTAATACGTACGTGACCTCAGTCCGGCTACGGGCGGTTGTACGGTTCTGTGTAGACATAGGGGTCTTCAACAGGGGGTCCGGGACCCCTAGGGGGTCCTCAGAGTCACTACAGGGGGTCCGGCAAATCTTTGCGTGATATGATTTTTTCTTTTTACCTTAACCTCTTGAGCCCTAGCATCCCTTTTCTGAGGAGAACTTTAGCCACAAAATAGCAGATCTACAAGCTCACAACGCCTCGCGCTGCGAGGCGTTGTGAGCTTGTAGATCGGCTATTTTTTGGTCTTTGGTCCACCGAGTAAACAAAAAAAGTTGAATCTGAAACACAATTTTATACAATATAGTGAGGGGTCCCCGCTTCATCTCTCGCTCAGCTAGGGGGTCCTTGGCCTGAAAAACGTTGAAGACCCCTGGTGTGGACCGTGAATAGTGCTTGTTCAAGTACTGTTGACCTGGAGGAATGGGTTTGCAGTCGACAGAATACTGTACTCACTTACCCCATCATCCCTGCCACTTTCCACCAGACTCATACACTCATACGTACATATACATAATGTGACAAATCATCGATAGCAGGATCTATAGCGGCATGAGATCTAAAAGAGTACAAAAATATAACAACGTCGCTAGCTCCTCATGCATTGAAGGAGGCATGAGCTCGGCTCTATGGGCTCTCCCTAGGCTGGCAGCAGAGGGAGTGTAGCGCCCAGGATTACTTAGACAATTGGCACTGGGTGAAAAAAATGTGTGTTACAAAAATCGCGGGATAAAAAAAATGTAGGTAAAACAACATGTATAACAACGGAAGATTGGATTTGTGAAGTATCCAGCAGACGAATGAGCGACTGCGACCCACAGAGCACGCATTCAGCTGAGCGTCTATGATTTTGTCTGTCTGTCTGTCTGTTTCTCCATCACTCAGTATATGCACGGGGAGGGGCGGCGGAGGGGAGGGGGGGGGGGGGGGGGGGAGTCCTCAAAAAGAACATAAATGAGTTTTAAGTCTTTAAGGGGAGCTTTTCTAATTAAAAGAAGAGCCCCAGGTCTGGCAGTCTCACACATACATACTGATTTCCCGGGCCCTTGAACGGACCACAGACATGGCTGTGAGCGGGGCCCATATAAGTGCTTAACTAGCACAAATCCACCGTCCCGCGACCAAAGACGCACCGTCAGGACCACTAATAGTCTTAAACACTCAACTGAATCTGATGGCTTTTTTCCCCCAGCAAAGCAGATAATGAGCAAAGAGAGAGAGAGGAGTCTAGCTACAAAGTGGCTCTCCCACCAGAGCAGCCCACTTTAATATGTGGGTTTTAGAAGTGTCTCTTTACGGTAAAACAAAGTCCTCAGTGTTGGTTTAACTCTGAGAGTGTACAAAAAGAGAACCAAATGCAGTGGCGGAAGAAGTAGTCCGATATTTTTTACTTAAGTATAAGTAGCAATACCACAATATAAAAAATACTCTGTTACAAGTAAAAGGCCTGTGTTCAAAATGTTACTTGAGTAAAAGTACAAAAGCATTGGCATCAAAATATACTTAAAGTATCAAAAGTAAAAGTACTACAATGTTTGAAAATAGCTTGTAGATCTGCTATTTTCAAACAGCAGGTTAATGTATGTTTGATAATATAATGATTTATATGATCCGCAAAGTAACTAGTAACTAAAGTTTTCAAATAATTGTAGTGGAGTAAAAGTACAATATTTGCCTCTGAGATGTAGTGGAGTAGAAGTAAAAGCACAGACAATTGGAAATACTCCAGTCAAGTTTTGGCCGGACCTTTTAGACAAAAGCATTATAAATGTAACTGTGTTGTTTTACATTCTTTTGCCTAATGAAAATTTCAATCAATCAATCAATCAATCAATCAATCAATCAATCAAGTAAAAATACCTCAAAATTGTACTTAAGTACAGTACTTGAGTACATGTACTTAGTTACTTTCCACCATTGACCAAATGGACCCGTAAGGGGTCCATCTGTACACACTCTCTGAGTTCAAATCAGCAAGGAGCATTTTACTGTCTTGGCTCGGTTTGCGAGCGAGGAACGAATGTGTGACTTTATATTAAAACGATATGAGCCAGGGGACCTAATGCAGGATTTAAAATGACAAGTAGCGAGGTTATTAAAACATGCTGGAATTGAAATAAAAGCGAGACACCACAGCGTGGTACAGTATGGTATACAGAGGCAATTCATTTCCCAGACGAGCTAGTGCGACCTCACATAAAGATAAACAGTCGTGGGTTGTGTAGAAAGCCGTCGGTCCAAGTGAGTTTCAAGAGGTTATAGCGTGGTGAAAGTTAGCCTTGCATACCAGCGTACATCTAGCTGGCAAACAAACAAACAAACAAATATCTCACCGTACTGTACTGTATGTGAACTGTGCATCTCTGGAAAAATGCAGTATTCCCCTTGATTTCAATCACAAAGCATTTTTTTCTATTCTCATCTCCGGTGGTGGAAAAGGTACTCAAATGTTGCACTTAAGTAAAAGTATCAATACTGCAATGTAGAAATACTCTGTTACAAGTAAAAGTCCGGAATTAAAAATCCACTTGAGTAAAAGTACAAAAATATCGGTATCACAATGTACTTAAAGTAGAAAGTACTCATTATGCAGAATGTCCCATTTCACAAGTTTTCAAATGTATAAGATGTATACAAATATTTTGAAAATATCAGATCTACAAGCTCACAATGCGTTGTGTGCTTGTAGCTTCGCTATTTTCAAATGGCCAAAATGTATATAGGGCTGACAGTAGTGGTTACCGTATATGTTTTGTATTAATAATCAGAATCTACAAATTAACTAGTAACTAAAGCTGTCAAAGAATTGTAATGGAGTAAAAGTACAATATTTGCCTCTGAGATGTAGTGGAGTAGAAGTAAAAGTATTGAAAATTGGAAATGCTCCAGCCAAGTAAAAATACCTCAAAATTGTACTTAAGTACAGTACTTGAGCTCTCTCTCTCTCTCTCTCTCTCTCTCTCTCTCTCTCTCTCTCTCTCTCTCTCTCTCTCTCTCTCTCTCTCTCTCTCTCTCTCTCTCTCTCTCTCTCTCTCTCTCTCTCTCTCTCTCTCTCTCTCTCTCTCTCTCTCTCTCTCTCTCTCTCTCTCTCTCTCTCTCTCTCTCTCTCTCTCTCTCTCTCTCTCTCTCTCTCTCTCTCTCTCTCTCTGAGGTTGTGATTCAGGGTGCTCTTGGCTGTGCGTTGGAGCATCAGTTATCTCCGGCAGGTGTATTACTGTATATGCCGGGGCAGTGATCCGCAGCCGCCACAGCATGCAGTGGGGGCTCGTACGGGGCCGGCACTGGTTGGGGGGGCTCACGTGGCTGGGAGCGTTGCACTGTGGGGGGGTTACTGATATAACGATGGCCTGTGGCGATAACTGTGAGCTGTGCTGTGGCCAAGCTCAAACTCTCAGAGCTATACTCAAAATCAGGAGGAGGACATATAAAAGGGGAACACGCCACTCCAGCACCATACCAGTGGTGTAAAGTAACTAAGTACATTTACTCAAGTACTGTACTCAAGTACGATTTTGAGTTTTTTTTTTACTTGCTGGAGTATTTCCAATATTCAATACTTTTACTTGTACTCCACTACATCTCAGAGACAGATATTGTACTTTTATTACAATTATTTTTAAACTTTAACTAGTTACTTCGTAGATTTTGATTATAATTACAAAACACACATTAACCACTTCAGCCCTATATACATTTCGGCCATTTGAAAATAGCCGATCTACAAGCTCACAGCGATGCGACGCGTTGTGAGCTTGTAGATCTGCTATTTTCAAAAGATTGTAATACATTTTATACACATGATACCTTGTGAAACGGGATAATAAGTGCTTTTACTTTTGGTACTTTAAGCATATTTTGCTGCCAATACTTCTATACTTTCACTCAAGCAAATTTCGATCACCGGACTTTTACTTGTAGCAGAGTACATTATTTCTACATTGCAGTATTGATACTTTTACTTATAAGTGCACCCACTGCACCATGATGCATACCCCATTATTGTCATCTTCACCATTGGGTTGGCCCTTGGCGTTCAGTACCGCTTGCTCTCCCCAGCAATCCTTCTCCCAGGAGACCTGGCATGCATCTGCAGCAGCCATCGTCTCGGGGGAGACGAGGGGGGGGGTGTGAGAGCGGGTTTGGTGAGGCGACTGTGTGTGTGTGTGTGTGTGTGTGTGTGTGTGTGTGTGTGTGTGTGTGTGTGTGTGTGTGTGTGCGTGGGGGGGGAGGGTGTTACCGTGCCAGATCTGTTTCCAAAATCAAGATTATCACTCCCGTTTCCACAGTAACCCATCCCATGGGGACACCCTCCTGACTGAGCGGGGTTGTACACCTGACAGTGACACCGCGGGGCCCCCGGAGCCATTAATCCAGCTCTGTGCGCCCGCTGCAAACTGCATGTGACAGCGAGCGATGCTCCGGCAGAGCCACTCGCTCCGCTCCGCACGCTCTGCAAAGCACAGCTATAGTGCTGCTACACACACACACACACCGCCGCAGAGCCAAACACACACACACACACACACACACACAAAGCACCACACTACCGAAACACACACGGCCAGAACCCACACACCAAACAGACACCGTTCCTCAAACATTATGGTTTCCCTTGAAATTGTCAATTGAGAGGCAATTGATAGTGATATGAAGATGTGAGGAGAGAACGGCGCCTCGTATAGCAGATTGTTAGATGACATGGAACTCACCGCCAGTGGTGGAAGAAGTGGTCACTTTTTTTACTTAGTAGTAGAGTAAAAGTATCGATACCGCAATGTAGGAATACTCCGTTACAGGTAAAAAGGCCTGTGTTGAGTAAAAGTATCGATACCATAGAAATACTCTGTTAAAAGTAAAAGGCCTGTGTTCAAAATGTTACTTGAGTAAAAGTACAAAAGTATTGGCATCAAATTATACTTAAAGTACCAAAAGTAAAAATACTAAAAAATAGCAGCTCTACAAGCTATCTACAAGATCTACAAGCTCACAACGCGTAGCGTTGCGACGTGTAGATCGACTATTTTCAAACAGCCTATATGTATAAAATAGGGCTGGTTAATATATGTTTTATAATATAATAATTTATATCTGCAAAGTATCTAGTAAAACAATTTTTCAAATAATTGAACAATTATTTAATTCATAATAATTAAAAGTACAATATTTTTCTCAGAGATGTAGGGGAGTAGAAGTACTGTAAAAGCATTGAAAATTGGCAATACTCCACTTAAAGGGTTAGTTCAGATTTTTTGAGTATTTTTTGTAGGAAATACTTACCATTAATGTAGTGGTTGCAAAGGTATTAATTGATTGCCCGAGTCCCGTGGTCAGAGTTATGGTCCGTTTCTGATAAATATGAAGTAGTTCCGGTAGATTAGTAGATTTGGTGGGGGCCGCTCATTAAAAATAAATTAATTAAAAAAACTAGCGTCATTTGTATTGTTGACCTATTTCTACCATATAGAGCAGGTTTCGTTCAATTTCGACCCCTCTGTCACATGGTACTAATGTTTGTGTCCAGAATCACTACGCCGCGGCAGCCTACTCACGCACAAAATATATGACACAAAAAATAGTACCATGTGACAGAGGGGTCGAAATTGAACGAAACTTGTTCTATATGGTGGAAATAGGTCAACAATACAAATGATGCTAGTTTTTTGTTTTTTTTTGTTTTTAATGAGCGGCCCCCTCCAAATCTACTAATCTACCGGAACTACATTCATATTTATCAGAAACGGACCATAACTCTGACCACGGGACTCGGGCAATCAATTAATACCTTTGCAACCACTACATTAATGGTAAGTATTTCCTACAGAAAATACTCAAAAAATCTGAACTAACCCTTTAAGTAAAAAAATACCTCAGATTTGTACTTAAGTACAGTACTTGACTAAATGTACTTAGTTACTTTCCACCACTGCAATTGAGAGGACAATTGATAGTGATATGAAGATGTGAAGAGAACAGAACAGCGCCTCGCAGCAGATCGTTAGATGAGAGGTATATAGAGAGAGAGGATAAAAAGCCAAAGTGAAAAAGCCCTGAAGACAGCATTGTGGAGAGAGAGCCACTCGTCTTACACGGTTCTCTGTTCCAAAACAATACTCCAGACTAGACACACTGAGCTCAGTGTCTGGGTCAGCTTCCACTGTGGGCACTGGAACAGGCAACACTAGAAGCACTGGTTTTTGGACCACTGGCAGCAGGCAGCGCCGTGGCACGTGCCCAACCAGTGTTGCCAGATTCTGCGAGAGAAACAAGCAACCAGGTCTAGGAAAACCAGCCCAAAAGGAGCAACTATGAGCCACGTGAGCACTTTAACATATACATCAGCTACAGATGTGCCACTTCAAAACTTCACACGTTACTGTTCTTTCCCTGAAAGTGCCCTGAAAATGCATTTTTTTCCTCCCTTTTCTGCCCTTAAAAATGCACTGTTTTGCCCCTGAAAAGAAGTTGTCACTACACACCCCCGTTTTTCCATTCAACAGACACCCATATACATGAGAACAAAATCATGTGTGTTGAAGAAGGTGTCAGACTCATTATGAGGCGAAAGGTGATTTGAAGAGGTCCTTGACCAGTTGCTCAAATTAATTAGCATCATAAAAGCAGTGATCATCAAAATAATTCAGCATTTTAAATGCCCTTCTTTGTCCCTCTTATTGCCCTGGGAATCCCCTGAAAATGTACTGTCTTGGCGATGGCAGGACATTTGAAGTTTTGAAATGGCACATCTGTATGAGCCACGTGAGCACTTTAACATATATACATCAGCTATTTGAAAACAGCAGATCTACAAGCTCACAACGCGTCGCGATGCGACGCGTTGTGAGCTTGTAGATCGGCTATTTTCAAATAAAATCTTGTTATAAGCAAATCTGGCAACCCTGGTGCCAACGCCAGCTGCCGGAATAATGTCCCGGCACAAGTCACGGCCAATTGTTTTTTTTCCCCCCAAGCGTGTGGACAATGCCACAGCCTAGGCTTTGGCCCAGAGAGAGAGAGAGAGAGAGAGAGAGAGAGAGAGAGAGAGAGAGAGAGAGAGAGACAGAGAGATGCTCTCAGAGGAGAAGCAGACGGAGGGGAGCTTAGCAGAGAGAAGAAGCCTCATCTGAGGGGAGGTGCCAAGCAGACTCATCCCCAGCAGCACCAGACCCACAGCAGCCAAACCCTAGACATTGCCTTCATGATAACTCCTCGCTAAAACAGCCCCATGCTTTCCCCCCGCAGCAAAGTCTTCATTTCTCACACCAGCATCAAGCTTCATCACCACGTCCAACACAAACACTCCACATCCGTTTACTGGGTCCGCGCGTGTGTGTGTCCGTGTGTCCGTGTGTGTGTGTGTGTGTGTGTGTGTGTGTGTGTGTGTGTGTGTGTGTGTGTGTGTGTGTGTGTGTGTGTGTGTGTGTGTGTTGTAAAGTCACTAAGTACATTTACTCAAGTGCTGTACCTGAGTACAATTTTGACGTACTTTTACTTTACTGGAGTATTTCCAATGTTCAGTACTTCTACTTCTACTCCACTACATCTAAGAGGCAAATATTGTACTTTTACGCCTTCACATTTATTTGAAAGCTTTAGTTACTAGTTACTTTGCGGATACAAATGATTACATTACAAAACATACATTAACCACTTTAGCCCTATTTTATACCTATAGGCCATTTGAAAACAGCCGATCTACAAGCTCACAACGCGATTTCTCAAACATTTTAGTACTTTTACTTTTGGTACTTTAAGTACATCTTGATACCAATACTTTTGTACTCAAGTAAATCTTGAATTCCAGACTTTTACTTAGTAACAGAGTGCTTCTAAATCGCAGTATCGATACTTTTACCTAGGTAAAACATGGTGTCTGTGTGGACGCGTGCGCACACGCTCTGTATTCTGCAGTGTGATCTGACAGGTGCATCGTTCTATACGCGCTGCTCAGGGACCCCTCGGTTCGAAACATGGGTCTCCCCTCCCCTCCCCGCCACCCCCCACTCACCTGCTCCCTTCAACCCCCCTCAGGCAGCCGGCATGTTCCCCCCCGTCCCCTCGTCCCCTGTCCCCCCCGCCACTCATGGCGGTCTCTGTGGAGACGGCGTGACTGGCAGACTGATCGGGGACCGGGCGTAAGAGCAAAAAGGCGACCGCACGAGAGACACAAAATCCAATCTCTTTTGCCCCAAAGATCTAGCCTTGCTCTGTTATCCCATTGAGACCTGAAGCCGATTCTACATGTCTCCTAAATCTCAACAGTATTCTGAAAAACGTATGTTTCTATATCAGTGGTGCTCAATCTTTTTCATGTCAAGGACCCCCAAAATTATATGTATTTGGCCGCGGACCCCCATCAAAATATTTTGTTCCAGAGACCCCCCAGAAGCAAAGATTTGAGCTAAAAATGTTCGCTTTAAAAATATATATATTCAAAGATTTGCACACATTTTCACGATTTTTCAAAAATAGCAGATCTACAAGCTCGTAGCGCGGCACTCGGTGCCGCGCTATGAGCTTGTATATCTGCTATTTTTGAATAGCCCAAAGTGTAAAATAATGCTTTTTAGCTCAAATCTAAAAATGACACAGTTAATGGGTTATACAGCCGCTCCACTTTCTGTATTTTTCCCCCTCGCTCACTAAGGCAGGCATATAGCTCGTAGCTCCTCGCTATTTTCATGTATTTGTATTCATGACTTTGAATTCTCGTTCCGTTGCACGGCATATGGCTCTGTACTGACTGATGTCCTGATATAATAACATAACCGGTACATATACGTACGCACGGCGATGCCTGTCTGTC
>NC_139940.1:45283753-45328753 GCF_963454915.1 Gymnoscopelus microlampas | reverse complement strand
GCCGGACAGCAGAGATATATTATGTTTGAGTTCAACGAGCAACGCATACTAATCCTGCACCTGGTTCCTTTATGCCAACTGTATAGCTTCAATTAATGTGTCTTTGGAGAAGCCCTGCTCGGTGTCGTGGCTTAACATGCACAATGAGAGTGACCTAACAAGCTCCACACGCTCGTTAGCATAATGTCCCTCTGCGTTAATTGCTTTAGCCACGGTCTGATTCATCCAACGCGTGCTAATCTGAAGTGGGCTAAAAAAAACACCCGGACATGACTGTACAAACCGCATTTATCACTCTTAGGTTTGTGGCCATTGGAGTGGAGAGAGTCTGAGGTGGTGTGCGTGTGTGTGTGTGTGTGTGTGTGTGTGTGTGTGTGTGTGTGTGTGGTGTGTGGTGTGTGGTGTGTGTGTGTGTGTGTGTGTGTGTGTGTGTGTGTGGCAGCACATCTGTAGTATCATTATCTCTCATGAGGACAGCTATCTTCTTTCTGTTCTGTCTTTCTCCATCTTATAAGCTTTAAATCATTCAGTGTGGTTGCCTTTAGGCAAGTAGGCTACATGTTAAGCCAACATTGTCACTAAAAGAAACAACGATTAAAAACACCAACAAAACCAAAATGGAGACTGTTGTTGCCTCTAAAGAACAGTACCATTCCCATGATATTTAGTGGTGGAAAAAGAACTCAAAACTTTTACTTTTACTATCAAAATGTATAAAATGTATAAAAATCTTTTGAAAATAGCCGATCTACAAGCTCACAATGCGTCGCAGCGCGACGCATTGTGAGCTTGTAGATCGGCTATTTTCAAATGGCCAAAATGTGTATAGGGCTGAAGTGAGTAATGTACGTTTTGTAATAATAATCAAAATCTACAAAGTAACTAAAGTTTTCAAATGATTGTAGTGGAGTAAAAAAAGTACAATGTTTGCCTCTGAGACGTAGCAGAATAAAAGTAAATGTAGCCTACTGAAAATTGGAAATCCTCCAGTAGTTAAGTTTTAAAAAATCGCACCCTGTGTGAAGGAAGCGGTGCCTTTGATGAGTGGCCTCCTGGTGGCGCTATAATAGGGCGGGGCGGGGCTTCAGCAATTAATGCTCGTCCCTATTGGTGGTGTAAGTCCACATACCAAATTTGGACTTGGTGGCATGCTGCAAACTGGAGTTATAGCTGTTTAAAGCCAGTGGCCTCCTGGTGGCGCTATAATAGGGCGGGGCGGGGCTTCAGCAGTCAATGCTCGTCCCTATTGGTGGTCTAAGTCCACATACCAAATTTGGACTTGCTGGCATGCTGCGAACTGGAGTTATAGCTGTTTAAAGCCCGTGCTCAAACGGACAAACGGACAGACGGACGGACATAGTCAAATATAGAGCGGCTGGCACCGCTAAAAATACCTAAAAATTGCACTTGCGTAAATGTACTTAGTTACTTCACACCACTGTATATTTCAACAACACAACTACAAAACACAACGGTGTACACGGCGGGGGGGGGGGGGGGGGGGGTGAATGCACTCAGCAGTCTTTGTACTATACTAGCTCCCTCCTCGCTTTAGCCATCTGTCATGATCTCCAAGCCCATAAGTTACGGCACATCAGTGGTTCACTACTTAAGCACACACAGGACCGTAAATACGCCGCACAAATGAAGACGTTAATCAAACGTTTACGGAACCTTTCACCATGTCAATATGCATTAGCCCAAAGACTGATTGCCATTCGTCCTAATTAATCAATCCCCGCCTTTCAAACTCGCATGCCATTAATTCAGTGATGAGCGGGGTCACAGTGCAGTCCTCACACACATAAATCTCTCTCTTCGCTTTCTCTCTCTTGTTCCTCTCTGATCCAAAAATAATCCATCCGACCCCGAGACTCGACGCCAAGGCTATAGTGTTTAGACTTCTAGTCTTATGCAGTGAGTGGTGTAAAGTAACTAGGTACACGTACTCTACAATTTTGAGGTGTTTTTTACTTCACTGGATTATGTCCAATTTTCAGTACTTTTACTCCTACTCCACTACATCTCAGAGGCAAACATTGTACTTTTACTCCACTACAATTATTTGAAAACTTTAGTTACTTTGCAGATATAAATTATTACATTATAAAACATACATTAACCACTTTAGCCCTATTTTATACCTAGGCTATTTGAAAATAGCCGATCTACAAGCTCACAACGCGTCGCATCGCGACGCGTTGTGAGCTTGTAGATCTGCTATTTTCAAACATTTTTGTACTTTTACTTTTGGTACTTTAAGTATATTTTGAGGCCAACGCTTTTGTACTTTTACTCAAGTAACATTTTGAACACAGGCCTTTTACGTGTAACTGAGTATTTTTATATTGGTGGTATTGCTACTTTTACTTAAGTAAAATATCTGAGTACTCCTTCCACCACTAGACTACATACAGTCATATGGAGGAGAAGAATACAGGAGGAGTATAAAAAAAAACAGAGCTGTGTAAATAGAAAGATGGCGACAGACAGAGGGCTTATAGTTAGTATGCCATACCTCTGGGAACTAAAAACCACCATGCGAGAGCTCTCAACCAGATCTGTACCTCTGTGCAGCCTATGATTCACAGCTGACACAATTAGCACGGCGCTCACTACACATGTAAAACACACTCTGCACGCTTGTCGCAGCAAACTGGGTCCTTTCCTTCCTTGCCAACTAGAAAAGGTCTCGGCGGAGGGAAAATAAAAAGGCCATGACAACTGAACCATTAATTCTACACACAAAAACGGGGGGTGGGAGGGTGGATCCAACGCGAAACACTCACTCTTTCTTCATGGTTCGACACCATAGATTGTAAAAAAAAAAAAGAATGGACAGCGTTAAGCCCTAGACTCTATCTTTCTATATCGTGTCATATCCTGTCACATATCCTATGCACACGGAAATGAATGCTATTGGTTGGGACCAGAGCAGGGGGGGTGGGGAATGAATGCTATTGGTTGTGTAGCTTGTCAATCAAAAAATCATCACATGGTAGCCACGCCCCTCCGACAGCATACCCTACTTTATCATCAATTTTAAAGTGCATGGGACCATAATTTACCAAAACGCATATCATGGTGATTGAAAGAAGACTTTAAACTAGCAACTGGAAGCATATAGTATTTATGACAATGTTTATTAAGGTAAGAAAATCAAGTCTAAAGTTTGGGAAAAACCCATCCGCTTGAATGGAGAGAAATTCTTTCTGATACCAGCAGGGGTAAAACAGCGAAACCACAGGCCATTCATATGAACTGTCATTTCCTATATAGACTCAATTTACAACTCAGAAGCTGGGCCCTCGTTCGACACCCAAACCATGACTCTGCAAGATTTGTTAAAAAAGACTCTAATGTCACTTACACTACATTCCATTCTTTGTTTCTTTGTTTCTTTCCCTGCCCCTTTCGCTCTCTTTACCTCTCTACCCCCACCCTCCCAACCCCCCACCCCCCCCCCCCCCCCGCACCACAGCCCCATTTCCATTACTCTCCTTTCATTTCCCCTGTGTGGTGTCTCTGGCAAGTTGATATTTTGGCAGAGCTCCCGGATAACAGAGAGCAGTATAAGCGGGGAATGGTGTGCAGCAGTCATTACTGCCGCTGTGTTCTCTAGTCACAGAGGGTCCGCATCACAGTGACATTAGGCCTCCTTGTCATATTTGGGTTCTGATCTCAGCGCCCCCCTGTGGGATGTCAGTTTGTGTGCCTCCCCCCTGCGGGGTGGACATGGAGAATCAACCCCCATCCCACCCACCACCACCCATGGGGTGGACATGGACCAGTCCTGTCTTCTTGATGCTGGAAACAAGACATGACACAGTCATGTATATACCAGCTTGCTGCACGCTTTGTTTTGCCACAATCCAATCTTTTTTTCTCTCTGTGACCGTGTGTGTTTGTGAGTGAGTGAGTGAGTGAGTGAGTGAGCGAGCGAGCGAGCGAGCGAGCGAGCGAGCGAGTGAGTGTGTGTGTGTGTGTGTGTGTGTGTGTGTGTGTGTGTGTGTGTGTGTGTGTGTGTGTGTGTTCCATGTATTCCGTGTATGCATGGCTTGTTCTCATAGACCTGGTTTGCTTATTTCCCTCGCAGAATCTGGCAACATGCACTGCTAGTAGGGTTATGATACCATAACATGGGAGGACGAGACCACCGTTCAGATTATGGGAAGTCTCACCCATTGGCTTAAAGGACAAGCCAATGATGAAAATAGATGTCGAAAACATGTCGTGTAGGTGTTGAGTAGCGCTCTGTCTGTTCGTAGACCAGCCGCTCCTCGAGCAAGCTGGTGAAAACCCTCACATTGATGGAAAGCAACATTGGGGGCAATAAAGTGCAGGATTTGAAAACAGTACAAATAATGAATGGATAAGTGTAGTGTTTATCTTATGTGAGAGCCCATATGTAAGTAATCTACATGGGCTTGCCCACGTCCAACCCATGCCCAGTTAACCCATATGAAAACCATATACAGTAGGACCATCATGATTTGCCCAGTTCAAGCCCAGGCCCCACTTGGTTCCCAAGTAGCCCGCATTGAAACCACGTGGGTCCCATGTGGGCGTGCTGGCTGGGTTGGGACAACATGTGATTTATTATATCCGCTAATTGATTGATTCGTTCATTGATTCATCTTGTGAATGGGCGACTCACGGTCATGAAGCCGTCCAGTAGACCAGAGTCAGGTTTGGGCGGCGCCTGCAGCCTTTCCATGGACCACTTCTCTATGATGGAGGCCACCTGGCTGTTCTCCGTGTTCAGGATCCTAAAGCCGGTCATGTTCACTCCACTGTAGCGGTACGGTTCCACATCCAGAGCAAATAGATCCTGGAGGGGGAGGGGGGGGGCAAACACAACACCACACTGAGAGATACTGTTGACGTGATTTCATTCAACTGAAGCACACGATACAGATGCTCACAAGTATATTGCGTCGCGTTGTAAGCTTGTCAATTGGCAATTTTCAGCCAACTTTCAACCAACTTTCCCCACAATAACAGAAAACAGAAAATACACTAGTATTAAGTACTGAGGGACTCCGGTTACCCATATGGGGTTTGAGTGGTAAAAAAAAAAAAAAGAAAGAAAGGAAAAATGTCATTACTGCATCAAAGGTAATCAACAAACTATACAAAAAAACTGGTCAAATTGTCAAATACTATTACACTTTTTAGTAGACCAACATTGAAGTTAAGCCAGCCATGGGTATAGTGATGTTTTGTTATGGTTTTATCACTCTCTTGTAACTGTCATTTTTTTGTCACAGTTTGGTTTTATTTACACTTTATATAGCTGTACTGTTGTGGTTTATGTATTGTTGAGGTTTATTGCTATGGCTTACTGTTGTAGTGTTGTGGTTTATTGTTGTATTGTTGTGATGTACTGTTCTATTGTTGTTTTATTGTGGTTTATTGTCATATTGTTCTAGTTTATTGTTTTGTCTGAGGTTACATGGCAGTTACAAGTATCTGTTTCTTTCCGTAGTATCTCGTTTTATTGTTATTTAGGGACTACGGATGAGAATTAGCCTCCTTGCTAATTCTTGCTTACACACTCAACAGTACTGAATGCACTTTTATTGCTGTGTTCCATGAATATGTTCTGTCCCTCCCAAATAAACAAATAAGGTATGGGTTCAAACCACAGATTTTCAATGGAATTAGGTTTTGGAAAACAAGTTCTATAGCAAATAAAGGCTTATGACATTAACACATTTTATTCAACGAGATAATCTCCACAATCACTTTTTGAACCACACAGGCAATAAATGGGAGTTTTAAAGAGCACAGAACGGCTTAAAAATGCACGGTCGTAACATTAAAGGCTGTAGTTTATGTTGCAGAATAAAATGTGAGACTTTCCTAGGCTTATGTTAACCACAGACATTAGTTTCTGCATAAACGCTTTGTGGAAAAAAGTGTATCTGGTGAGAGAACCCATTGCGAACTTAATTCCGGGACGTATACTGTTATAGCACTCTATATACAGGGTTATACGAGCTTATTGAAGTAATTCTGCAAGGTTCTGGTTGTGCACACAGCTTAGCGTCAATTGATGCCACGTACCACAAACGTGTGCATACAGTATACACACGCACAGAACGTGACGCACAGTGAACAAGAGTCAACAGCGGAAGGTAAATTCAAAGCTTGGCAGAAAATGGCTGCCATATGTGGCTGGATTTTGCTCAGTGCTGGCTGGATTAGGTTGTCAGCACTAGCTGTCCTGTCTCTCACTGCCAAACACAGACCCTGAGAAAGAAGAAATCTCCCTTTTTTTATTGTCCGCTATTGTAAGTCTGGTCCCTCTCCAGAGCCACACTCATGGTCATGTACATTTAATCTCTCCCCGAAAACGCAAGCAGCGCGTATGATATTTAATTGTCCAGCATAAATCGCATTAAAACCCAATTGCTGCAAAAAAATAAAAAAGAGAGACCGTGAACGGTGTTCCATTTTAAGATGGAAATTGTCTGCCTTTCTCCTCGTCGTGACGAATAGTGCCGACAACTCAAGATTTGAAAGAAGGGACAGGGGGGACAAAAAGTAGTAATGAGCAGAGGGTAGGAGGTGGAGAGAGAGAGAGAGAGAGAGAGAGAGAGAGAGAGAGAGAGAGAGAGAGAGAGAGAGAGAGAGAGAGAGAGAGAGAGAGAGAGAGAGAGAGGTAGATCTGCTACTTTTGATGTGTTTTTGTGACGCTGTGGTGTGATCAAGTAGGGCATTATTTTATGAAAAAAAGCACCCCAGACAGTTTTTAACCCATTGAGACCTGAAGCCGATTCTACATGTCTCCTAAATCTGAACAGTATTCTGAAAAACGTATGTTTCTATATCAGTGGTCCTCAAACTTTTTCATGTCAAGGACCCCCAAAACTATATGTATTTGGCCGCGGACACCATCAAAATATCTTGTTCCAGGGACCCCCCAGAAGCAAAGATTTTAGTTAAAAATGTTCGCTTTAAATATATATATATTCAAAGATTTGCACACATTTTCACGATTTTTCAAAAATAGCAGATCGACAAGCTCGTAGCGCGGCACTCGGTGCCGTGCTACGAGCTTGTAGATCTGCTATTTTTGAATAGCCCAAAGTGCTTTTTAGCTCAAATCTAAAAATGACACAGTTCCAGGTATTAATGGGCTAAGTTGCTTGATTCAGTATTTAGATATTTGATATTCATTTTATCAGACCTGCCCCCTTCCTATACAAACCCATTATAACTTCAAACTCCATTTTTAACATGTGGGATTCATCAAAAACACCCGTCCTTGGTTCTGGTGACTCACCCTGCCCTCCTAATACGTGAGGGGGCCGTGTTTTTTTGATTACTTTTTTCATTTATTTGATTGAATTCTTTTATTATATTACATTTTTTCCATTTTCCAAAAACAATATTAAAAATAAATGAAATAAGTAATTGAAAAAACACGGTCTCCCCACCTATTAGAAGGACAATATCAGTCACCAGAACCAAGGACGGGTGTTCCCGATGAATCTAACATGGTTAAAAATGGAGTTTGACCTTACAATGGGTTTGTATAGGAAGATGGCGTGTCTGATAAAATGAATATCAAATATCTAAATACTGAATCAAAGCAACTGTCCGGGGTGCTCCCAAAAGCCTGAGTAGACGATAAAATGACCAAATGTTTTCTTTTTTAAAGTGAAATATTCCTTTAACACATCGGGTGCCAGAGGTTTATTAAAATATTATACGTTCAGTGCCTGCATTTCTTCCATCCACGTTGATACGTTTCGTGCTGTAGAAGCCCCGACGCGGAAGTGCATGTAAACAGAGCGTGTGTGCGAGACGGCGGAGGGTCCCGACTAACGCCTGGAACAATAATATTTCGAACGCGATCCTCCAGTGCAGCGTGATCGCCGATCGAAAACGGCTCGCTTCCACCACGTTAAAAAGAAATGGAGATTTTAAGCTTTTAGTCAAGGAGATAACATTGGAAAGGCCGACCGGAAGGATTTTTTGACATGGATCCACATCCGGCCTCTCCTTCTCAGAAACTCCTCGGATGATCCCAAAGTTTTGTTTTGGCGCCCCACGTGGGCCCCGCGTATAAAAATAAAACTGGGTCAAAAACGGTCCGGACCGTTTTCGGCACTCCTCGTTTGGATTCTCAAAAAACGGTCCGGACCGTTTTTGGCACACAATGTGTTAAGATCTCAGGCCCACCCAGATGACTCCAGGCCCAGTCAGTCATTAGACACACTATATGCGCCGCTGGGCTGTAGCCTACCTGCTGTACTCAGACAGAGGTCTGTCTATGTTGGGCTGACGAGAAAGTGACAGAGCGTGTATTTCTTCTAAGAGGCATGAGGATAGATGTGACACAGAAGAGAGAGAGAGTGTCGACTTTCATTTTGGCTGCTGGAAGAGAGAGAGAGAGAGAGAGAGAGAGAGAGAGAGAGAGAGAGAGAGAGAGAGAGAGAGAGAGAGAGAGACTTCTAGTTCTGACACTCCGCGGTTGTGTAACTGACGTGGCCGCCGGCCCGCTTCGCAGCACGCCAATCGCTCAACTAACTCTCTCACTTTTCTAGTCCCTCGCGCTTGTACTGTAGGCCTACATGCACACGCACGCACTCACTCACACACACACACACACACACACACACACACACACACACACACACACACACACACACACACACACACACACACACACACACACACACACACACACACACACACACACACACACACACACACACACACACACACACGTTAGCAATTCCCTCGCTAACTCCTTTTTAACGCTCTCATTGCTTTTCGTCTTCCTCCTGCATTCAGGGCAAATAGTTAACCACTTAAACCCTCTATACTTAGTTTATTGGGGTTCCCCCGGGGGGGATTTGGCGAAAATAGCCGATCTGTGGAGCTTGTAGAAATGCTATTTTCACAGAATGTTCACCCCAGAACAGGGAGATGCTAGGGGTTCAAGTAGTATCAAACTCTCATTGTCATAGGATCAGAACACTCTCAAGCTCCAAACGCGGCGCGAAGCGACGCGTTTGGAGCTTGTAGATCTGCTACTTTTGATGTGTTTGAAATTGAATCCTGAAAAGTAACGGTTTTGGACACTGTCGGTTTCCACCCGACAGAGACAATATGTAAAGATGAAGCTTTTTTAAATGCCAAAAATATGTAAAGATGAAGCTCTGAGGTAGACCTGATGTCTATGAGACCGTGTGCAACACAATGCAGCTTCTCTACTTACCAGTGTAGTGAAGATGTAGTGATAATATTCTGTCATCATCCCCATGGCAAGAGCCTGTGTGTGAAGGATAGAGAGTAATACAAAGAGAGAGAGAGAGAGAGAGAGAGAGTTAAGTCAAATGCTTGAAATTGAAAGGGTGATGCCTAATTTATTCTCCATCGTTATTTACACTGGAAACAGCTGATAGCTCTACAAGCTCACACATTGTACGTTTATAGATGCATGTAGTACCGTAGTGTGACAAAGCTTGACAAAAAGCAAGCTTAGGAAAGTCATAGATGCAAGCAGAGATAGAGAGAAGACATTATGTGTGTGTGTGTGTGTGTGTGTGTGTGTGTGTGTGTGTGTGTGTGTGTGTGTGCGTGTGTGCGTGCGTGTGCGTGTGTGTGTGTGTGTGTGCGTGTGCGTGTGTGTTTACACAATGCTTTACCCCTTCCAACTGTATATACTTTCCCCATTTTCAACAGTTTTTATTATATTTTGACACTTGCTTTGGCAATGTAAACGTATGTTTTCTCATGCCAATAAAGCTCCTTTGAATTGAATTGTGTGTGTGTGTAGGCATATATGAGCTATGCATACTGAGCTTTGTGCTCAAGAAATCCATCCATCCATCCATCCATCCACCACACACTAAACATTCCACCCTCCATTCCATTCTATCTCATAAGCTATCTATCTCTCACCATGACTGGCAAAGAAACACATGCAATGGGCAAAGACGAATTAAGCAACATATTGGGTTATACTGTATGAAGGATAATCATATAGCTTTGTGAGATCGATCCATCTTCCAGAAATGCAACGTGAAACTTCCCCATACCAACCGCAGCTTTGAGCATTTAGCCCAACTCGCTGCTAATTAAGGGACATGAGTCACGATAAAAGCTGCGTTCAAATCCTTGCCACCCCCCCCACAGCTGTCTGCTTCAACATGGCCCCCCGCCGGGTTTCGCCTCATATCACACAAGGCTTCCTGTTTTTTTTTCCTCTGTGCTGTGCCGGCTGCCCTGCCTGCCTGCAGAGAGGCATCCATGTTTGCTAACTTGAGAACAGACACTGGTACACTGCACACTGCAACACAATCTGTCTGGGGAAAAGGAAGGGAAAATAAAACATCAGTAGGCCTATTTTGGAGGTCTGTCTAATATAAAGGCTCTTTAATCACTTAACCCATTAAGACCTGGAATTGTGTCATTTTTAGATTTGAGCTAAAAAGCATTATTTTACACTGTGGGCTATTCAAAAATAGCAGATATACAAGCTCATAGCGCGGCACCGAGTGCCGCGCTACGAGCTTGTACATCTGCTATTTTTGAAAGATCGTGAAAATGTGTGCAAATCTTTGAATATATATATATTTTTAAAGCAAACATTTTTAACTCAAATCGTTGCTTCTGGGGGTCCCTGGAACAAAATATTTTGATGGGGGTCCGCGGCTAAATACATATCATTTTGGGGGTCCTTGACATGAAAAAGTTTGAGCACCACTGATATAGAAACATAGGTTTTTCAGAAAACTGTTGAGATTTAGGAGACATGTAGAATCGGCTTCAGGTCTTAAGCCCCATTTTTTTTTTAAATGCGTTTTTATGATGTTTTTGTTGAAAACATTTTTGAATGTCAATTATTGACAGTCTGTCAAACATTTCTCGTGGCCCGGACCGCTGGCCTAGAGGTCCGGGCACCTAGCGTTCGGCCTTTGCTGCATGTCTCTCCCCATCTCTCTCCCCCTGTTTCCTGTGCATCTCTACTATAAAACTATATATATAAAGGCAGAAAAAGCCAATGATGAATGATGAAACCCCACACTGCAGTCAGATAACGACTCTGTGCTCTTTAGTTTTTTTCTCTGCATATCGGAAAAACAATAGATTAGAAAACACGTGATACGTCTTCTTGTACAATATAAATCAATCATTACAAAAATAGGATTTATTCATAAGCGTGTCCACCCGGGCTCTCATTAACTTCAATGCATTCCATCAAACTTCCGGCTCCAGTTGGAGCACGTGTCCTTAGCTTCTTTACATAGCCATGGCTCCATCCACCCCTATTTAACCCATTAAGACCGGGAACGCATCTGTGTCAACTTAAGATTTCTTTGGCTATTCAAAAATAGCAGATCTACAAGCTCATAGCGCGGCACCGAGTGCCGCACTATGATCTGCTATTTATTTTGTTGTATTTTTATTTATTATTTATTATTATATATATATATATTTTTTAAGCGACCATTTTTAACTCCGATCTGTGCTTCTGGGGGGTCCCTGGAACAACATATTTTGAGATGGGGGGGTCCGCGGCCAAATACATATCATTTTGGGTGGTCCTTGACATGGAAAAGTTGGAGCACCACTGATACAGCAACATACTGTTAGGATTTAGAAAACATTTTTAGATACGTATCTATGTGGCCGCGGACCCCCCCATCTCAAAACGTTTTGTTCCAGGGACCCCCCGCAGAGGCGAAGATGTGAGTTACAAATGTTCGCTTTAAAAAAAAAGTATACATATTCAAAGATTTGCACACATTTTCACGATTTTTCAAAAAATAGCAGATCTACAAGCTCGTAGCGCGGCACTCGGTGCCGCGCTATGAGCGTGTATATCTGCTATTTTTCAATAGCCCAAATAAATCGACACAGATGCATTCCCGGTCTGAATGGCTTAAGCTTGCCACGATGCTTGGTGACACAACAGGTCACTAAGGAGGGACTGGGCCAGGTGAGCCTTGCAGCTGGCTAAACCACTATGACTCACAGATTAGGGACGCATGGGGGGGAAATGGGGGGGATGATTAAATGGTAGAGAAGAGGAAGGAAGGAAGCGGAATGGGTTGTTTGGTATCAGACAGGGTACTGTACCAAGAGAGAGAGTCCAGGTGGGCTTGAAAGAGCCCCTCCAGCATGTTATGATTATACACTGTTTGTTCCATCGGGGGGGGGGTCGACCCGCATTCAGCGATGACTCACACATGCTGCATAAGCCATAAGCCCGGTCCCTTGACAGGGCCACGCATGACCGAGCACAGTCAAATAATAAGCCTTAAATAAACCTTAAGGGAATATGTGAATTATGCTTTCTTGTTGTTTCTTTTTTTTCTTCTTTTTAGACCGCCAGCTTCCGTTTGTAATCGAGACCGGGAGGTAATAGATTACGTTACATGTGACAAGCTATAATTCTTCTGTTTAAAGGAGTAGTTCACCCCAAAAATATATATATTTTCTATCAATTTACACACCCCATGAAGCATTGAATTCGCGGAGACTTTTTTTGTTTTTTGTCACATTCCTAAGCTAATCATTTGATGACCGGTGTTCTCTCCTACCGGAAACATTAGCATCATGGGGTGTGTAATTGATAGAAAAAATATATTTTTTGCGTGAACTACCCCTTTAATAAAGAGCTGGAGAGACATGGAGACTCCTGCTACTACTGAACAAACACTCTATTGCAATGAGTACTACAAACAGAATTTTGAGCTATTTAACCCAAAAAAAATCACTTACTCTACCCTATATATTAATGCCAATACTTCTCCGTACTTTTACGTTTTCCACCACCGAGCGTCTGACAATGGGGCTGAGAGGTGGTTAGAATCCCTAAATGAGTGACGTGACGTGTAATGAGCACATCAGAGCGGAGGAGAGGAGACTGTCATTACCTCTCATTAGCGGGGCTTTCTCTCCGACATTACTAACGACACGAGACCTTGACCTTCCCCGGCAATCCGCCGCGCACTGGCATTGATTAACCCATTCAACCCGGGAACGCATCTGTGTCATTTTTTAGATTTCTTTGGGCTATTTTTTTTTTTTATCATGAAAATGTGTGCAAATCTTTGAATAATATTCAAAGATTTGCACAAAAGTATATATTATATACTTTTTAAAGCGAACATCTTTTACTCTGTTATAACTACTGGGGGGTCCCTGACACATATTTTGAGATGGGGGGTCCACGGCCAAATACATATAATTTTTGGGAAATTAGAGCAACATGCGTTTTTTCAAAAAACTGTTAGGATTTAGAAGACATTTGTAGAATCCCCCAGAAGATTTGAGTTAAAAAATGTTCGCTTTAAAAGTATGTAGCTATTCAAAGACCCACGATTTTTACAAACAAATAGCAGATCTACAAGCTCATAGCGCAGTATATCTGCTATTTTTTAATAGCCAAAGAAATCTAAAAATGACACACAGATGCGTTCCCGGTCTTAATGGGTTAAGAACCCTGGGAGAGGGACGGTAGTGCCGGGGCTGAATCATGTTGTCTTTAATGTTTGATAAATCCTGGAAGCATGAGGAATATGAATTGTTCAACTGAGTCTTTTTCTGCTAGGTCTGCTACGTAGCATAAGTCCAGCAGGCTGACACTGAGGAGGAACCTGTACTGTGTATTGTGAACGCCACTGGTGGAAGAAGTGCTCACATTTTGCAGCAATACCACTATGTAGAAATACTCTGTTACAAGTAAGTCTGGCATCAAATCCAGTACAGTACGTGAGTAAATGTACTTAGTTACTTTCCACCACTGGTGAACGGGTACTGTGTGTACAGGTACTGTTTACTGTGTACAGGTACAATGTATTGTGTACATGTCATAGAGACAGTAAAAAAAGGATGGACAAAGTTACGCCCGTAGACTCTACGGACCGTAAATGAAGCCTATTTTTCAGCAATTTCAAATCCGCCATCTTTCTATCCACCTGTTTCCTAGGCTTTTCACTTCCTGTGTGTGTTCCACTTCCTGTCAATTTGATCCAATGAAATCCAATGAAACTGGTCAGATGACTAATGATATCCAATGAAATCCGACAGGAAGTGGAAAACACACAGCCTAGGAAACAGGTGAATATCTGGAACATGGAAATGAATGAATGCTATTGGCTGGGACCAGAGCGGGGGTGGGGAATGAATGCTATTGGTTGTGTAGCTTGTCAATCAATCAAATCAAATCACAAGGTAGCCACGCCCCCTCCTACAGCATACCCATACTTACCACAACGCATGTCATGGTGATTGAAAGAAGACTTTAAACTGTAGCGACTGGAAGCATATTGTATGAAATGTTTATTAAGGTAATACAATCAAGTCTAAAGTTTGGCAAAAACCCACCCATTTTTTCCCCCCAAAAAAAATGTATCCCACGATTTTTGTAACTCATTTTTTCACCCAGTGCCAATTGCCTATGTAATCCTGGGCGCTACACTCCCTCTGCCAGCCTAGGGAGAGCCTAGAGCCGAGCTCATGCTCCTTCAAGGCATGAGAGCCACCCACCCTCTTGAATGGAGAGTAATGTAATAAAGTAACACCAGCAGGGGTGAAACCGCGAAACTACAGGCCGTTCATACATGTATGAATCACTTCCTATTCAGCCTCAATTTACAACTCAGAAGAAGCTGGCCCCTTGGTGCATGTACCGTGCACTGAGGCAAAGTCCCATATGTTTGCACAACAGCTACCTTCTGCAGGCTAATATACTACTAAAGCCCTATTCACACAGGACTAGTATTACCCAGGGGCCTGGTGTAATTCAGAAATTAACCCCCCACGCCTGTGTTCCGTGCGGCGCATAATCATTCATACGGGATAAACACAGTCTGTGTGACATCCAAACTAGTTTCCTCCGTAACCACGTATTTAACAGCACGAGCAAACGGCTGCTGAGAAGAAAAAAAGAGGCATTTGACATGCGAAAAAAGACACTTGCAGTGTGAGGTGAACCATGTTACCAAAAGCAATTGGTGAAACGACACGTAAGTTGCACGATCAATTCTCGACCGGCAAGGGAGATATCAGGCCTGCTTGGGTCAGATATCACCAGCGGTTCTCAACCAGTGGTCCGGGGACCACCAGTGGTCCTTGAGTGGGTTCCAGGTGGTCCCCAGCTAAATGATAAGAGAGTTGGTAACCAAATTGGACCCTTATTAGATTTTAATTTAACTCTTGAGCGTAAAATGAAACCAAATGGACCCGTAAGGGTCCATTTGGTTTCATTTTACGCTCTCAAGAGTTAAATTATTGTTAAACATATGCATTACTTTTTGATCAACGTTTGCCTGTTATCTCTCCTATTGGTACCACATCAATACAGCATGGAATATTCCAATTCTTGGTTCTGAGAGTCTAAATATCATCAAACGTTGGTCCGTGGTAGCCCGGCATGGCCAGACTAATATCACTGCATAGATATTAGTCTGGAATCTCTGTTTCGAACCTGCATTTCCAAGGGGCGAATTAAAATAATGCCTCTGGTGATAAACCCGCCCCATATTTGCAATACTGGGTCCTGATTGGTCCCTCGTTACTTCGGAGGGAGTGCAATCCAATCATAACTGAGCGGTGCTAGTCCATTTCTTTTTTTGTTGCAATTGCAGAATAGTCTGGTTTCCAGGCTAGGTCCGTGGCTCAAATGCAGACTAAATAATGGACCTTGATATGAAAAGGGTTGAAAAGCACTGGGCCACACACACACACACACACACACACACACACACACACACACACACACACACACACACACACACACACACACACACACACACACACACACACACACACACACACACACACACACACACACACACACACACACACACACACACACACACACACACACACGACACCTACCTGCTTTAGGATCCCGGCGGCCATTTCATGGCCACAGTCGAAGATGATGTGGAACTCTTTCCCCCTCTTCATCTCCTTCAGGAGAGGCTTGGCGTCCTTGGTATCGGCCGGCAACTGGCGGATCTTTAACCGGATGTTGTAGCGAGACGGAGCCTTGATGAGCTCCTGTAACCGGATCAGACCTTTGGAGAAAGAAGAAAAGAACACAAAATAAAACATTTTCAATGTCTTTTTTCTCTCTTCTCACACAACAGTGAGTCGTCGCCATTGGAGAAATTAGTCCCAATTGTGTCCCTGGCAGTGTGTTCCTTTTTCTAAATGGAAGCCACAAATATGTGTCTACGTGGAGTAATTGAGGTAACGAGTGCGCCCCTATTCATTTGGCAGCCTTGCTCATAATTAGAGTCAGTGGCGAGGACGCTTTGAGAATATATTATTTCCATGCACTGCCATTTCATTTCTAATGAAACCCATTTGACACTCCCCTTGAACTCAGCACCCTGCGCCCGTCCATCCAACTACTCCCTCCCACCTTCTCTCATTCTTCTCCCACACACAGAGCGTGATTCCTTCTCCTTTCTTACAGGCCCTCACAAAAATGGACTTAAGTACAGTACTTGAGTAATGTACTTACTGTAGTTACTTTACACCACTACACACACACACAGTATGCACTCTCTCTCTCTCTCTCTCTCTCTCTCTCTCTCTCTCTCTCTCTCTCTCTCTCTCTCTCTCTCTCTCTCTCTCTCTCTCTCTCTCTCTCTCTCTCTCTCTCTCTCTCTCTCTCTCTCTCTCTCTCTCTCTCTCTCTCTCTCTCTCTCTCTCTCTCTGAAGATTTCTATCAATAGGTGACCTGACATTCATCATTCATCATAGATTCTGTTCACCATCGATCGCCGCGTGCGTTCCTTACAAAAGGCCAATCAGCGTTCCACGCAGGATGTGTGTGAAGTGAACCTTGCTAAAAAAAAAGGGGGGAATTGAGCGTGTAAGAGGCCTCCAGTAAAGCACAAACATCTCAATTTCCGATATGCAAGCAAA
Organism: Gymnoscopelus microlampas; assembly: GCF_963454915.1. Taxonomy (NCBI): domain Eukaryota; kingdom Metazoa; phylum Chordata; class Actinopteri; order Myctophiformes; family Myctophidae; genus Gymnoscopelus; species Gymnoscopelus microlampas. The sequence continues at coordinate 45,311,842 of NC_139940.1, read as the reverse complement.
GCAAAGCTGCTTTCGACATTCATGAGGAATAATCGCCATGCCCTCCTCCCCCTTTCGCTCATCCACAGCCGTCGATCAATAGCATAGTTCGAGGCTTTTTTTACGCCGCAGAGGATCCGCCGATGGCGGAGCCGCCACTAGCGCCACTTCCCTCCCTCCCTCCCTCCCTCTCGTTGCCCGCGGCCCACCATAGTCCCCCAGCTGTTCTGGCCTGTGGCACTATTTGTTTACTTCCTGATGCACCAGATGAGTGCACTGCACTGTGGGAGACCGCCAGCCCTGCAGCCTGTGTGTGGATGTTTCGTTCGTTTGCAGCCGGTCCCTAGTCTTCATTAAATCATTGAGGCCTGAGGTTCCAATTCTGCAAAATGGCTTCTAAATCCTGTCTTCTAAAAACGGTTTTCTGAAAAACGTATGTTTCTATATCAGTGCTTTTCAAAAAAAATCATGTCAAGGACCCACAAAATGATGACGTATTTGACCGCGGACCCCACCTCAAAATATTTTGTTCCAGGGACCCCCCCCAGAAGCAAAGATTTTAGTTAATGTTCACTTTAAAACAATATATTCAAAGATTTGCACACATTTTCACAATTTTTCAAAAATAGCAGATCTACAAGCTCGTAGCGCGGCACTCGGTGCCGCGCTATGAGCTTGTATATCTGCTATTTTTGAATAACCAAAGTGTAAAACAATGCCTTTTTAGCTCAAATCAAAAAGTGACACAGATGCGTTCCAGGTCTGAATGGGTTAAATCAAACACTCTGTCGCACTCTGATGATGATCCCCCACAGTGGAAAACCCTGTTGCACGCTGGCGATGCGTCATTGCCCGTGACAAAGTGGACGCAGTTGTGCGGAGGAGGGCTTAAACGCAAGATGATTTTGGTGCGATAAAAAGAAAGATACCGTGGACAGGGTTGGAGCAAGGAAGGTTTGGAAAGGAAAAGACGTGCAGTCTGTCCATTCTCTAGATATATTGGTGGCAAACCTCGCACAGAAGTTTGATGAAATACTACATTGCAGCAGTGTTGATTTTGATTTAGTTTTAGTCACAGTCTTTTAAATAAAATTCCATTTAGTTTTAGTCATATTTTAGTCATCTGAAATGTTTTAGTCTTTGTCTAGTTTTAATCGACTAAATATCATAAGACTAGTCGACTAAATCTACAGTTGATTTAGTCGACTAAAATGTATTTTGGCGGTGCCTTGCGTCGTAATGAATGATTTTACACTTTTGCATGCTGAAAATAGCCGATCTACAAGCTCACAACGCGTCGCAGTCAGAGCGCAACACCCGAGCGCAACCGAACATAAAATGACTTGTCTTGTAGTTCTACTGGATCTCTTCTCCATTAGTCCCTCCCTAACATTTTAGTCTAGTTTTTATTTGTTAACAAAATTGGAAATATATTTAGTCTAGTTTTAGTCAACGTATCGTAGTTTTTATTTCGTTTATATTTAGTTTTAGTCAGTCAAAAAAGGTAGTCGCCGAACATTTTTCGTCATAGTTTTAGTCGACGAAATCAACACTACATTGCAGTGGATGGAGCCGTCTGGACCAGCTCATGAACAAACATTATTTCTGAACGATTGCGACCGTTGTCATATAATCGGTTCAAGAATATAAAAGAAGACATATCACACATTGTTTTCTGCTGAGTTGCTTTTCGATGTGTACACTGTATAATTCTATAGAGGTATCTGAAGACCACAAAGTAAGTTTCTGAACGGCCACGGTATGGCGAGACTGTCCACCATTTTCCTGTCTGGCAGCCAAATCTCGCGATACCTCCGAGACAGAAACGATACCTGCCGCTGTTTAGATGTCTCAATAAGATGATGTACTGTGCACATCAAAAAGCAAGTGATTAGAAAACAACCTGTGATATGTCTTCTTTTATATTCCTGAACCGATTATATGACAACGGTCGCAATCGTCAAATAATGTTTGTTCATGAGCTGGTCCAACCGGCTCCATCCACTGCAATGCATTTCATCAAACTTCCGGTGCGAGCACGTATTTTTTCCTTTCAAAACCTTCCTAGGGAGTTTGGACGTAACTTGGCAACTGATATGCTAAACAGAATGGGAATCGAGTTTCATGCTCATGCATGTGGGTCCACACACACACACACACACACACACACACGTGGAGTGAGAGTGTACCTTTTGCGTGTGTGCGTGTGTTTTGAGTCGAGTCCAATCTCATCCGAGGCTAACTCGCTGTTGCGTGAGGCTGTCGGAGAAGAAAAACAGCCTCTGCCCGCCCGGAGTAGCGATCTCTGTTTTACGGTTAGTTAGTTAACATCGATAAAAACTGGCCGACACCTCCGACTGCTCCATTCGCTCATCATAAACATGCATCGGGGGCATCTCTCTCTCTCTCTCTCTCCCCCCCTATCTCTCCTATGCTGTCTTCCCCTGCCATTCTGCATGGGTAATTCCTCCCTCATGGCACCGACTGCGAGCGCTTACAGGCGAGACCACAAGAATCTGGAGAGAGAGAGTGAGCGAGGGGCCGGGGGAATATATAAAAAGGAGAGAAGTGGGGTGACTGTCAACGCTGATCAGTATTGACTATGTTTAATGCCCGGCGACTGGCTCCAGGATCCATATTTAACTCTGCATGAATATTTCATCTGCTCTAAACGTTTATTAGGGGCCCGTCGAGGAGTCTCCTGAGCGTAAAACGGAACGTCTTGCCGCGTGATAAATAGCCGAGCGAGCGAGGCGGCGGCAGCAGCGCCCCCCTGAAGCGTTCCCCCCTTTCCTTCCAAACTTCAGCCCAGAACGTTCCGCCTCTCTGACAGGAGGGAGCAGCAGTCTCTCTGCTCGGTAGCTCAATCATCATTGTCGCCGACGCTAAAGCCCCCCAGACGCCTGTGAGACACACTGGTTCCAGACGAGCATGCCATTGCAAAAAAAAACGGGCCCTGGGCAGATTAGGTCTGACCCCTCTCAATAGAGATTGTGTTTCTCTATCACGATGTACTTAAAGTACCGTAAATTTCGGACTATAAGCTGCGACTTTTTTCCCATTTTTCGACCCTGCGGCTTATATAACGGTGCGGCTTATCTATGGATTTATATAGCTAACGGCCACTAGGGGACTTCCTAAATATAGGGATTTTACACCCGCGGCTTATAGTCCAGTGCGGCTTATATATGTAGAAATCATTCAATTTAGCTCACAACGCGTCGCAATGCGACGCGTTGTGAGCTTGTAGATCGTCTATTTTCAAATAGCCTAGGTATAAAATAGGACTAAAGTGGTTTATGTATGTTTTATAATGTAATCATTTATAGCTGCAAAATAACTAGTAACTAAAGTTTTCAAACAATTGTAGCGGAGTAAAAGTACAATATTTGCCTCTGAGATGTAGTGGAGTAGAAGTAAAAGTATTGAAAATTGGAAACACTCCAGTAAAGTAAAATGACCTCAAAGTTGTACTCAAAGTACAGTACTTGAGTAAGAGCACATGTACTTAGTTACTTTCCACCACTGCACTGTTGCATGATGGGACTTTTAGAGCCGATGTGTCACTGAGCCGGCGGGCCGGAGGTCAAGGTTAATGTGACCCTTCGCACCTCGCCCAGGCTTGTTTATGTTCGATTAAACGTGCCGAACAAATTGAACAAAGATTAAAACCGCTTGGCGGTCAAGAGGTTTTTTTTCCCGTCGGCACTAGAGGAATGAAGAGATGTTCTACGTTGTATTTCTACCCTATTATAGAAATGATAAATGCCAATCATACTGTAGGGTTACTGGTTCCTCCATTAGTCAGGTCACATAAGTACTATAAGCTCTAAAACCCCTCTCCCCTATGAAAAAAGAAATGGGCACAATACTGTACCTTTGCATTGACTACTATTTATGCTATTTATACTTACTTTACTTGTTCACAAATGCTACTGTAAAGTACTGTATTATTTATATAGCATAGTCATACTACAATACTTTGATAGTACTACACACAGTAAATGCTTACATTTGTATAGTTATTACCACCCTACTCTGTTTTGGCCCTTTTTGTCCCATAACGTGCTTACAATGGTGTGTGTGCATTTTGTTAAGTATATTCAGTGTGAAGCACATGCTCCAGACACCCTTCCCTGTGATGCACTGAGGTGTGTAATACCTACAGCATGCAAAGCATCAATACTCTTGGCCAATGCAGTGGTTCACTTCTCATGTATTTGGCCGTGGACCACCCCGGCATCGGAAAACATTCTGTGCCAGGGACCCCCTAGACAAGCTTTGTGTTTGTTAAAGCAGCACTATGTAACTTTCCTCTTCTACCACCGGATTTGAACCCGGTTTCCTGCGCAAGTGCTGACATTTTTACCATTGAGCTAATAGAGCCAGGCCTGCTTGCTCGGGGGGGATAAATTGAATCTTGACCATCAGGTAAAAATTCATGTCAGATCCTGTGTCTATAGGTGAGACATGACAATTTTTTAATAGATTTTTGTAACCCATTTTTTTCACCCAGTGCCATTTGCCTAAGCTTGTAATCCTGGGTGCTACTCTCCCTTTGCCAGCCTGGGGAGAGCCCCGAACTGAGCTCATGCCCGGCTGACCAGGGGGAGGCAGTATAGAGACCAGGATTACTGCATGTTTTTGTGAGGGTACCTATCTTTTGAAAAATTGTGAAATTCTATACAAATGTCGTCTAAAACTGTTTTTTGAAGAAAAAAAATATATATGTACAGTATCAGTGGTTCTAAAACGTTTTCATGTCAAGCACCCCCAAAATGTATTTGGCCACGGACCCCCATCTCAAAATATGTTGTTCCAGGGACCCCAAGGAGCAAAGATTTGAATTAAAAATCTTCAATTATATATTCAAAGATTTGCACAAATTCAAAAACAAATAGCAGATCTACAAGCTCATACTGTGCCGCGCTATGAGCTTGTATATCTGCTATTGTTTTAACAGCCCAAAGTATAAAATAATGGTATAAGTGGTTACACAGAATTTCGTTCCCGGACTTATGGGTTAAAGTACAAGCCGCAGTCATTAATTAATTCAGCACATCTGGTGAGATGCGTGCTTGGTGTGAGCTGTTGTCTTAACACCTTGTCACAGCGCTCCGTACAGCTGTTTTCATTAGTGCACTGTCATCATCAGCAACGAAATGGCAGCTAAAAGACAAGCCAACAAAACAACCACAGACATAATGCAATACAATACGTAATACAAATACAATAAGTATTTGTGTTTTCCAGGTTAACTTTTACTCTGTCATTCTCAGTGGTACTCACTAGTAGAATAAACGCAGCAGAGTAGCACTGCCCGAAGAAGACCAGATGCCGAATATCTCCCTCAAAAATACCGGCTATTTTTGAAACATTGTGAAAGTGGTGAACCCCTCAACACCCGGAAAAGGAAAACCTCATCCATTCTTTAATTTCCTCCCGTTTGGACTATATTGTAATTCCTTGTTTATTACCCTGAGTCGCTCGTTTATACAACCGCCTCCAGCTGGTGCAGAATGCGTCCGCTGGACTTTTAACTAATACATTATTTGGAAGGTCACACATCACACCTGTGCTTGCTTCATTACATTGGCTACCAATTGACCGTAGAATTGATTTTAAAATGATTTTAATCACCTATAAAGCTCTCCACGGGCGGGCCCCCAAATTACTTAACCAAACTACTGTGCCCCAAGGTCAAACAAAGGCCTTCTCACAGTCCCTATATAACGAGGATGAAAACCAATGGCGATCGAGCGGTTTGAATCCCGGTAGTTACATACGGAGCTCGTACAGAGTTTGCTTTTCCACTGGATTGGGGGGACTGAACGCAGCAGAGCAGCCCTGCCTGAAGACCTACCTAATATCTTCCTTAGCAAAGCGGGATTCCCCTTTGTATGAGCGGTAGATTAGTTTGTTTTCCCACGCATGGAGAGACGAGGTTTTAGAATTCAGGTGGTTACACTCCGTTAGCAGATGCATTGTGACAATGATGTGGTTTTTAATTGAATAATTAGCGTTAGTTACTGCCAGAGATAGTTCAGCCAAGAAAATGACAATACACATAATCTTCACCTTAGGAAAATCACAAAACAATTAAGGAAAAAACTAGAGAGAAAACGCTTATGGCTGTTATTAGCATCTCAGCGCAGCGGGCACGAGCAGAATGATCACGGCACTTTGTGAGGAGCTCAGCGAGGCCCTTCTCTCTAAACAATCTGTGGTGGTGGAGCGTGTGATGGGAACGGGGCCCGCTGGTGTGTGGAGCACTCACACACACACACACACACACACACACACACACACACACACACACACACACACACACACACACATCAAATTGAAACAGATTACTGGAGGGGTCCTGGGACTCACTCCACCAAGGCTCAGTACCACCACGAAAGTTACTCAGCTCTCAAGTACACTTAGAGGACTCCCAGGGTAAGAAAACATTACACACATTGTGACACGAGCCTGGGGGGACATACCAAAGCCTATATCGCCTGTGCTATAACCACGCGCCCGCGTCTGTGACCAACGCGGAGCTGCCTCTCGCCTAAAACAACGGCGGACAATTTTTTTGTCCGATAAAGCAGAGTTTTACACCACGACGGAGGTGCGCCGTCTCAAGCGAACTTGAGCCACGAGAGGCACCACCGAGTGAGCTAAAGCGAGCAAGTCGCCATGCCGAACGTTCTCATGAGCCGACTCAAGTGTCTACTGGCCAATCACAGCACGTCCTTGCACAAGCGGTATAGGCTTTGGGATGACGTCAGCCGCGGGGCATTCATGATCAGCCTATAGCACTACGCATAACTCCCAATTTTCTTGCGATAAGATTTATTTTTTGTTTTCCCCATATCAAACCCAAAACAGAACACAGCTCCGCCCTTGGTAAGTCCTGAGGTTCAGCTAACTGAGAGACCAGGGATATGGCCCATCCTCCATCCAAATCCCACACACACACCGAAGCCCTCGGAAAGCTGGGTGACTTTATTTTCCTACTTTTGTCAAACGAGCCATATATCGTCTCTGTCGGGTGGAAACCTATTATGTCCAAAACTGTAACTTTTCAGGATTCAAATTTACAAAAAAACACAAAAAGTTAAAATATGGAGACACTGTAAGAGGTTTCTGCCCGACAGCAACAATATATACTGTAGATCGAGTCACCCGACACGCAATCAGCCGGATCATTTCCTGTAAAAACATGCTGTCATACTAGGACCCCCCCCCCCCCTCTCCCACCGGCCTGGCCTTTCATCTAACGCAATTAAAAAAATGTCAGCCGCGAGGGGTCACGGCCGCTCCCACAAAAAAGCATGACACGCATCAGCTTTGGAGTAAATTACCTCTTTACTGTGGGAAGCCATGCAGCAAAATGGTTGTTTGTTGTACTTTTTTTCTTTCACAATCTTTCTGTCAGAAACCGGCTCCAACAAGGAGGGTTATTGCACACCAGTGTTGCCAGATTTCGCGAGAGAGATAAGCAACCAAGTCAATGAAAACAAGCCCAAAAGAAGTGACTATATTATAAAGGCCACATGAGCACTTTAAAGCCCTAATAAGCAACGACACTTTACAAACAAAGCCCTCAAAAACCGCAACCTACCAATATTTACAAGCGACGTTACAGAAAAACAAGCCCAAAGTGGCTTCAGATAAGCAGACATGGCAACGCTGTTGAACACCATGCCCTGACAGAGAAGCGGGAGAACAGAGAGTGCTTGGGAGGTGAGACACACTGAATGGAGCCATGCCTCTACAGTCTACACTACACGGAGGGGTTGTATAAATCCTCTTCTTCTATACAGGACCCCTCTGTCACCACCACTCCCCCTGGGATTTGCTGCAGGAAGTGGTTGTCATAGAAACCTGGCCATAAACAGAAGAGTGGGCAGTTAAAGTGTCACTCTCTCTCTCTCCCCCCACCCACCCACCCATGCTATGAGGTCATTACTACATGGTCGACCACCGGTGTTGGACAAAGTATATGTACTCATGTAAATACTCAAGTGCATGATGTATTGCCATTTTGAATATTTATTCACCAAGAAAAATTGGTAACGCATTTTCAACAATAGTGAAAATAGCAGATCTACAAGCAGATCTACACACTGTGCGCTTGTAGATCGGTTATTTTCACTATATTTGAAATAGGGCTTAAGTGGTTCATTCATAATATATTTTTGTAAGTACAGAATGTACTGTAGAAGAGTCAAAAGTACAACATTTCTATTTGAACTGTATAGCGGAGTGAAAGTCATGAGCTTCCAAAAATACTTGAGTACTGTTCTCTAATCTAAGTCCAGTACTCAAGTAAAGGTACTTCGTTACTGTCCACCAGTGCTGTAAAGTAACTAAGTACATTTACTCAAGTATTGTACTTAAGTAAACTTTTGAGGTGTTTTTACTGTATTTTAAAATGTCAGTACTTTTACTTCTAGTTACTTAGATTTGGATTATTATTACAAAATGTACCACTTCAGCCCTATATACGATTACAGCCATTTGAAAATAGCCGATCTACAAGCTCACAATGCGACCATCACTGCTGTCCACCACCACTGATGGTCAGCCTAGAAAGGACACAACCAGTCTCAGCAGTCCACGCCCCTCCCCAGGACCTTAACACCCAAACCATGCCTAAACGTAATCCTACTAACAGCTCACCGATCAATAAGAACGCCCTGGCTGTCAATAAATGTAATTGAATTAACCCCATGCCTTCTTTCTTCCTTCCTTTAGGGTGGCCATCTAGTAACGACCCTGTCGTAAACCCTATGTCATATTACAACACCATCACCTGCTGAACATGACAGATTGTCAAGTGAAAAGGGTCACCCGCCCTAAATTAGGCATAAATTAGTCTTAAGGGACAGTAGAGAAGTGGTCCCCACCCAACCTTCTTTCCTTGGACCCCCCCCCCCCCTCCCCCTTCTTACATCTGCTAATTCTAGGTGCTTGTCAGGGTGGGGGGTCCCCAGTTCAAATTATGATTATTTTGGGGGGGTCTGAATAGGCCAGAATAGGTTGAGAACCACTGCAGTAGAGCAGGAGTCTTCAACGTTTTTCAGCCCAAGGACCCCCTAGCTGAGAGATAGATAAAGCAGGGACCCCCCACTTACATATTGGATGCATGTTGTGTGTAAAAAAATATATTTTCAGGTAGTTAACCTCTACAACCCTCAATATTTAGTCAACTTTACCGTTGGCTCTGAACTTGGTCTGCTCTTTTTTCCCCCCTACACTGACTCTCCTAGGGGTCCGGGACCCCCTGTTGAAGACCCCATGCTGTAGAGGATGGTGAAGGTGTGTGTATAAGGAGAAACATATGGTTGCACCGCAAGGGTCGTTCTCTCCCAGAAACTAGTGTTTTATCCCATTAAGACCTGGAACGCATCTGTGTCACTTTTTGATGTGAGCTAAAAAAACATTATTTTACACTTTGGGCTATTCAAAAATAGCAGATCTACAAGCTCATAGCGCGGCACCGAGTGCCGCACTATGAGCTTGTATATCTGCTATTTTTGAAAAATCATGAAAATGTGTGTAAATCGTTGACTATATATTCTTTTAAACCGAACATTTTTAACTCAAATCTTTGCTTCTGGGGGGTCCCTGGAACAAAACATTTTGAGATGGGGGTCCGCAGTCAAATACATATCATTTTGAGGGTCCTTGACATGAAAAAGTTTGGGAACCACTAATATAGAAACAGATGTTTTTTCAGAATAGTCTTAATGGGTTAAGGTACAAGCCGCTCTCTCTCTCTCTCTCTCTCTCTCTCTCTCTCTCTCTCTCTCTCTCTCTCTCTCTCTCCCTCATGACCTAATCATACTTCCCGGCAGTAGCAGCGGCGACAACAATGTCCCAGACAGCCTGTAGTAGTATGGATGTTATGGCTGGCTGTGCCGCGCCGCTATACAACACATGCCGTGCTGCCGCCGTCGCCTCCGCCTCCGTTTTTTGGGGCCATTACAAAGTTGAGCCGTTAGAGCGGGGCGGCGGGCGGCCATTACGGTTATTGATTTGCTTGTTTGCTCTCTGGTTCATGGAGAACACAGGGCGAGAATGAGAGTGTCTCTCTCCATATTCCCTCTCGTGTCCCATTTCAAAAAAGCATGGGTTAGAACAGCATGTGGTGGTGGGACACACACACACACACACACACACACACGCGTGCGCGCGCGTGCCCGAGAGAGAGAGGTATGGTAATACAGATGTTCTGCTACACTGGCTTTTCCAATGTGTCGGGCAATAGGCTTTCCCACACAAGCAAGGGAAGGAGCATGCAGTGATGTAAAGTAACTAAGTACATGTATACAAGTGCTGTACTTAAGTACAATTTTGAGGTACTTTGACTTTACTGGAGTATTTCCAATTTTCAATGCTTTCACTTCTACTCCACTACATCTCAGAGGCAAATATTGTACTTTTACTCCACTACAATTATTTGAAAACTTTAAGTTACTAGTTACTTTGCAGACTATACATTTTTATATTATAAAACATGCATTAACCACTTTAGCCCTGTTGTATACATAGCCTATTTGTAGATCTGCTATTTTCAAACATTTTTTATACTTTTACTTTTGGTACTTTAAGTATATTGTGATGCCAATACTTTTCAACTTTTACTCAAGTAACGTTTTGAACACAGGCTACTTTTACTTGAAACAGACTAGTTTGTCTACATTGAGGTATTGATACTCTTACTTAAGTAAAATATCCAAGTATTTCCACCACTGGGAGCGTGTGCTCACTTTCTCTGTGTAACTGAATGGCTGCCGGAGGAGCCACATCACCAGCCCCTCCGCCTGCCTCCCTCCATTCAGACCTGTGTGTGTGTGTGTGTGTGTGTGTGTGTGTGTGTGTGTGTGTGTGTGTGCGCACGACCGCGGCTATCTCCTCTCTCTGTCAGGTCAGCCGTGTAAACGCGAACAATGGGGAAGGTGAGGCCGCTTGCCGGCCCGAGCCTAGATCTCATTTCCCATCTAGCAGACAGAAAATCAAGTCACTATTAACCCCATCGCGAACCGGCTATGTCCACTTTACACCCTAATTAATAGGGGTGGTAGGATCAGCGGCAATCAATTCCTAAAGCCGTCTACAGCACCTGCACGGCTAAAACACACACACACACACACACACACACACACACACACACACACGTGTGCACACACACACACGCGCGTGCGCACACGCACAGGATATTGATTCATTGAAAAGTCAACATGATCTTTTTAAGCTATGCCATCTCACAGTGCCTGTAAAATGACCGATTGACACAAGGTGTAGTGACGGCAGTAAAATATGTTTTGCCTTGCACATTACACCAAAATCTGTCTTTTGTTGATATTAGGAAATTAGACAAAATAAATACAAAATTCTAGGAGGTCTTTTTTAAGCAGAACGCCATAAAGAGGTATTTCTGAATATTTCTAGCCAGTGCCAGAGATTTTTCATTGAAAAAAATGAAGTTCTCAGGAGCCGAGATAAATAATTTTTAAGTTTTAAGTTAACAAGGAAGTGGATAGGAGTCTATATCTTTAAAAGTTTTTTTTTTTTTTTTTGTGTATTTTTTTAGTTCACGTAGATCTACGCGATTGGCACATGGCGGCTATAAATAGGTTCGCGTAGATCTACGTGATTGGCAGCTAATGAGTTAACTCTTCACACTACACGCTCAACATAGGTCACACAGCACCTCTCCTGCAGCTTGTCAGTGACCAAACTCCCTCCACCTCCCCAGCCTCCTCCTTTGTGGCATTTAGTTCTTCACTTTGGTTCTTCCCTTGAAGGGTTCAATGTTATGTCCATGTAATCACTTATAGGTCATGGTCTCTTCTTCAGGGGGGGGGGGGTTAGGGTTAGTGATCTCAGGTTTTGTGTTATGCTTGGCTTGCAGATAAATATGCAGTATCATATCAGAGTCATATTTAATGCAATATCATTGCAATGAATGGTTTTCCACACGCTATACGTCCTACCGGGGAAACTCCCCCCTGTCAGGTGATAAGAAGCGGCCTGCTAGCTCCTCATGCATTGAAGGAAGCATGAGCTCAGTTCTGGGCTCTCCCCAGGCTGGCAGAGGGAGAGTAGCGCCCAGGATTACATAGGCAAGTAATTGGCACTGGGTGAAAAAATGGGTAACAAACTCGTGGGATAAAAATGTAGGAGTCAAAATAATTTCCCAAAGAAGCATGATCAAATTGAATGGTGAAGGTGGCGATTCCCCACCCTATACTTGTGTGTGACGCCTCAAAAGCGACGTAAGTATTACAGAGAGTGCAGTGATCATCACTTCCCGTTGACTGTCTGTCTGCTGTCTGGACGGCCTTATTATCTCCCCATCCCCTACAATACCCTGACGTTTGTTTGTTTTCGTTTTGTTTGCTGCATAATTGCTTACATTGTCGTCTGTACAACACGGTGACAGCTGGCACTGTGTATACAGTAGAGCTGACTGAAACCAGAGAGTCTCGCTTGGCCTAAATACTGTGCGAGTGCAGTATGAACATACAGAATGGCGGCGCGAGCCAAGCCGATGCCGATGCCGAGCCAGGCCAGACGGCCGGCCCCTCCAGAGTGTCTGTGCTGTGTTGGAGAGTTTGCTCGCCTCGGGGAGCTTCCTGGCAAAGCTAGACGTGCAGGCTTGGCATCGTCCCTGACCCCTGGCATATGGCACATGTACCCGGCCCGCTGAGCCGTTTGCTAGCCCGCTGATCTGACACACTGCCTTTCTTAGGACACGGGGGCAAGCCAGGGCTATACTACCATGATAATAAACACAGGTTAGAGTCTGTTACAACCGCCAGTAACAAGTACAGCAAGGGGTCGGGCCGTATAGGTGATAATATTAACGTTAAAGCCCCGCGGCAGGTGATAATAAAAGGTGTTTATTGTAGAGCTATACTCGTAGTGGTATAGCTTAGCCCATTCAATCCAGGAACGCATAGCGGTGTCATTTTCGTTTTTTTTGCTATAACCATTATTTTGTACTTTGGGCTATTAAGAAATAGCAGACGTATAAGCTCGTAGATCTAGAGCTTGTAGATCTGCTATTTTTGAAAATACTTTTTGAATACTGGATATATTTTTTACATCATTTTTAACTCAAATCTCTGCTTATAGGGGGTCCCTGGAACAACATATTTTGAGATGGGGGTCCAAAGCCAAATATATATAATTTTGGGGGTCCTTGACATGAAAATGTTTGAGCTGATTATAGCAATAGTTTAAAAAAAACTGTTAAGATTTAGAAGATATTTGTAGAATCCCCAGAAGCAAAGACTTGAGTCAAAAATGTTTGCTTTAAAAATATATATTCAAAGATTTTCACACATTTTCCACGATTTTTCAAAAACATTGCAGATATACAAGCCTCGCTACGATCTTGTATATCAGCTATTTTTGAATAGCCAAAGAAATCCAAAAATGACACAGGCAGATGCGTTCCCGGCCTTTATGGCTTAAAAACCAAACACACTCGACGGGGCAAAGCGAGGGCCAATGTTCTGACCGAGGCCCATAAAGTGGGAAATATAGTGTTTACAACAACCCGGGTGAATCAAATAAAGCGTGGCTCCCGGTCGGGGCCTTCCTTACCTGTGCTGTCGTCGTAAACCACCGTGACCGTTTTCCACTTGAAGAAGTGCACCAGGTCCAGGATGGCCCGGCTGAGCGAGGAGAAGTCCGGGTAGAGGCTGACGTAGTAGACGTCCCTGTTGTCCGACACCTGGTGCTTCCACTTGGTCTGGATGTGCGGCACGCCCAGCGCGTTGCAGATGGACTGCACCGCGTTGGCCGAGGAGCTGTGCGACGGCCCGAAGATGGCCGCCACGCCCAGGGAGAGCTGGTCACAAGCTGGATGGAAGGGGTAGGTCCAGGTGTCGGACAACAGGGACGTGGGGAAGGAATGTTGAGAGGAAGTTGGAATTAGTTAATACACAGCATCAAAATCAGTGTAACCACTTTAACCCCATATCTATATATATACAATTGGCAAGTGGCAAGTGTGGCTGTTTGTCTGGGTCTTCATAAAGTTAAGTTTCGGTTTCGGTTTCAGCTCCGGGTGTTGCCACATCCAGGAAAAAAACAAGCGGACCATCATGGCCTCTGGTGTTGCCAAATCATGTGCGAGAAACAAACCCCACTGTTGCAATGAACGTCTACAAGCTCTTCTGTCTCTGTCTCCGATGTGCGGGACAGGCTACTAGACCTGTGGTACATACATTATAGCTATTTGAAAAAGGGCAATATACAAGCTCACAATGTAGAACATTTTTACAAATTTGGCAACATTTGGAATATTTTTGATACATTTTACAACACAAATCTTGTATGAACTAAATATTGTCTGATGGGGGTCCGTGGCCAAATCCATATGAATTTTGGGGTCACTGACATGAAGAAGTATGAGAACCAGTGAGTTAGAGGATCACTTACGGAAGGAGCTTGGACTAAAGCTTGAGAAATATTCATACCGTGTGTCACAGGCAAAATTGTTTGCTGTGAATGGTTGCTTGCGGCCTCGGCATGGTAGGGTCAAGGACAATGCATTGTGCTGCATGCGACGCGTTGTGAACTTGTACTGTAGATCAGCCATGTTTGATGAATATCCCCCCCCCCCCCCCCCAGAATGGAGACGCCATAGGGCAAGGATTCCCAAACGTTTCAGGTCGTGACCCCCCAAAATTATCATATTTGAACTGGGGACCCCCCACCCTGACAAGCACTTGGAGTTGAAGGCATTACATTTTTTTGTTTGACTCGGCTCCACAGATAAGTATTGTGAAAATAGCTGAACTACAAGCTCACAAAGCCGGCTTTGTGAGCTTGTAGATCGGCTATTTTCACAATGTTTGCCCCTTTCTTATGTAAAATTTGACACTTAGGCCGATGTGGTATTAAAAAGGTCTTAAAAGTCCTTAAATTGTAACTTTATAAATGTGCAGATACCCTGTAAACACTTATACTGTATGTTGGTTTGTTCACTGTTGAGTGAGAAAACAATGCTGCACATTAAACTAATCATCGGGGGACCCCCCAAGATCACCAGTTTGGAAACCAGTGCGCTAGGGTTCATGTGGTCAAGGTGTCCGTATAGACACCCTACAACATGACTCTGCACTTTATCCTTATAAAAAGTGTATGTTACATCATGTAACAGATCGTTAGGTTCAAGTACACAGCTCAGATGAGATCATGCAGGCTCACGTTGCTGCGCTTGTATTACATACAGTACAGTACACCAAACGCACCATCTCATTTAATGTAAGGGAGTTTACCTAAATCACAGCGAAAGGGGATAATGGACTGTAATTGATAAGAGACTTGGAAATGTCAGCCCCATGTGGGCACAAAACTGATAGATGATAGCAGTTTATGGGCTGTCTCCGGGGGGCCAAACGGGTCTTTGAATTACCGCCGCTGAGTCATTACCTGAAACCAATCAATTGTCTCTACTGTTTACATTTGAAGTGCTCAGCCATTCCCCATCCTGGGCCCTGATTATAATTGTCCCAATCTAAGCTCCTGCAGCTACCCAACAACCCACTGACAGGGGGGACGCATTTACAATGCAAAGTAGCTGGGGATTTACTGTAATATGTGACTGCACACGCATTCACATGCTCATGTACTGTGCGCTGTATGCCAACACCCACAAACACACACACACACACACACAGAGAAGCATCTTTTTTATCCTCACTTGTCTGGGTTCTGAATTTTTGTGTTGGTATAAGATTAAGATATTTTGTCACGTGCATAAATGCTGCAAAATCATAAGGATCAAAAAAAGTTTGATTTTGCCTAATCTCACGGTAGCTCAATTCTCATGTCATAGGATCTCATGTTAGCTTAACCCATTAAGACCTGGAACTGTGTCATTGTTAGATTTGAGCTAAAACTCATTATTTCACTTTGGGCTATTCAAAAATAGCAGATATACAAGCTCATAGCGCGGCACCGAGTGCCGCGCTATGAGCTTGTAGATCTGCTATTTTTGAAAAATCGTGAAAATGTGTGCAAATCTTTGAATATATATATTTTTAAAGCGAACATTTTTAACTCAAATCGTTGCTTCTGGGGGGTCCCTGGAACAAAATATTTTGATGGGGGTCCGCGGCCAAATACATATCATTTTGGGGGTCCTTGACATGAAAAAGTTTGAGCACCGCTGATATAGAAACATACGTTTTTCAGAATTCTGTTGAGATTTAGGAGACACGTAGAATCGGCTTCAGGTCTCAATGGGTTGATTTACCTCGCCTCGGCTTTAGCTTAACGCAAACGCCGGAACTCGGAAACTCGATCCTACCTTTTCTGGAGGCTTCAAAGCTGTCGTAGATGTTTATCCTCTGGATGTCGTAGGTGAGCGTGGTGTTTGGCAGTAGGGTTCTGTTCCTGTTGATTGTGTTCAAAGCAAATTTAAAGGCTAGTTCCTCGGCACCCGAGGGACCACTTTCGATGGACTCGAATATCCCTCCTGTGGACAGAAGAGAGACACCAACCGATTAATATTTAATCAACCTTAAGTCAATCTGAAGAATTCCCATTTCAAATGAAGAGTTGCCGTAACCAATTTCCTTAAAGTAAGAATTAGTCAAACACCATACAGTATGAACAAGAGAAAGGGAGTGTTTTGTGTTCCCACGGGGGAGGGACTTCCCCCAGCAGATGGCTGCTCAGATGGCTCTGATGGGTGCACACAAAATTCGAGGTGGTAAAGAATGGCCTCAATCTCAGATCTAATGCATGGATACGTTGTGTAGTACCGACTTTCTCATCTGAGGTGGGCAAAAAATGCCTTGCTTTTTATGGTCCATGGGCTTGGAATGACCTCTTAAAGAGTTTCAAACTTGCCACACTTATCTCTTTGCGAATGTTTAAAAGTGTCATTGTTGAGAAACTTGCTCATTCCTGTAATTGTTTGGATGTCAAAAAAAAAGAAAAAAAAAGAAACACTATGTCATTGTACATGTGGGTAAAATTCTATGAATTGCTACATGTAATAATTTTGGATTAACTTGCTGGTAGGTTAACCGACTTGGTTGAGCTGAGTAATTAATTAGTTTCACTAGGAGTTTTGTTTTTAAGGTTCCTGGGAGTCATGGATGTATTAATATTATTGTTGTACTGATTTGTATGTTTGTTTTTGCAGAGATGTGAAATTTTTAATCTGCCCCTTGGCCAGTTCCCACTTGTAAAAGAGACTCTGTCTCAATGTGTTTTACTGGTTAAATAAAGGTTAAATAAAAAAATAAAAAAGGGGGAGCCGTTTTCTACTTAGTTGCGCGTGGGTGTCGCGCACAGAAATCGTCCCATCTAGAAGCTCCCGACGCGTCGCATGCACTACACGCCACAAGCTTGTAGATTGGCCATTTTCGGTGCATGAACACTGCACGTAACAACGTATATCAAGCCCTTTAGGGACACATGGGGTTCGAACCGTCGACCGGCTTTCCGATTCCCGGACGGCCTCTCTCTCTACTCATGGGAGATACATTTCTTCCCATCTTGATCTTGAAGTGACTGAATTGCCCGCTTCGCATAATAGTACCGGCTATATTGATGCCTCAGAAGCCTAGATCCGGGAGGGATAGAACAAATATAGTTCTGCGGTAATAATGTGCTGCACTGCGAAGCGCTCGCTCCAGAAAGCCTATGTGGAAAGTGTGCTTAAACGTGCAGGCTCCACAGCTCCTAGCCCTCCAGTGAATACATCTGTCAGCCAGCTAGATGAATGGACAGGAGAGGAAGCCCAGAGAGCGAGCGAGCGAGCGCCGGGGTGGTGGTGGTGGTGGTGGTGGGGTGGTTGGTTGGTGAGGTTCTTTAGATCAATGCACTCTGATTGGCCGGCCGAATCAATCAATCAAGCTCCTCGGGGGAGCGCCGGAGCACAACTACTAGAGATTGAAGTGTTTTGTTTGGGTTAGCCCCGTGGCCCCGGCCCCTGTTGGCTCAGTGTCAGTCAGCGGGAAGCCTCCGCAGATTCAGTGCTTTATTTACTCCTTACAAACGCTATACTCTACTGTTGTAAGGGCCCCACTCAAGAGTCTAGACTCCTCGATCCATACCCGGCGCAGCGTGAATGCTGCAAGGTAGCGGGGCCGTCGCTAGTGATTCGTATAGGGGCCACCACTGAGCCATGTACACGATCGATGCCTCGAATCGGCCCACAGCGGCTTCGAAGGTGGACGCTTTGGGAGATAAACATCCCCCCCTTTTGTGAGGAATTTATTCAACTATGCCCGTGTGCGCTGTGTGTGAATAGACAGTGGTGGGAAAAGTACTCAAATGTTTTACTTAAGTAAAAGTGTCAATACTTGCAATGTGGAAGTATGTATGTATCAAATGTATAAACATCTTTTGAAAATAGCAGTTCGGCTATTAAAAAAAAAAAAAAAAAGTTCCTTAAGGGGTTTCCAAATGGCTCCTTATGGGTGTGTAACTCTGAGAGTGTCCAAATGGAACCACATGGAAGGGTCCATTTGGTTCCATTTGGACACTCTCAGAGTTATGGGGGTCGTGGAAATTGAAAAGTCTGAGAACCACTGTGCTACACTAAATGGAACAGAGCCTTCATTAGTATCATTGGTAACACCTGTGAAGGAAGTGATAATATGACTGCTGTGCATAGAGCCTATTGCTGTACAGCACATAACCCAAAGTCGGTTACTACTTTGAATGCACACATCCCCGGGTACGGACTATAGTTTCAAGAACCAGAGTTCTGCCTTATAGTCTGGGTACAGTCTGCATATTAGTGTGCTGTGTGCTCACAGTAAACACAGTGTTGAACACACACACACACACACACACACACACACACACACACACACACACACACACACCCACACCCATCTGAAACCACACAGCAGTACAAGACAGTATAGGAACGGCATCCCGAAAACCGAGGAAAAGTTTCTTCCCTCATTAGTATTCATCTCATGAGAGAGCCCTATTTTGCATGCCATAATGAGTTTGAAGGAATTAATAAGCATCAGTTAAGCGGGGTGTTCTATAATTGGAAGGCTGAGCATTTTGCAAAAGGGGTCTGCTCACACTCAAGAAGCAGCTATTCTCCTAGCCGAGGCTCTCGCGGCAGTTCCAAAAAGAACCCTGGCTGCCGATGTGAGAGAGCGCCCCCCCCCCCCCCCCCCCCCCCCTAAAAATAGCCAATCTACAAGCTCACAACGCATTTGCAGCCTCACAAATTGTGAGCTTGCAGATCGGGCTATTTTTGTACGCGCGGCAGCGGCATTCAACAAAGTATAGATCAAGCCGTCTAGTCTGAATGTGTGACCAATGCGGAAAAAGGCGACTGTCCTCATAGGAAGCATTAATATTGCAATAGGCGAGCTCAAAAAGTTAGAAAATTAAAGATTGAAAGTATACATAAAGATCCGTACAAGAAATATCACTCACTTCTGAGGAGTGAGCTGTATGGTGCAGGAGGGGAGAGGATGGACACGAATAAGGTTTCCACTGAACCAGAAGAATGAGCCACATCTAAAATTCATTAACCCGTTCAAACCAGGGAAAGCATCTTGTGTAACCACTTTAAACCATTATTTCATACTTTGGCTTTTCAAAGAATAGCAGATCTACAAGCTCATAGTGCCGCGCTATGAGCTTGTAAATCTGCTATTTTTTTGAAAAATCGTGAAAATGTGCGCAAATCATTGAATATATATCTATATATTTTTAAAGCAAACATTTTTAACTAAAACAAATAGCAGATCTACAAGCTCATAGCGTGGCACTCGGTGCCGCGCTACGAGCTTGTAGATCTGCTATTTTGTTTGAGTAGCCAAAGACATAAAAAAATGACACAGATGCGTTCCCGGTCTTAATGGGTTAAAGCCAGAAAAAGGTTGAGGTTGGTCTCTGGGATGTGAATGAATGACTGCATAGTGGAGCGGGGTCCACCTACCGATGCATATTACAAGGCAAGGATTGGAAGATGAGATCTCGCTTTGATGATTCATTAATGAAAACATCTCATCGCTGAGAAGTCGTGTACCTATATGGCTTTGAAATGGAGGATATGCAGTGTGGAATGCAGAGAGAGAGAGCGGTTTACAGATCAGCAGTAGTAGTGCTAGACAGGCTATAGCCCTCCATGTTTATCAAAGTAAACCGGATCAAAACAAGCATTTATATACATGGCAAAACGTACGAGTCGGAGGGTCAAAGACAAGTATGTGTTTGTGTGTATGCCTTTGTCTGTCTGGGCATTGTGTATGCAACTATGCATGCGTGCATGACTGCATGTGTGTGTGTCATGATTTGCTTTCATTTACTCATTGTGTGGCTGCGCAGTGGTGGAAAAAGTACTCATTTTGTTTACTTAAGTATAAGTATCAATACTGCAATGTAGAAATACTGTTACAGGTAAAAGTCCGGAATTCAAAATGTGCAAAAGCACTGGCGTCAAAATGTACTTAAAGTATCAAAAGTAAAAGTACTCATTATGCCGAAATGTCCCATTTCAGTTTTGAAATGTATACAAATCTTTAGAAAATAGCAGATCTACAAGCTCACAATGTGTCGCGATGCGACGCATTGTGAGCTTGTAGATCGGCTATTTTCAAATTGTCAAAAATGTATAGGGCTTAAGTGGTTAATGTATGTTTTGTAATAATAATCAAAATAGATAGATAGATTACTACTAGTTACTAAAGTTTTCAAATAATAGTAGAGGAGTAAAAGTATAATATTTGCCTCTGAGATGTAGTTGAGTAGAAGTAAAAGTACTGAAAGTTGGAAGTACTCCTGTAAAGTAAAAGTACCTCAAAATCGTACTTAAGTACAGTACTTGAGTAAATGCGCTTAGTTACTTTACACTACTGTGGGTGCGTGCGCGCGTGAGTGCTTGAGTGCGCGTGTCTGTTTGTGTGCTAATATTGAGCCAAAAGCGATCCAGGGCTTTTCTCATCCAGGTCCCAGTGCAGTGATCAGTCAAGAGAGAATTCCATCAACACTTCATCAATCCAATCAGATGGCATTAAACACACAAACCACTGACCACGGAACTCAACCACCACTCTTTCTCCTGCTCCTCTCCTATCAGAGGCACTTTTGCAATGCCTAAACCTACACACACACACACACACACACAGTACACTCCTCTGTATTCCATTTGATTGGCTCAGCAGCAGATTTGTTCCGGAAACACATGGTGAAAGTGTCGTGTGTTTTCCAGTTCAGATCTGCTGCTCAGCCAATCAAAATGGAGCTATGGGAAACTGACCCGCAGTGGTGGAAAGTAACTAAGTAGATTTACTTGAGTACCGTACTTAAGTAAAACATTTTGGTATTTGTACCTGTACTTGAGTATTTCAAACTTCCATTACTTTTACTTCTACTCCACTACATCTCAGAGGCAAATGTTGTACTTTTACTCCACTACAATTATTTGAAAACTTGAGTTGCTATATTACTTTGTAGATTTTGATAATTATTACATAACACACCAACCACTTCAGCCCTGTATACATTTTGGCCATTTGAAAATAGCCGATCTACAAGCTCACAATGTGTCACGCTGCAACGCATTGTGAGCTTGAAGATCGGCTATTTTCAAAAGATTGTTCTACATTTAAAACATTTTAAAACTGGTGAAATGGGACATTCTGTATAATGAGCACTTTCTACTTTGGTAATTTAAGTACATTTTGATACCAATACTTTTTTGCTCAAATACATTTTTAATTACGGAATTTTACTTGTAACAGAGTATTTCTACACGGCAGTATTGATACTTCTACTTAAGTAAAACATTTGAGTGCTTTTTCCACCACTGCTGACTCGCAACAGGACATTGTTCATGTCACCTTCTGGAAAAGGGAACTACAGTCATGCACTATTATAAAGAGTTAGAAGTGTATGAAATAATATGTTGAAATATGGAATATGAGTTTTTACTGTGTATGTTCCACATGGTACGTTAACCACGTATGATCCAATTCCTTCTTCCATAAATGATTATTCCCCGACTACATTAATTAAAATGTACCACATCGTTCCTGGCTCCATGAATAACTAAACAATGTGGTATTGCTATTTGTGGTGTATTTTAATGATGAAGAAAGAAGGGGATGAGACTTTAGCCCATGTGCATGAGTTAAAGGATGACTTCACCCATTTCCAACCTATTTTCATATAAATGGTCCTCACTAATGCTCATGATAAATTGGTAAAAAAAAAAAATCTACTCGGTCTGTGTCTATTAGGAGGGGCTGGGGAGAGTTCAGAAACCCGCCTACCAATGACATCATCGTGAGGAAGTTTTTTTTTCTCCAAACAATATTTATTTATTTTTTTAATCAACGGGAGAACAATGGCTGCCATTATAGCATTGTAATTTTCCAAGAATAGAAAGCCTGCAGTTTCTATAGCTTGGATTCCCCATCAATGATGTCACTGGTAGGCGGGATTCTGAACTGTCCACAGCCCACAGTAGACAAAAACAGTGACATATTATAATGATTATTAGCGAAGACTAATTATATGAAGATGAATGTTGAAAATGGGTGAAGTCGTCCTTTAAGTTTATTCATTAAATGAATCATGGGTTCAAGTCATTAACTTTAGGCACTGCTAGGAAGATGATGTTTTAGTTATGGAGTGGTTACCTATCTACATGTCCTATGGTGAAGTTTAAATCCTCAGAAAAAACATCTCTCCCCCAAAAATGTCCCTAAAGGAGGAGCTTTACATTACCTTTTTCTTTGCTCTGTCTTTGCCCTCATTTACTTTTCTATATGCTATGAATTATGCATATGTTTGATCCTCCAGAACTTGGTGATCCAAAATGTATCCATGATAGAGAGAACACACACACACAAACAAACACTGAATGATGCACACCACAAGCTCCATGACAGCAACCAGAACAACAAGCAAGTCACTTCCTGGTTGTTATGAGGGAGTGCTTGTTTTGTATCACTGAACGTCCCTGCATACTTCCTCATTCACTAATGCTGCATTTAATCTGGCCTGTTTTCAGTGAGTTCTGATCTGAAAACCAGAACTCTTTAAGACCAGGAGCGCATCTGTGTGTCATTTTTAGATTTCGTTGGGCTATTCAAAAATAGCAAATATAGTATGAGCTTGTAGATCTGCTATTTTTGAAAAATCATGAAAAGTTGTGCAAATATTTGAAAAAAAAAAAATTTGCGGTCATTTGTAACTCAAATCTTTGCTTCTGAGGGTTCCTGGAACAAAATATTTTACAAATGTTCGCTTTAAAAAATATACAATCCAAGATTTTGCCACAAATTTTCACGATTTTTCATAGCAGATCTACAAGCTCATGAGCTTGTAGATCTGCTATTTTTGAATAGCCCAAAGAAAACTAAAATGACACAGACGCGTTCCAGGTCTTAATGGGTTAATGCTTGGGCGACAGAGCATCACTAAACTACCAGAACAGGATAAGATTCAAGAATAAATTAAACCAAACAAAAAACAGGGTTTTGGGGGGGTTGTGGGGTCTTTATTTGTGGAGAGCATCGTTCCAGTGGGACTGCCATGCCTTCTAGGGTGGCCATCTAGTGCAGCTAGTGATTCTCACACTTTTGGGGTCCAGGGAACGCCTAAAACGTTTCACTCTAGCACCTTAAATTCATGGCATAGGCATATGTACTGTATAGGCCCTACTGTAACCATTTGTATCATTGTTATTATTACTATTCTTATCATTAAAATGATGATGGTGACCACAACAAAAATAACGTTGTACTTCACGTTTAAAGGAGTAGTTCACCCCAAAAAATGACCGGCGGAGTCTTCTGTATAGAGACTCAATGGAGACTCTTTGTGTCTCCTACCGGAGAACAACCCTGTGCCGGGAAGCTCTGTGACCCACTGACCGACCGACTGACTGACTGCTAGGTGCCCTGAATCCTGCGGTATCAAGTCCCTGGAGGACAGCGTAGAGGACTCCAGGCTCCACGGAGAACCATGTGATCCATTACGGCCCCTGTCCCTCCGCAGTGATGTCTGTCATGTATGCAGTAAGCCGTGTCTCTCAATCCGTCCCCAAACTCCTTTGCACTCCGACCCTCTGTGCCCCCCCACTCCCCCTCCCTCCCACACACACACACACACTCCAAACTCCCCCAATCAATAGAGCAACGCCAGCCACCAAACCCTCCTTTGGGGAGGCCGGGAGGGTTGTGAATTATTAATTGTGACACCGATAGACGTGTTGCGATCAATGCCGTTGTCACAAACCCGAAACAAACAGTCAAATCTTTGCCAGGAGCGTATTGACACCGCCTCAAAGCTCTGCTTCCCTTTTTAAGGAAAATGTAATATTGTACGAGACAAGAACCTGTCTATAGCGTATTAAGTGAAGGATTAGATGCTGTGTGAGTCCTAATCAATCAATCCTGATTAATTTAACTCTGAGAGTGTACGAATTAATGAATGAAAGGTGATGTATAATACGTGAGAACAAAAAAGTTTACAGAGTGTTTACAAAGAGTCCAGCTCCAATTATTTCACTTGTTTGTCCTGGTAGTTCTCTCTCCTGTTTGGATGAAATTGGTATCTCGACCTAAACAACGGTATTTTCTGTTTACAAAAGAGGTGGAAAGATGGGGAGGCCCCTGTCATTGAACAACACTCAGTGGTTTTCAACCTTTTTCGTGTCAAGGACCCCCAAACGGACCCCCATTTGAAAAGATATGCCAGGGACTCAACCATTTTGATTTCTTTGGGGTCCCAATCTACACTGTATCATCAGCATTAGTGTTCGCTTAACTCTGAGAGTGTACAAATGGAACCAAATGGACCTGTTAGGGTCCATTTGGTTCCATTTGTACACTCTCAGAGTTACAGACACATAAGGGTCAATTTGGTTCATAACTGTTAATTTGGCTGGGGACCCCCTGGAATCCCCTCAAGGACCACTGGTGGTCCCCGGACTGTGTCAATCAATCATTGACATGGGACTACAGAGCTACAGTAGTATTTAACACTTATTTTAACAAAGACATATCATTTTCAGCACCTTTAACACTGAGGAACCTACTGTATTTTGCGTGTCTCAATTAACAGGTCTTATGTCTTCACTTAAGACCAATGCTGTAATTCGCCACTCAAAAAAGCATTTGCCCCGCCTCCAGGTCATTAAGACGTGCTAAAACGGGGCTTCACTGTGTGTTGATAAAGGGTCGTAAACCGCCATTTCATTTCCTTATAGCGTGCAGTAGGCCATTGTTCAGACGCACGATGAAAGCCGATCAATACCATAACCGAACGCCTCCCAACCAAAGTTCTCCTGTCAACGCTGCAATTCAAACTATTTGCCACAATGAGAGTGCACTTTTTGCCAAGTCATTTAGCAAAGTCACACGTCTCGCGGGAGGAGGGAGGAGGAGGACGACGACGCTCATCCTCGGGCCAGCCGATGCTACTATGGAATGCAAATCAAAATGTATAATCAAGGGGCTCGGTCAAAGCAATCTCCAGCAGCCAAACCCCGTTCTTATGACAAAGGCACACAGGCATACTAGGGGAAAAAGGCAGATAGTGCTTATCACGCAGGTTTTTTAGACTGCAACGAATTTTAATCACAACCTAAAGGTTTTTGGTAAGAATGCATAATAAGCAAAGCGTCGAGACAGACAGCATCTTGAGTAGCGTTTCAAAAACACACTTTTCCATAGTTCATTCGCGCATCATTTGCTAAGGCACCGGAAAACTCGGAAAAAAAATAACATTGCCTGGAAGCAATGCTTTGTATTGGAATTATAAGTGTAACCTGTGAACGAACACAAATCATTTATTTTCCTCCTCATCTCGGTTTAACTGTGAAGAACACTTCCCTAATTAGAGGAGAGAGAGAAAGAGAAAGCCTCCAATTACTTGCAATAGAACTGTGATTTTTTTTCCACGTGCTGCTGGTGTGAAATCGATTGATACACTCGCCACGTTCCTGGAAAGGCGTGCACTTTCTGCTGCAACGAGGCGGCGAGGCTCGACCCCTTTGATGGATGTGTTCAGTAATCCAGTCAATTGGTAGCATTAACGCTGTTTGGTTTGTTAAAACAGCTCTGTTTGTCTCCTGCCGGCCCGCTCCTGCTGGGGGTGTGGGGCCATGTCGAGCAGAGGGACTAATAGGCTCCCAGACTCAGCACGCTGCCCGAGTTCAAAGGCACGTTTCGGGGGGAGAGAAGAAGAAGTCGAGATACTGCAGAATGTTGGATCTGCTGGGAGGAATGAGTGAGAGGGGAATCCATGACTCTGCCTTTTGATATTACCCTTCTGGTCATACATTTTTATGGCCAGTGGGGATATATATATATATATATGTTTTTATCCCTGCTTCTGTACAGACTAGATTGAATACATTCTGGTCTTGTAAAATGTGTATGCTGTGTATTATATCAAACGTTTATGTTTGATAATATCACAATGTAACCTGAATCATTTTAACCCTGGTGTCCCTATATTTGGGCAAATTTGGAAAGATTTTGCAACATTTGTCAATTAAAAAATTTTCTTCATCTTTGTTTGTTTGTTTTTTCCTGAATTAACCCTGTAGAATAGATACTGATATTACTAGGGTTAATTGCATCACATGTGCAGCGCTGGGCCTGTATGACTTATAATGGTAAATGGCGCATTTATATAGCGCTTTTTATCCAAAGCGCTTCACATAGATTGTGCATTACATTCACCCATTCACACACACACATTCACACACCGATGGCGGAGGAAACCACGCAACGCACCAACCCGCTCATCGGGAGCGATTAGGGGTTCGGCCAGCGTCTTGCTCAAGGACACTTCGACACTAACTCTAGGGGGGAGCCCGGGATCGAACTGGGAACCTCGCGGTCGCCATGCACCCGGGCGCTCTATACCGGCCACTACTCTGCCCCTGAGCCACGTACTGCCACCCATATGGGAGCAAGTCCATAGCAACACCTCCCGCCGAGTTCAAAGGGTGCAGGAGGGAAAAAAAAGACCTGAGGAGTATACACTGTAAAATCCTGAGTGTTCATTTAACTCCAACAGTGTACAAACGGGACCAAAATGGACACCGCCGCGAGGGTCAGTGAGGATTCTTTTTTTTACAGTGTACCCGAATATGTTGAGACTGTGATTGGTTTCTCCCTGACTGAAGAGTGTGTTATGTGTGCAGAGACGACTTTCTGCACCCCTCGGAAACCTTTTTGGAGTGAGTTCATGAGCAATGTGTCAGCTTAACCCATTAAAGACCGGGAACGCATCTGTGTGTCATTTTTTAGATTTTTAGCTGTAACCATTACTTTATACTTTGGGCTATTCAAAAAATAGCAGATCTACAAGCTCGTAGCGCGGCACCGAGTGCCGCGCTACGAGCTTGTGGATCTGCTATTTTTTGAAAAATCGTGAAAATGTGTGCAAATCTTTGAATATATATATTTTTTAAAGCGAACATTTGAAACTCAAATCTTTGCTTCTGGGGGGGGGGGTCCCTGGAACTAAATATTTTGATATGGGGGTCGGCAATACATATCATTTTGGGGGGGTCCTTGACATGAAAGAGTTTGAGAACCATATAGAAACCCGCTAGGATTCAGAAGACATTATTTTGTATAGATGCGTTTCCCGGATTGAACGGGTTAATCCCCCTCCATGAAGTGAATATAAAGGCCCCCCCCCTATCTAATCCTCCCCTCACTGGGCTATGACTGAATCCTGGGGCCTGTGTGCATGCATGCCGCCGAGCTTAAAGTCTGGGGCTCTCCCACTGCTGCCCCCCCCCCCCCCCCCCCCCCCCCCCGGCCCCCACTGACAGGCCCCAGCCCCGCCACACGCCTGGCGTCATTCATCTCAATTTTCTCTGCGAGAGAAAGAGAGAAAAAAAAGGAAAAAGCAGACGGAAATTAATAGGAAATCCAGCCTCAGCAGCACTGTCGTTTTTCTCTCTGGGAGCGAAAATTATTTATGGGGAAAAATAAGGTAGCTTCCCTGCCGTATCGCCCCCCACCCCCGTCCCCCCAAACACCACCCGCCGCGTCCCTGTCCACCCCCCCACCACCCCCACCCCCCGCCCTCAGTCTCTGCCCCGTTTGTTGACAGTTTTGACGGCGA
>NC_139940.1:45243753-45278753 GCF_963454915.1 Gymnoscopelus microlampas | reverse complement strand
AGAGTATTTCTACTTTGCAGTATTGATGCTTTTACTTAAGCAAAACAAATGTGAATACTTTTTCCACCACCACTGCCCCAAATGTCCTCTCCAGCACCAGCAGCAATCACCACGGTGCACTCATCTGGTTTGTCTGTCCTCTCCAGCACCAGCAGCAATCACCACGGTGCACTCATCTGGTTTGTCTGTCCTCTCCAGCACCAGCAGCAATCACCACGGTGCACTCATCTGGTTTGTCTGTCCTCTCCAGCACCAGCAGCAATCACCACGGTGCACTCATCTGGTTTGTCTGTCCTCTCCAGCACCAGCAGCAATCACCACGGTGCACTCATCTGGTTTGTCTGTCCTCTCCAGTACCAGGAGCAATCACCACGGTGAACACTCATCTGGTTTGTCTGTCCTCTCCAGCACCAGGAGCAATCACCACGGTGCACTCATCTGTGTGAGTGACTCACGCAGACACACACAGCAGCAGCACCTGAAGCAGCATCAGCAGCATCGTAAACAACAAGGCCCCTGTAACAACAGGATGTTCTATACCGCCACAACAAAAGAGAACCGTCTCTTTTACAGATAATTTGAAAAGAGAGAGATGGCGGTTATAAAACTTTACGAGCGGAGACGGAGCTCTGTGAGTAACACACACCGAGGGGAAAGTGAGCATCGCGGAGGCTCCACCAACCGCCGCCCACACGTGCACACTGTTGGCAAACCCCCCCCCCCCCCCCCACCCCATCGCTCTCTCTCTCTCTCACTCCCAAACGGTTGGACAGGAGAGCGATCGCTTTCCTCGCGGAGGAGGAGAGAGAGAGAAGATGGCAGAGAACCCGCTGCCAGCCGCTAGGCCCCGCGCCATGGAGGGTGTGCTTCTTCTTCTACACTCCGGCGCTTTAATAGGCACGCCAAACTCGAGAGGAAGTCCCCTCCCTTTATCATCAAGGGAATTATTCCATTGCACATTTGTCATCTTGTTCCAGATTCATTTTCCGGTGAATTGCGGCCGGGACCTTATTCATTAATTGGATTTTTTTTTCTCCTTTTTTTTTTTTACAGTAAAGCAGAGCGGCGGGGGGGGGGGGATGAACCTGTGTATCTTTTTCTGTTTTTCTCTATTTCTTTTTTGTATCTTCTTCTTTCTTTTCTTTTTCTATATTTGAAGAGTGGCTTCGGTGACGAATCCGGCGCTTTCTTCATTTTCTGCCTATTTTCTTTTTATGAAATTATACAGCGTCTGAGAGAGAGAGAGAGGTGCGAGCGACCGCATTTTGCAGATAATGGGAAAACAAAAAGGGAGCAAATCACGCTGACAGAAATTCTATTTTGCGGGGGGACTGTCAAGTGTGCAGTGAATTATAATGTCAGGGAAAAAGATAACTCAGGTGGCGGGAGAGAGAGAGAGAGAGAGAGAGAGAGAGAGAGAGAGAGAGAGAGAGAGAGAGAGAGAGAGAGAGACCCAGTGCCGCACAATGATAACACACGGAAATGGGAAGCAAATCTCCACACAGCAGCATCATTCGTCTTGAGCTGCTTTCAGGGACGCACAGCAAGTAAACTCTGTGTGTGTGTGTGTGTGTGTGTGTGTGTGTGTGTGTGTGTGTGTGTGTGTGTGTGTGTGTGTGTGTGCGCGCGTGCGTGCGCGTGCGCGTGTGCGCGGCAACGAGTTATTTCTCACACGTTCCACTCGTGTGTGTTTTCCATCTGATACCCGTTGCAGTTGTAATGAAAACAAGCCTGTTTCCAGGCAGCGTTCCCATTTAGCTGAAGGAACTATGTGATGTGTGCTGCTTTTTAAGATGCCTCGTCCCCATTCGCTGCATGGAGGCTGGAGGCGAGAGAGGAGAGGAGAGGAGAGGAGAGAGAGGGGCGAGAGAGCATCGTCCATGCTGCTTGCATGCCGCTGCTTTGTGACTAATGACCCTCCGGCTCTGCCACAAGGTCACAGTCAGGTGGGCTCCATGGCAACAACACACACGGCAGCAAGAACCTTTTGTGGATGAGGGGGGTGGTGGGGGGGGGGGGGGGGGGGGGGGGGTTGGGCGAGCGGAGCGGAGCGCGCTCTGCTCTGGCCGTCGTCTCCTGGATTCCAGAAGGTTCTCTGGTGAATCTCTGAGACGGAACAAAGGGTGATGGATGCAGCGCAACCAGCAGAGCTGTCTCCGTAATGAACTTGTTCCGTCGCGATTCGCCCACTTCTGGATGACGGACAGGCTAGGCTTAAAGTGCTGGCCATCTATACGCACGCGCACACGCACACGCGCACGCGCACACACACACACACACACACACACACACACACACACACACACACACACACTGACACAGTAAAGTTTGGAGTGTTCATTTAATGGACCTGAAAGGGTCCATTTTACAGCACAGGGCCAGACTGGTGGCAAACTGACTCGGATAAAATAGGCTTGTGTGATTTTCTGACAGTCGACTATTAACCATATAACCATGAAGGATGTCCCTATTTTGGGCGTGTCATTATAAGCTGCCACCGATTTAATACATTTTTTTTTGCCAGAAACAGACTGTATCAAATATGAGTGACTGACTATCGTACACGATACAGAGCCACCCCCCTGACAATATCGCTGGGACAGTTTGTTTATTTCTGGACCACAATTCTTATATGAGACGATTCTAAGATGACCCAATGTTATTCTCCATAGAGAAACACTTCCATGACCCAGGAGATGAACGAGTGACGTCAGGACTTCGGTATTCTATTCTCGGCCAGAAAATGTCCGTGTCACAAACATGTAACATGCCCATATATGGAGTCTATTCTGGCCGTAACAGTATATAAATCTTGTTGGTGACACTGATGATGTAACATCATACTACTGGCCTGGACTCCATATATGGGCACGCCTCACACGGAACTCCATATATGGGCATAAACGGGACACAGACAAACATACGGGTACAACGGGTATGCTGACAACGGGTACAACGACTATTGCATGGGGCATGCATTCTCCACTTGCATTGTTTCCGACTTGCCAAAAGGCACAACCGGTCTAGCTGTAAAAAATAATCAAACATTTTGAGAATCAACAAGTTCACAACACGTTGCGATGCTACACATTGTGAGCTTGAGGAGCAGCTATTTATATTCGTTGTACGGTGAAGTATATAGGGCTTAAGTGGTTAACCGTCTTCCTATTAACAGAAAGGCTTTTTTTCTCAGATTCTGTTAGAGATATGTATTCCAACCATTGTGGAAGGAAATCCAGCACAAAGGGTTATTTGAGGTAAGTGGAGCCCGGGGAAAAGCCATATCCCATATATATATATATATATATATATATATATATATATATATATATATATATATATATATATATATATATATATATATATATATATATATATATATATATATTTAGTACTTCAACACTGTATCATTAATTTAATTGTACATATACTGTAGGTGCAGTTAATCAAACCACTGAGCCAACATTCACAAGAACAGAAGAAAACCCCATGATGAAAGAGATCTGGTAGTTAAACTCAAGAAAAACAGGCCGTGCGAAACGCCAAGTAAGCTTATTCTAATAATATGACCTTTTTGTTCTACAATGGAGATTACTGAAATTTAGCCCCAGGCACCGCGCCCGCCTTGGGATTATCTCAGCCACACTATAATAAAGAGGGGCAATCTAAAAGTATGGGTATTTTGGGGCTCCTTAGTTATTATTTATCCAGAGACTTGCTGAGCGTGCAGGCTCTGTCTCAGCAGTGGCCTCATTCGCATGCAGCGCGCCGCGGAGGCACTTCCATACGTTCCGTCTGTGCTTCTTGCTGGACCACGAAGCACAGTTGGCGGACAGTAATGAAGCACCTTTACTTCAGTACTGTACTTAAGTACATTTTTGGAAGGCACTCGGGTGGCACAGCTAGTGATAAAGTGCCTGCCCCGCACCGCCACGGAAGGTTATGGGTTTGGAATCGGCCGCGGTGCAACCGGCTTTGTCGGGCGTCTATATGGGAACCAAGCCCCCCAGAACCGAGAGGGAGCAGTGAAGCGCATTGGACAATGGTGGCCGATCATAGGTACTGCATCTTATTACGGCTAGGGCCAGACACATGAACGTCATATTTCCCAACCCGGAAGAAAAGGGGTGAAAAGGGAGTATGGCCTGGTTGAGCAACTCCATACAAGTGAATGGGCGGGGACTTTCGTTGCCTCTCTATTATTTCCAACTCTATGATGTGAACACAATAGGCTCTATGCCCAGCAGCCATATTGGGAATGAATTGGGCCCCTTCCTTACTTCCTTCACAGGTGTTACCAATGATACCAATTAAGGCTCTGTTCCATTTAGTGTGCCGTAGTGGTTGTCTTATTTTCAAGGACCCCCATAGCTCTGAGAGTGTACAAATGGAACCAAATGGACCCTCACGGGTCCATTTGGTTCCATTTGTACACTCTCAGAGTTACACACCCACCATAAGGGGCCATTTGGGAACGTTTCTAGTGAGCCAACGTGCACGATATCAGCACCCTGACCAGAATGGAACAGACCCTTAATTAGTATCATTGGTATTGGTAACACCTGTGAAGGAAGTAAGAAGAGCCCGTGTTCGGGGGAGGGAAGCCGGGCGGGGAGGACGGTGACATTGGTCATTGCACGTACTCCTACGGGCTGGTGGGGGGCGGCACCTGTCAGCAGGGAGTGTTGGGCGGGAGGAGTAGGACGAAGGCGCTACGTCCTCTCGGTGGGGGCTCCTCACTGGCAGGTGGGTCAGTAGGATATACGACAGCAGTGACAACACAGAAATGTGTGTCACACCCATTATTATCTGTAGGCTATTACTGTAGCTGCAGCTGTGTTGCTTATTACGCCACGGTATAAGTTCAGCATTATGCAGACTGCCATGTTTTTGACCCTGTAGTTTTTGACCTGAACTGATTAACAAATTAAAAAATCACACCCAGTGTGAAGTGGGCGGTGTGTGGTCATCACAACATGACTCACTTAAAAAAAAGGATAAATGACTTTTTTTTAAGTCCATACTGCTATTCATAGGGCTGCACATGTGTCATGTGTTTCGCTAGCCAATCACATTACAGCTAGTGGTGATGACACTAGCTGTAATGTGATTGGCTGACTTTGCAAAAGTATAGATTTGCATTGACTGTGGAAGGGTTAGGGTTGTAGACTGCGTTGTAGACTATTGGCCAATGACGGTGCAGGATTGGTCAGTGTCCAAAACTCACTTATAGGGGGCGGTTACACCGCCCCAAACAATAGCCTATAGGGTTTCGCTGTTAAGTGGTTATTTTAACTCCAAGAGTGTAATAATAGACCAAAACTCTTGATTTGTCTGAAGAATTACACCAGTGATCTGTTGTGGCAATATATTAAATGCATTATACATGAATGAATGCGAAATATGCAAGAAATAAACATTTGTATGCCCTAATAGCTCTGGAGACAAAATCGACTATAGCTTTCTGTTTATGCATAAGACATCGTACAGCCCCCCGGGTATACGTGGAGTCAAAGAACACAGTAAAATGTTAATTCAACACTCAGGATTTAGCTTTGTGCCAAATTCTCTGTTTGTCTGGGAATACAGCAGCTTCAACACTACAGCACACAGCAGTGAAGTACTCAAATGTTTTACTTAAAATTATCAATACCAATATAATGCCAATACTACTACTGACGCGACGCGTAAGTACCTCAAAATTGTACTTAAGTTACTTTACACCACTGGCGCACAGGTCCCAAAACTCCCATGTAAGTGGTTTACTTTGGTTGGAGAGAGAATGGAGCGCTTCTGCACTCTCCCAAAAAACACATTATTAAAAAAAAACGTATGCACATAGCGTTGTAGTATTATACCAACCCCCGCCTCTCTCGCATCGCCTTTATTTTACTATAATAAAACAAATTGTAACTTTGTTGCTGTATTATTAACGTGGTGTGAAACACGATAGCTATGAGGTACCAAAATGAGATGCCTGTCGTTTATATATCTCCCTGCCATTAGTCAAAAAGGGTCTATGGTGAAAATGACATCGGGAGCTGTTCTCATCTCTGTGTAGCGGAGGTATAGTGTAACCACATCTGTGTAACCACTTTAATTTACCATTATTTTATACTTTGGCTATTCAAAAATCGTGAAAATATGTGCAAATCTTTGAATATATATATATTTTTAAAGCGAACATTTGTATCTCAAATCGTAGCTTCTGGGGGATTCTACAAATGTCTTCTAAATCCTAACAGTTTAAAAAACATAAACGTATGTTAATGTTAATCAGTGGTTCTCAATTTCTTTCATGGCAAGGATCCCCAAAATGATATGTATTCGTCGTATGTTCATCTCCATGTAGCGGAGGTATTTCAGCACCTCTTGCGCTAATATAGTACACAGTGAACTTGTAGAGTGTGTGCTACAAACTGAACCAAATGGACCAGTATGGGTCCATTTTGGTTCAAATTAACGCTATGAGCTTGTACATCTGCTGTTTTTGAATAGCCAAATACATCTAAAACGACAGACATGCGTTCCCAGATTCAAAGGGTTAATGGAAATATTACTTTTGACTGCATATTTCAGTTAACAGCTATCTTTTCATGGATTAAAATGTCTCTTTTCTTTCCTGTTTGAGGGAGACGCCACCATCTCTGCTGTCTCAGCAGCTTTGTGAAAGGAGGCAGCGCGTCTAGGACAGCCTGGTATAACTGTGAGTGTCTGTGAGCCGTTAGTTAAAAGCGGAGGGTCCAATGTTCCCCGGGCTTTGAGGACAAAATGATACGGCGGGCTGTGGGATGATGAGAGGAGCGAGGTAACTCATCTGCCCATCCAAGGGGATTTAGCCCTTCAAGGGGCCGTATCACTATTTCAACAAATGAAACCATTAGCTCATCACTTTTGCCTCAGGCACCCTTTTCCCTCTAACTCTTGCTCTCTCTCACTCTCTGGCTCTCTCTCTCTCTCTCTCTCCCCCCTTCCTTCATTTCCTGCCACCCCGCAAACATACAGTACATGCACACACGCACGCTCGCACGCACACGCACGCACGCACGCACGCACGCACGCACGGACACGTATCCATTCATTAATCCCACATTACATTTTTGTTGCAGCTCCCCAAACTTTTTTTTTTTCAAACTGTATTTCTCAAGTTTATTCATTAGCATAAAGCCCTCGAGAATGATGAATGATTGAGTCTGAGGGTGAGAGAGAGTGACAGAGAGAGAGAGAGAGATAGAGAGGTAGAGAGACATAGAGAGACATAGGCAGAGAGCGAGAGACAGAGAGAGAGAGAGAGAGAGAGAGAGAGAGAGAGAGAGAGAGACAGAAAAACTCTTTCTCTTTTTTGACAGACAGACAGACAGACAGACAGACAGACAGACAGACAGACAGAGACAAAGAGACACAGAGAGAGAGAGAGAGAGAGAGAGAGAGAGAGAGAGAGACAAAGAGAGATAGAGAGGTGAACATGTGCAGAAACGGGGCAGGTAAACGATTGGTGTGTGCGTGTGTGTGTGTGTGTGTGTGTGTGTGTGTGCGTGCGTGCGTGTGTGTGTGTGCGTGCGTGTGCGCGTGCATGTGCGTGTGGAGTTGTGTCAGAGAGAGGAGGAGAGATAGAGAGAGATAGAGAGAGAGATAGAGAGAGAGAGGGGAGATGGTGGTGGGTGGTGCAGAGAGAGAGAGAGAGAAGGATGTGACTAGAGGTGAGGTCTAATTCATCCGGGGGACGGCAGAGATTTGGTTTGCTTGTCATAACAGAAGCCTGGGCCAGACCCACGGGAAGGAGAGCCCATGCTCCATGGCTGCCTGCCGCGATTCACAAGGAAAATGTCTTTTGATGCATTAGACCGGCCTCTCTTAATGGATCCCATGGCTCATATACCTGCCGACGTGTCTGTCGTTCAACACACACCCCCCCCCAAACCTCCTCTCCTTTCCTCCTCCTCTCTCCCCCGAGGGAAGGGGGAAAAAAGGAGGAAAGAGGGGAGAGAGACAAAGACAGTGGTGGGGATGAGAGAGGGGCAGCGATCACTGTGGTATAACGGTGACTGATGGCATGGCCGCAGGTCTGAAACACATCACCTGTAGATGATTCTGTTACCTCCCAGTCACACAGGAGCCATTCACACACACGCGCACACGTGCACGCACACACACAAACCCATCGGCCCTGTGCTTGGCCTTATAATAATAATTATACCCAGTCAAATTCTCGCTGAGACCTGAAGCCGATTCTACATGTCTCCTAAATCTCAACAGTATTCTTAAAAACGTATGTTTCTATATCAGTGGTGCTCAATCTTTTTCATGTCAAGGACCCCCAAAATGATATGTATTTGGCCGCAGACCCCCATCAAAATATTTTGTTCCAGGGACCCCCAGAAGAAAAGATTTGAGTTACATATGTTCGCTTTAAAAAATATATATATTCAGAAGATTTGCACACATTTTCACGATTTTTCAAAAACAGCAGATCTACAAGCTCGTAGCGCGGCACTCGGTGCCGCGCTACGAGCTTGTAGATCTGCTATTTTTGAATAGCCCAAAGTGTAAAATAATGCTTTTTAGCTCAAATCTAAAAATGACACCGTTCCAGGTCTTAATGGGTTAATTAGAACCAAAACGGACCCGTACTGGTCCATTTGGTTCCGTTTGTAGTACACACTCTCCCAGTTCACCGCAGTGTACTATATTAGCGCAAGAGGTGCTGAAATAGCGCCACTACGCGCTATATGAGCTTGTAGATCTGCTATTTTTGAATAGCCAAAAGAAATCTAAAAATGACACAGATGCGTTCCCGGTGTTAATGGGTTAATCCATGAAAAAAATAACTGTTAACTCAAAAATATACAGTCAAAAGTAATATTTCCATTAATGCCATCATTCATCTCTGCAGTCTTGTTGCGGTGTGTTGAAACAGTGCATCAGGCGTTTATGGAGATCGGAGAGAGAGAGAGAGAGAGAGAGAGAGAGAGAGATCCTAGGCGCTCTATTAGGCAGCTGGAAGCAGAATATTATAACCACAAAAGCCCGGGAAAAAAAGCGCAGTGGCGGAGACGACGCTTCTATAAATATTCATACAGGGGCTTTTTAAAAGGCGGGTTTATGTATAATGTAGCTTATTTATTTCAAACGTTTGCCGTGGCGTTTGGAGAAAATGGCCCTGTTTGAGGTACATTTGAGTCTCTGGCTGCAGCATGGGGTGCATGGGGGACACACAGGCATGAAACCTTTTTTTTCGTAAATGAACGCCCTACTCGATCTTACTACAGCGTCACACAGAAGCATCAAAAGTAGCAGATCTAGGCCCGGATCGCTGCCCTAGCGGTACCGGGCACCTATAGGCTTCAATGCAGCCTCCAATGCAGCGCATCGTGGGTTCGAGTCCCGATCCCGACGGCCTTTTGCTGCGTGTCACTCCCCATCTCTCTCTCTCCCCGTTTCCTGTCTACCTACTGTACTATCAATAAAGGCATAAAAAGCCCAAAAAAATCTTTAAAATCTTTTAAAAAAAGGGGGGGGGGAAGAATAACAGATCTGCAAGGTCGAAACGTGGCGCGCAATTTTGATGTCCTCACAACTATAGTAGTACAAACGTGTGTTTGTGTGTGTGTGCGTTTTTATGCCTGCGTTAAACAGAACAGTGTGTGGGCTGTTAATGGTGATAGTGGTTTAGAGAGCATTTACCAGTCGTATTATGGTGGTAATTCACCCGGATGGAGCCACACTGGCTCCTCGTATCCATCACAACACACACTGCAAAATTAACACAATCTACAATTTAGGCATTTAGCAGAACGCTCTTATCCAGAGCGACTTACAATAGGCAAGGTAATCGTCACATCACATCAGATGCAGAGAGTGCAGTACCTCAGTAAACTAGAATCACAGGTACACCAAAGAACCCTAGCATCAG
Organism: Gymnoscopelus microlampas; assembly: GCF_963454915.1. Lineage (NCBI taxonomy): Eukaryota > Metazoa > Chordata > Actinopteri > Myctophiformes > Myctophidae > Gymnoscopelus > Gymnoscopelus microlampas. Next base: position 45,268,840 of record NC_139940.1, on the reverse strand, counting down.
TCTACACAATATGCTATCAAAATAATAACCTGTGCATTGAAACTATTTGGACATTGGTTCTCAAAGTGGGGTCCGGGGACCCCTAGGGGTCCTTGGGGGGATTCCAGGGGGTCCCCAGAAAAAGTAGTTAATATAGCGTCACAATAATTTGAACTACTTTATCCATTTATACGTTGGCTATTCAAAAATAGCAGATCTTGTACATCTGCAATTTTTTTTTTACTTTGAAAAATCAAAAAAGAAATCGGAAAATGATGAATACTTTTGAACACAAATCTTCTCTTCTGGGGGTCCCTGGCACATAACATTTTCAGATGGGGGGCCGCAACCAATTATATATATCAATTTGGGGGTCCTTGAAACGAAAAAGTTTAAGAACTAGTGCTATAGGAAACCAGATAAACGTAGAGTAAAATATGGACCCATACAAATATTTCTTAATTTCTGGTGTAGTTCAGGAATGACACTGCATAGGCTACACACACACACACACACACACACACACACACACACACACACACACACACACACACACACACACACACACACACACACACACACACACACACACACACACACACACACACACACACACACACACACACACACTTAGCTAAATAAACAGCACAGGTGCAGATGTTTGTTGCATGATGCGGCAGAGAAAATGAAAACATTTACAGTAAGTGGTCTTAATGAAATGATGACCCTCCCACGCTGCAGCCACTTAACAGCGCACCAGGCATCCCACAGGACCAGATGTGCACATAGCAACACACACAGCGCCACCTGTTAGGGGTCCAGGGACCGCTAGCTGCTCACCCACGCCTGGCAGGAGGGAGGCCTGTCTGTCTCAACTCCCACGGTGCACTCATCCCCACATTAAGCCATCAAGACCGGGAACGCATCTGTGTGTCATTTTAAGATTTATTTGGGCTATGTTTTTTTTTTTAATCGTGAACATTTGTGCAAATCTTTGAACATATATATATATTTTTAACTTACTTATTTAACTTACTTATGTTGCTATAATATCAATGGTTCTCAAACTTTTTTCATGTCAAGGACCCCCAAAATGATATGTATTTGGGCACGGACCCCCATCTCAAAATATGTTGTTCCAGGGACCCCAAGAAGCAAATTTGAGTAAAAAATGTTTGCTTAAAAAGAATATATATATATTTGCACAAATTTCACGATTTTTCAAAAATAGCAGATCTACAAGCTCATAGCGCGGCACTCTGTGCCGCGCTATGAGCTTGTAGATCTGCTGTTTTTGAATAGCCAAGGTATAAAGCAACGGTTAAAGTGGTTGCACAGATGCGTTCCCGGATTGAATGGGTTAACACTGGCGCTCGGCTACATGCGCGCTTTACACCCACACGGCCTCTCCAACCAGCCGCTGCCTCAGTCGTTTCACAGGGATCGTTTGTTAAGGTGGCTCTCCACCAAACAGACTAGGCCTACAACAAACTCCAACAGACTCCAACAGACTCCAACAGACCACAACAGACCCCAACAGACTCCAACAGACTACAACAGACTCCAACAGACTACAACAGACTACAACAGACTACAACAGACTACAACAGACTGGCAGTCTGTTGTAGTCGGAAGTTAAAAAAAAAAAATGTGCAAACTATTGCAAACTGTCGGCCGACGGCACAGCAATAGCCTTCCAGTGTTGCCAGGTCTGCTTATTATGAGCGGCTTTGCCCTGTTTTCCTGTAAAGTCGCTTGTTGCTTTTATTTATATAACTTGAGCCACGAGAGGCACCGCCACGCGAGCTAAAGTGAACGAGGCGCCGTAGCCGAACGTTGCGAAGTTCGCTGGAGACGGCAAGCGAACGGTTTCTCTTCTATTGAGAAACTGAGGTCGGACAGGATCCACTGCAAGTGGACATGCATGAGGGGTCAAATTGCAATTTATCCTCTGCTCAAATGAGCTTTCCCTCGTCTGAAACCCGGGTTGGAGTTGCAAGTTATTGCTGCTGTCGGGGCAGAAACCTCTCATCTTTTTGTGTTTTTTTTGTAAATCAATGCCCTACTTGATTTGCGATTGTTAACCACACAACCACATTCTGTGCGTCACACAAAAGTATCAATAGTAGTAGATCTACAACTTTTTGATATTTCTTGATTTAAATTCTGAAAAGTAACAGTTTCCACCTGACATTATGACGTTATGGATCGCAGCTTAAATAGTGAGAGTAACGCCTGCGATTCAAAAAGAGCACGAGGGAAGGAGAAGCCGTAGCGACACTTCTTGAGGTGTCAATGTTTATAATGCTAGAGGCGGGAAAAGTGGTGTGAAATATATCGCTCTCTCTTTCTCACTCTCCATGTATTTCTCTGTCTCTGCATGCCAAATGCAGAGACACCTGGAACAGTGTTTCAGCTTTGCTCAGAGAAATAAGCAACCAGGTCTATGAAAACAAGCCCAAAAACAAGGACCAGTGTTGTCCAATGTAAAATTCAAGTCACTTCCTGACTTGCCTACGTAGAAATACAAGTCAAATAGGACCCTGGCCAGACTGAGTAGCGAAGTGAGAAAAAGACGAACGTAGCGAATCAGGGCTTTAGGAAGCAAGCCCAAATAAGCAACAACACTTTAGAAACAAAAGCCCAAAAAACTGCAACCCACAAACTAACAATATTTGCAAGCAACTTTATAGAAAGAAAACAAGCCCAAAGTCACTTATAAATAATAAGCGGACTTGGCAACACTGACCTGGAATGGTCAGTGAGATGAGAGATATTCGGGTGTGAATATATCCATCCACACACACACAGTCACACACACACACACACACACACACACACACACACACACACACACACAAACACACACACACACACACACACACACACACACAGAGGGTCTAATCAGAGCAAGCGGAGGCCGGAGGCGGCGAGCGTCTCCATCAGGGGAACAAGTGAACGGGCAGGAGGAGGGGGATTATTACCGTTACCGGGCCGAGGAGGAGGACGAGGAGGAGGCAGCGCCGGCGCCGCTCCACTCAACAATGGCGAGATACGAGAGGACAGGCGTAGGGCAGGGCGGCCTGAGCGAACGGAGAGCTCACACACAAAAGAAACCCAACCATCCACCTCTAACTGCTCTCCTCCCTAATCCACTCTCCTCCGTTCGGCCGCTCTTCCCGCCAGCAAAATTACCTTCTGAAGAAGCAGGCCCTGATTTATACTTTATCATATTTATATATTTCACCCACTGTCAGGCAGAAACCTCTCATCTCCATATTCTAACATTTGTGGGTTTTTTTGGGTAAATGAATGCCCTACTTGATCATACCACAGTGTCACAAAAAAGCATCAATAGTGCTCGGCTCTGGGTTCCCTAGGTCGGCGGGGGTAGTGTAGCGCCCGGGAAAAAAAGCATCAATAGTAGCAGATTCGCAAGCTTGAAACGCGGCGCGAAGCGACGCGTCTCGAGTTTGTAGATCTGCTATCATGCCGGTGCAGCTCGCCTTCAATCAGCCGCTCTCCAAGCTCACAGCGCGTCGCGATGCAACGCGTCGTGAGCTTGTAGATCAGCTATTTTTCAGCGAGCGAGCGCTATAAATAAAGCATTCGCTCTGTCTTTGTGTCTTCTTCCCCCATCGACGCAATACCTTTCAGCCATTGATCATTGTTTACAGCTGTGTCAATCAGTCACCCAGCTGCGACCCCCCCCCCCCGAGGATCGATATCGCTTGCTGTCGGTCAAACATCTCATACCCATCCTTTATCTCCATCCATAATCAAGTGGTGCGTCAGAACGGAACCGACGGAGTCAAGATCGCTCTTCGTTTTTTTCCCCCGTTTAACCCATTAAGACAGGGAACGCATCAGTGAAATAGCAGATCTACAAGCTCATAGCGCGGCACTCGGTGCCGCGCTATGAGCTTGTAGATTTACTATTTAGATCTACTATTTTTAGAAAAATCGTGAAAATTTGTGAAAATCTTTGAATATATATATTTTTTCATGTTTAAAAAAAAAAACTTATGTTGCTATATCAGTGGTTCTCAAACTTTTTCATGCCAAGGACCCCCAAAATTATTATTATACGTTTTTGGCCACCGACCCCCATTAAAATATGTTGTTCCAGGGACCCCCAAGAAGCAAAGATTTTAGTTAAAAAACGTCTTTAAAAAAAATGTATGTATTCAAAGATTTGCGCAAATGTTGAAGATTTTTCAAAAAATAGAAGATATACAAGCTTGTAGCGCGGCTTTTTTGAATAGCCAAAGTATATCAAAATAATGGATATAGCTCAAATCTGAAAATGACACAGACGCGTCCCAGGTCTTAACGGTTTAACATATCAAAGACAAATAGAGATACCACTTTCTTCTTTTCTTTCCTCTCTCCCTCTGACTGTGTGTTAGTTGACCTCATCATAAGGTGCAGACAGAAAGAGAGCAAGCAGCTTTTTAGTGACAAAAGGCCTCCCAGGAGAACGGGTCCGCGCTACGCCTCAGACATATGTAGGACACGGGAAAGATTATAAATAGAGGGGAGGTAAAAATAATCGGCAAAAAAAGAGTCTGTGACACGACGCCTGACAAGACTTACGACTCTTTGTTGCCGCAATGTTAACTTGTGCCTTCAGGAAGAGACAGGCACTTTAGCTTCTTTCTTTTTTTTCTTTTTACAAACACATACAGTAACTCACACACACACACACACACACTGTAGACACACAGCTACTGTAGAAATAAATACAGGCACACGCACACATACAGTACAAACCGGTGGTTCTCAGACCCCTCAAGGACCCCCTCAGGGGTCCTTGAGGGGGTGGCAGAGGGTCCCCAGCCAAACATGTGTTAATGACACGAGTTAATGACACATGATGGACCACCACAATGGAAACGAGCCCCCTTGGGCGTTTTTGTGTTCTCCTTGCAGGATAACCTTTGCTGTACCACTTAACAAACCTGCTAATAAAGTATTCAATCAACCAATCAAAAGCATCAAAACCAGGGCCTGGGCCGCTGGCGTATAGCGGTCCAGGCACCTATACAGGCTCAATGTAGCCTGACAGCGCGTCGCGGGTTCGAGTCCCGATTCCCGACGGCCTTTGCGGCGTGTCACTCCCCATATCTCTTCCCATTTCCTGTCAGGCCTATCAATGAAGGCATAAAAGCCCAAAAATGTATCAAAAAACTAAAAAAAAGCATCAAAACCAGTTCAACCACTTTAAACCAACATACATCGGCTAGCCGATCTACGAGCTGCACGACGTGTTTTTTTTGTTGTTTTGAAACATTTTGAAACATGGGGGTCCCTGGCACACAATCTTTTCAGATGGGGGGGGTCTGCAGCGCCAAATACATATTAATTGCGGGGTCCTTGACAAGAAAAGGTTTGAGAACCACTGCAGCACACACACACACACACACACACACACACACACACACACACACACACACACACACACACACACACACACACACACACACACACACACACACACACACACACACACACACACACACACACACACACATATAATATGCATGCACAATTGCACATGTCATGTGCAATGACATGACCAGGCCCCCCCCCCCCCCCCCCCATGGACATGTGGAGCCCCATTGCAGCGTCACGCAGGCTGCTGTCTCGGCCCGTATTCAAATGAACCATGTCCCCCGATGAATTTTTAATAGGCAGTAGATTAGAAAAACTGGTTTCAGAATCAGTGCCGTGGATTAATATTTCAACAAGGAACCAATTTTCCCACCAAATTGAAAAAGACTGAGAATAGAGTCGGGGGCCGTATCTCTGTGAAGTTGGGGCTGGGGGTTGAAGTGAAGTGCGTGGCGTGGCGTGCGTGCGTGAAAAGAAATGAGGAAATTAAGAAAAAGGAGAGGAAAAAGGGAGAGAAAGAAAGAGGGAGATAGAGCAAAAAGTTGGATGTGTGTGTGGTGGGGAGGAGGGTGGGTTTAGGGGGATTTGACAGAAGAACATAATTGTCTTCCATTTTTCATATCCAGGAGGAGAACACTCTCATTGGAGTGGATTTTACAGATGGGGAATGAGTCGGAAGCTGGGGTTTCACTTTGAGTGTGTGTGCGCGTGTGCTAGCGTGTGTGTCTGTGTGTGTGGTCACACACAGGGCTGAGAAACAATAACGCATGCACCGATTTGCTAAAGAACACGCGAGCAGACAGCTGGACATGTTTAATTATGAAACGCACTTCCACTACTAAACACACGCACGCGGAGAGGCGTCCTGTGAGATGCCTTGCTAGAAAGCACCAGTTGTTAGACTTGTTGCCGTGTAGAAAGATCGAGCGTCTGTCTGTCTAGCGTCTAGTGATCCACTAATCCCCACGCCTCTCTCTCCAGGCATTGAGAGATCTCTCCTTCTGTCAAACATCGATGCATATGGAGCGTGGCGCTCCAGGCAGCTGCCGCGGAGTCAAATGTCAAAACCAGCGGGTTGGGGGTTCAAATCCCCTGGAGCGGGGGCCCCCCCAAACCCAGCGGGGATCGAGGCTGTTATGCTCTTGCTCTCCAACTACCAGAGTAACTGAAGGAAATTCAATAAGCCAGATGAATAATTTAGCAAATCTTGTCAAAAGCTTGCGCGAATGCCGCCAGATTTACATTTAATCAATAGTTTGAGCATCAACTGTATTTAACATGAGGTGAGGGGAGGTGGCGGGTGTGTGTGGGGGGGTGGGGGGATTTGGAGGTTTTCTCCACTCAGCCCAAGGGCGACGCAGGGAGGGCGAGACGACGGCATCGAACAACATTAGGCAATTATAATAATTCAGGAAGTAATTACAGAGCTGAAGCATTTTATTACCAATTCAAGTTTTCTCCCTTGTTCAGCAGCCGGAGGAACTCCATTCCGCGATACAGAACATTAACAAGGCAAGCCTGCGGTTAATATCAACACTACTGGGGGTAGATGAAGAATTATGGGAAAGGTTACAGTCTGTGTGTGTGTGTGTATGTATGCCGTGTATACATGCATTTCAGTGTGTGTGTGTGTGTGTGTGTGTGTGTGTGTGTGTGTGTGTGTGTGTGTGTGTGTGTGTGTGTGTGTGTGTGTGTGTGTGTGTGTGTGTGTGTGTGTGTGTCGGATGGGGTAGAGAGAGGGAACACTGCGAGAGCGAGTTAAACGGTGAGAAGCGAGCAAAGCTAGCGAAGCAAACAAACGCGAAACACACTTAACCCATTAAGACCGGGAACGCATCTGTCATTTTAGATTTTAACCACTTTGACCATTATCTTATACTTTGGCTATTCAAAAATTGCCGATATACAAGCTCATAGCACGGCACTTTGAGCACTTTGAGCTTGTAATTAAAAAAATTGTGAAGATTTGTGCAAGTCTTTGAATATATATATATTTTTAAAGCGAACATTTGTAACTCAAATCTTTGATTCTGGGGGATTCTACATTCTGTACCAAAAACAATGAACAAAATGATATGTATTTGGCCACGGACCCCCATCTCAAAATATGTTGTTCCGGGGACCTCCCCCAGAAGCAAAGATTTGAGTTACAAATGTTTAAAAATATATATATATATATATTCAAAGATTTGCACAAATATTCACGATTTTTCTAAAATAGCAGATCTACAAGTTGTATATCTGCTATTTTTGAGGCCATAGTAGGCCAAAGTATAAAATAATAGGTTAAAGTGGTTACACAGATGCGTCCCCGGTCGTAATGGGTTAAGAGGGTGCAGCGTGCACACGCACACGACTAAAAAGGGAAGTGGGTAAGTGAGCAAAGTGAGATGAGAGAGGCTCCATTTGGCCTCTGAGGAGCATTCAGATCCGGATGTCAGAATTTATTTATGTGTGTGTGTGTCTAGTGAGTGCTGCCATCGCACAAGTGGGAACGTAAGCTCCCCCGTTAAAAGGCTGAACAGATGAAGTCCATATCCTCCGCCATTCCTTTACCCATCTTCAAGTGAGCGCTCTAGTGAGTCAACAGCTCTCTCTCTCTCTACATAATATATACACGACAACCATGAAGGGAGGCAGCCAGTGACGGGAACAGTACTCAAGTGAAAGTATCAATGCTGCAATGTAGAAACACTGTTTCAAGTAAAAAGTGCGGTAATAAAAATGTACTTGAGTAAAAGTACAAAAGTATCGGCATACTATTATGTGACGACCACGAAGAGCGTGGTGACATCATGGAGAGATAGAGGACGGCCGGAGAGACGGCGACCCCGGGGTGGAGAGGGTTGGGCAGCCCAGACCACTTCTTCCGTGAGGAAGAACCGACAGCTTAACAGACTGCTGTAAAACTTGCAGGGACGGTTTAAAGGGGAATAACACTCATTTTCAACATTGATGTCTTTAATATACTTTTAGTTTAGTTTTAGTTAATTAAATATCATGAGGTTTTAGTTGACTAAATCTACAGTTGATTTAGTCGACTAAAATACATTTTTGGAGATTGTTGATTTTCACTTGGCTGCATGCCGAAAATAGCTGATCTACAAGCTCACAACGCGTCGTGCTGCGATGCGGCTATTTTTGGTCTGTGACACCCACTCGCACCCATGATGACCTGTCTTTTAGTTCTACTGGATTTCTCCACTATTCCCAAACATTTTAGTCTACTTTTTATTTGTTGACAAAATTGTCAGTATATTTAGTCGTTGTTTTAGTCATCATCAGCTTAGTTTTTATTTCGTTTTTATTTCGTAAAAGTGATTTCGTGAGTGAAAAAGGGTAGTCGACAGATATCTTTGGTCATAGTTTCAGTCGGCAAAATCAACATTTCCTCAGTGTCAAAGCGTGTCATAACTCTCTCTTTCTATGGGTCTGTGTTACCTGCAAGCCTTAAGTGGATTAGCTCCATTGTTAACAGCTGAACCTAATTATTACTATCAATCAGTTGAGTTGTAACAATTTCCTTTTACAGTACCCATGGTGTTCCTTGTTATTTGACCTGTCTAGCACGTTTAAATGTATTTCTTTTCTTTTATATATATGTAAAAACCAAAACAACATGTAGCTGTTCCTCAAGGAGTCTTACTTGAGCAGTGTTCACCACAAGTAATCTCCCCTCCACTCGGATAATATTTAAGTCAAGTAACAGTACTTCTACTTGAGTAGGATGTTATGTTACTATTTTCAACCCTGTACTTTCACGCTCAATGCAAAGCATCTTGATCCTATTGACCCTGAAGCACAGATGTATGGCCATATGCTATTATACTGGTGTGTGTGTGTGTGTGTGTGTGTGTGTGTGTGTGTGTGTGTGTGTGCGTGCCTGCGTGCGTGCGTGCGTGCGTACTGTATGTGTACAGTACGTAGACATACGCACATGCATGCAAATATATACTATATATATATATATATATATATATATATATATATATATATATATATGTATGTACACCCACACATGCATACAATATACTAAACAATTCATACACAGACACATACAGTATGAATACATGCAGTGCTTAAGAATAGCAGGCCTGTGAGGCCTACCCCCCCCCCCCCCCCCCACCCCCCCACCACCCAATTGTTGCGGCGGCATAGTTATTCAGACATCATATCAACGCTAGAGATCATAACCGTGACTCTCTCTTGCCCTTTGCTGCTGCCGGGAGAGAGGGATATTCAGCTCTCTCTCCCACCAGAGAGGCCCCACCATGCTTTATTCTAATATGTGAGCAGGGCCTGGCGCTATCAATAATAGATCAAAACCACCAGCGAGTCTGCAGTTTGGGATCAGAGGCAAGGATTCCTCTCTCTCTACTCCACACTGCTGTCGGGAGGGGGTATTCCGTGATCCTCTGCAACCCATGCAAGGCAGGCACCGAGGCCCTGCAGGCGCGAACCCGTCAAACAGTTATCCTGCACTGACCTGCCAACTGGCCAGTATTAAGCCATTAAGACCGGGAAGACTGGGCTATTCAAAAAATAGCAGATATACAAGCTCATAGCGCGGCACCGAGTGCCGCGCTATGAGCTCGTAGATCTGCTATTTTTTGAAAAATCTCGAAAATGTGTGCAAATCTTTGAATATATATATTTTTCCCTGGAACGACATGTTTTGAGATGGGGGTCCGCGGCCGAATACATATAATTTTGGGGGTCCTTGTTCTTGTTTGAGAACCACTGATATAGCAACAGTAGTTTTTCAGAGAAATTAAGACATTTGTTGAGACATTTGACAGATACAAATGCGCGCTTAAAAAAAAGATAGATATTCAAAGATTTGCACACATTTTCACGATTTAAAAAAAATAGCAGATATACAAGTTCATAGCGCGGTGCCGCGCTATGAACTTGTATATCTGCTATTTTTGAATAGCCAAAGTATAAAATAATGGTTTTAGCTCAAATCTAAAATGACACAGATGCGTTCCCGGTCTAAATGGGTTAAACATTTCGCTCTCGACCATCTCTCCCCCCGTTTCCCTGTAGGCTCTGGCTGTGCTCTCTGGCTGGCTGCAAGGACGTTAGGATTTTAACTTCCCGGGACCAGAGTCAAATTGACTGTCCTCCAGCACACCGAGTGAGCCGCTTGAGTGCCCGAAACTCAGTCAGGTGTTCCTACCCTGGCCCATTGTGCTCTGATGGAATGTAATCCCCCCCCCCGCCCCCCCCCCCCCACACACACACACACACACACACACACACAGTCACCTTCGTCTCCGGGGGAATGGTGGGCACAAAACGTGACAATGTCCACGCACAGCCACTTCCCCCCCCAAAGGTATTATTGGGTGTGCTCAGCCGTATAGCCTTATTGACAGCTCTTCACATCACGACCATCACTCCAGCAGCAGCAGCAGCAGCTCACTCACTACACTGCCCTCTCTGACATGAGAACATCAATACGACACGCGGCAATACAACACAAACAGAACAGATCAGAGGAATAGAAGTGGTGAGATGGATGGAGCGTAGCACGCACGCAGCGCCCAGGTATACTGCCAATAAACTGCCGATGCGGTTGCGTGCGCACTTATTGTACCGTGGTGCCGTGCCACTCCGCCTTTTTCGAGGAGCAGCTCTCGACTCTCGCCCGACGTCGGACGGACTCATCATTCGCTGCGTTCCTCTGGGAGGTGACAGGCGAGAGATGGGCCTGTCTAATTAAGATGATGAGTGGTTGGTATAGGTCTGTGGGACTATATAGCCCATCAGGCCCACCGTGCGAGGGGGAGAGGGCTTATAGTGAGCAGTACAGGTGGGAAAAGTACTCGCATTCTTTACTTGAGTAAAAGTATCAATACTGTAATGTAGAAAGTGAAAATCCTGAATAAAAAGATTGCTTGAGTAAAAAGTACAAAAGTATTGGTATCAAAATGTAATTAATACACCTTAGAGCTGTTGTGTGGAATTAAGAACAAAGTCCCCCCCCCCCCCCCCTTCTGTGTTGCCTAGAACTGGCAAATTGATTGTTGGGTCATGTGATCAGTGACATACTGACGGTGTACCCTTTGGCTCCGCCCTCTTGGCTGCTGCATTCACTAGAGTGGGGAACCTCACTTCCAGCTTTACAGTGCTTACAGAAGTCAAGACATTTTCAGCCAATTGATTCCTGCTATCTACACGTACTACATTATAAACTATATATAAACATTATAAACTGCTAGTGTGGGAGGATGTGGAGGCATAATCAAAATGGCATTGTATGAAATAGAGCATTCATTTATGAAAAGGAGGAAAAAATTGCATAAAAAGATGAACTGCTACAGGTTTTCTCCCCGACAGCAGTGATACGGTCAGCCTGAAAGAGCCAACGTGACATCCTGACTGTAAACATTGCAGTATGAATACATCCTACACCGACCCATTCCCTCTCACATTCAGCGAGGCTCTCTCCAAAGTGGGTGAGCATCTTTTCTTTCTGAGAAAGCTTTCTCCAAGATTGCCTTGAGGGGATAAGAGGTTCAAAGCCAACTTAAATGGAATCCCCTCCTCATTGTGATATAACAGCATAACTACTGTATAGCACGGTACATGGAGAGGGGGGGAAAAACAGCTCAACTTACTGTACAAGTACTCTCATTAACCGATTAAGACCGGGAATGCATCTGTGTAACCACTTTAACCATTATTTTATACTTTTATGTGCTATTTGAAAATAGCAGATATACAAGCTCATAGCGCGGCACCGAGTGCCGCGCTATGAGCTTGTAGATCTGCTATTTTAGAAAAATAGTAAAAACATTTTTTTTAAGCGAACATTTTTAACTCAAATCTTTGCTTCTGGGGGTCGCTGGAACAACATATTTTGAGATGGGGGTCCGCGGCCAAATACATACCATTTTGGGGGTTCTTGACATGAAAAAGATTGAGAAACACTGACATAGAAACATACTGTAGGTTTTTCAGAAAACTGTTAGGATTTAGAAGACATTTGTAGAATCGGCTTCAGGTCTTAACGGGTTAATAACAGTAACGAGAGTATGTGTATTTAAGTACATTCCACCCCTGGGTAAAATGTTAGGAATACTGTAGTAGTTTTCAAACCACAGGATAATGAAATGACTCAGGAAAAACAACAAGGTGCAAACAAGGGCAAATAACTAGTGTCAGATACAGCCTTTAACCACTTACTGTATGGTGAGTGTGATATGAAATGTGAGCTTGCCATAATCACAGTAATCCTTATCCATAGTCCATCATATTCAAGGGCTTTTGCAGAGAAATTAGACAGACTCCAGTCACTTTCAAATCAGAGCAATGCAGAGGGCAGGTGTGTGTGTGTCTGTGTCCAGCTGACGCTCGTTGACGCTCGTTACTGTTATAGGCATCAAAGCAATTATGCTTCTGCAGCGTCAAATAGGTCTACATCTAACCTAACATTAGTGGGACTCATTCAAATGACCACCAGTGAGTCCTCACTTTATTGAAAACCTAACAACATCACTGTATTATATTAGATTTATTAGATATTGATATTATAGCTGTACTGTACTGTACTGTACTGTACTGTACTGTACTGTACTGTACTGTACTGTACTGTACTGTACTGTACTGTACTGTACTGTACTGTACTGTGCTGCAGTGCCCTGGTGGTTTGTGTGGCTCTCTTGCTCTGTCCACAGCATAGCATGAAGCCCCTATGATCGAACTGCGCTGCGCATGGAAACGGACATGGTGTGTTTCCTCATCCGTTTTAATGAACCCCCTCCTACACTCCTCTCATAATGTGCAGCCAGGCACAGGCAGGACAGACGCTCTATAAAGTTGGGGGGGGGGTTGGGTGGGTGGGGGGAGGCAGGCCGGATAAAACAAGACAAACCCTACAGGTCTTCAGTCAATACCAGTGGCATCAATATTCACCACCCCGCCGGCCCCTGTACCTGCCTGCTCTTCTCTTAACTAACAGTCTGAGCCCCCCCACCGCTCTGTGTGTGTGTGTGTGCGTGTGTGTGTGTGTGTGTGTGTGTGTGTGTGTGTGTGTGTGTGTGTGTGTGTGTGTGTGTGTGTGTGTGTGCGCGCGTGTGTGTGCTGGTGTGCACGCATGCATGTGCGTGTTTGTCTGAGGGTGGGAGTAAGATGAAAATAGTGTAGGGCAGAATCTAAACTCGATATGGTATCGATCTAATTTTTGCTCATCGCGCTCGTGGCTGGAGTAAGTTTAATTGCTATCCACCGCCGGTTTCTATTGGAGGATGACGGCACTGCAACAAGCTCGCCCTCCAAATAACCGTTGTCTCATGAAAATTAATCTGTGATTGGATTTGCCTATACGTATTGTCTTGAGGGCAGATGCAAACAAACACTGGATAAACTATTTCTCTCCCTCTCTCTAGGTTTGCATCAGAATTTAAATCCCCAAATAAAACACACAAAGACTATTAGGCCTCCAGCCATTACTATATATTGGATATTAAAAAATATATATTGTTTTTCCTCCATATCTCATCTATCACAAAAGAATGGATTCAAGATATTTTCTTCCTTCCTTCTTCCAAAATAAAAAAACAAACTAAATAGAAAACAAAGAACTTTGGCTCAAACAATATAATAACTTTCTATATACTTTGCACATTGCATCACACACTGAAAATTGTTAATCTATGCTGCAATTACGACACGCTCTGCAACGTGGTGTGGGCTTGTAGATCAGCTATTTTCGGTGCATGACACCAGCACTCAACTAATGAATCAGGCTTTAGCAGCATCTCTCTTATGATGCAATGTCGTAGCTTTTGTCGTTTTTTCCGACTCGTACCCTCTATACCATTGGTTCTCAAAGTGGGGTCTGGGGACCCCCAGCGGTCCTTAGCGGGGTTCCAGGGGGTCCCCAGCAAAATGTGTTAATATAGCATCACAATAATTGTAACCACTTTTGTGAACCACCTTTTATACTTTGGCTATTCAAAAATAGCAGATATACAAACTCATAGGGCGGCACCGAGTGCCGCGCTATGAGCTGGTAGATCTGCTATTTTTTTTAAATCGTGAAAAGCTGTGCAAACCTTTGAATATATATATTTTTTAAGCAAACATTTGTAACTCAAAAATTTGCTTCTGGGGGGTCCCTGGAACAACATATTTTGAGATGGGGGTCCGCGGCCAAATACATATCATTTTGGGGGTCCTTGACATCAAAAAGTTTGAGAGCCACTGCTCTAGATACCTCCATGTAACGATCACAACAGCTGAATGCAAATCGTGTTTGGTTAACAGTGCAAGAAGCCCTTTCCCCGGATTAATCTCAACTCGGAATATCGAATGGCCGCGCCTCACGGCCAGATCTAAATCACAGACGTTAACTATTTCAAATAAACCCTTTGTCTGCGTGGCATTGTGCCGAGGTGATGAATAATAGCATGTGTGGCCTAACACACTTTTAGCGTTTAGTGCATTATCACAAAGCAAGAGCGATGAAAAAGAATGATGGCCCTTCGCTCTTTTCATCAGTGTACATCTGAAGAGCTAGTGGTGAAAATCAATCGGAGATAGTCTGAACCGCGCGTGGCTCCAAGGCCGTTTCCATCTCACCTATAAGAACAAAGAGACTAGAACGGAGAGGAAAAAGAGAGAGAGAGAGAAGGGAGGAGAATCCTCCTCCCTCAGTCCTAATTTATCCATTTGCGTACAAATGTTAACCAAATCGCTGAGGATTTTTTTTAATGTGTATCATCAGGCCTTATAAAACCAGAACAAATAAAAGACGGGCAAATAGAGCGTCAGACGGCGATGAGGCTCGGAAGCGGAGTCGTTTGTGGCTCTGCTCGGGCTCTCTGAATCCTTTCCAGGTTCTTGGGCTGGAGCGGTAGCTAGCGGCGAACAGATGGCAACCCTATTGCAGCGCTCTCTCTCTCTCACTCTCTCTCTCTCTCTCTCTCGCTATCTCTATCCCTCTCTCTCTCTCTCCCTCTCTCTCTCTCTCTCAGATGATTCTTCATTACCTTTAAACAAGTGCGAGGGCCACAAATGTCCCCGCAGCCAGCCGTATGCTAATCAGCCTGCCCACCGAGTCCAAGGCCCCGGCACCAAACATATGCACCGAGGAGGAGGAAAAAAAGACTGTGTGTGCCGCGGTGCCAAGATGAGGAGATGCCCCGCCTGTTAGCCAAATGTATAAGCATACTGTACTGTACTGCGTGTGTGTGTGTGTATCCCCCTCTCTTATTTTCCATAACAAACCCACATCGCAAAAATATACTCCCACCAGTGATACTGCTCCGTTCCCATTCTTTTCTTCTCGTTATGCTAAACACCTTATTCTCTCTCTCTCTCTCTCCAAATGAGACTGCCTCCCCTACACTTCCTCTTCCCTTTGTCTCTCTGTCATTCGCTCGCCCTCTTCGCTCTGTCCTCGTCTCGTTTGTTTCGAGCGTTTGACGCACTCCCATTTAAAACAGCCTCGACTGCCACTGCACCACCAGTTCTATGTGGTGAGAGGTGGATCTCTCTCTATGCAGATGACGTGTTATTGGATGCTGGCTGTGAGGGACCAGCACCAGTCGGCTTGTGGTAATGATGGCCGTGAGAAAGATGGAGTGTGAAATGATGACAGCAGCTTTTGCTCTTGCGTTCCCCCTTGATCTCTCTCTCTCTCTCTCTCTAGCCCTCTCTCTCCAGCCCTCTCAGTCTCTCTCTCTCTTTCAGACTCGGATTACAGATGCCACGCTTCTCACCAGACCTTATCTCTCAATTCCCACAGCCAGTTTATCGGGAAAAAAAGAAGGAAATCGAGATCTGCTCACGCACCCTCCCTCCTCCACATCGCTTTCTCTTCCTCCATCTGCCTCCCCTCTTTCCTTTTCTCTCCCTCTCTCTCTCTCTCTCAGTCTGTCTTCTCCTCTCCTCGTCTGTCCACTTGGCCGCGTTAGAGGGTTATACAGACATTATCTCACTATGGGAGGCTGGGGGGGGTCAACCGTTAATTCGCAGAGGCTCTCTGTTTTGTGTGTCTATTATGGAGATATGTTAAAAAAGAGAGAGAGAGAGAGAGAGAGAGACAGACAGACAGAGAGATAAATAGAGCGGGACGTACTGTACGGAGAGAGGCCGGCTGAACTCATGGTCGCTGATAATTGCTCCGGTGGAGAAGAAGGCATTTAAAGCAAACGTGTGTATAGCGGTTATGGGGGGAAAGAGAGCAGAGAGCCAGACAGAGAGAGAGAGAGGTAGAGAAAGAGGTAGAGAGAGAGAGGTGTATAAAATGGAGGGGGTACATTGTGAAGCCCTGCAGAGATGATCCCTGCACTGTCCAGAAATAACACAATTAGCACCAGGGCCTTTCAGAGGCCCTCCAGTCCCAGATACGCTCTAACGGCTCCGCTCTAGTCCCTCCCTCCTCCTCCTCCTCCTCCTCCTCTTCTGCAGGTGTGAGACAAATACAGGCAGAGTTCTCACACGTTCTGTCTCTCTGTATGAATATCTGTCACTTCTGCTTTCCCCCTCACACACCGAGCACAAGCGCACGCACACACACACACACACACACACACGCGCGCGCACACACACACACACACAGTCTCTCACTCTCTCCCTCCCCCCTCTCTCTCTAGGAAGGCATCTCATCACGAGGACATTGCCAGGAGGAGAAGAGAAGGGGAACACGCCTCTCTTCTCCCATTAGACCAAGTGATTTACAGCCAAATAAAATTGCCTACCATGGGCGAGCTAAACGGTAGCAGCACACACACACACACACACAATCAGCATATTGTGGTGACTGGTTAGACTGGCCTCAGTGGCGCACTGCCAGAGTCACGTGAGCCGCGCAGGAACAGAAAATATAGCTTGAAGCGGGTTAAGTGTCTGGCACGCTGGAGAGGGGCCTGGTTCCTATATACAGTGTCTGCTGAGGCACGATGCCATTGCTGCGGAATTAGCCTTAGATCAAGACTATCGTAGATGTATTTTATCGATTTTGACGTTTTTATATCTATGAGAGTCTTAGCGAACACACCCCCCCCCCCCCCCAGTGCGCCCTGGACTTTCACCAGTAGAGCCCGTACTTCTCCGTACATGTACAAAAAATATATCTAAGGTGCTGACCCGGTTGGCCCAAATGCAAACTAAGCGGTCTCCGGAGTCTGTCTGCACCGTATTAGTCCATATTTTTCAATAGAGAAGTGGTCGCTAAGACTCTCGTAGATATAAAAATGTCAAAATCGATAAAATACATCCACGTCTTGATCTAAGGCTACAGTGGGATGCCAAATATCCTGAGCCATTTAAATGTCTGCCACCTGAGAACAAAGGATGGGATTAAAAAGCAGGGACGTGCAC
Source organism: Gymnoscopelus microlampas (assembly GCF_963454915.1). NCBI lineage: Eukaryota > Metazoa > Chordata > Actinopteri > Myctophiformes > Myctophidae > Gymnoscopelus > Gymnoscopelus microlampas. Next base: position 45,251,131 of record NC_139940.1, on the reverse strand, counting down.
AGATAGACTCTAGGTGGGGCTAGAGCACCTGCCCTTTGCCCTCTTGACCAGTGCCCTTTTGAAGTGCCCTTTTAAAAGTTTACAGAGGGGGTCCGGGACCCCTAGGGGGTCCTCAGAGTTACTACAGGGGGTCCGCCAAATCTTTATGTGATATGATTTTTCTTTTTACCATAACCACTCGAAACCTAGCATCCCTTTTCTACAAGCCCACAACGCCTCGCGCTGCGAGGCGTTGTGGGCTTGTAGATCGGCTATTTTTGGCAAAGAGGTATAGGTGTAGAGGGAAAAAAGAGCAGACCAAGTAAACAAAAAAAAGTATAATTTACTTGAGCACCTGCCCCTCAAAATGTCTGTGCACGCCACTGTTAAAAAGGGGCGATGAGAGAGAGACAGACAGACCAGACAGACAGACCAGACAGACAGACCAGACAGACAGACCAGACAGACTACAGACAGACAGAGTGCTGGGTGTCTACAGTGCCCTCAGGGCATCTCGTCCAGATCCGAGGATATGTTTACACAAACTCACTTCCAGCGCGGCCCCACAGATCGATCGGTGTCCCCCCCCGAGCTCAAGGTCCCCTGTTTGTCAAAACCCGGATTCTCGCTCGGAAACGAGATCCATGAGCCGTCTGAGAACGAAAGAGGCGCTGAGGGGGAGAATGTCACACTAATGCCGTCACCGGCGGGACCCCCCTTCCACCACTAAAAACCACCACCACAAACTGGTTAAGGGTCAAGGGAGGCCACCTCATAACTCCATTAGACGCAAGAAAAATGGATAGGTTGAGATCCACAGCCTGACACCTGCATCATGGATTCTCAAAACGGATGACCAGAGGAGACGAGAGGAGATGAGAGGAAAGGACATGGTGGGGGTAGTGGGGGGTTGAGTTGGTGGTGGTGGAGGTGGGAGGGGGGCTTTAGAAAGAGTAAGGACAGAGGGCTGTGGAGGATAGAAACAGAGGCACTGAGGTGTGTAAAAGAGAAGAGGTCAGGGAAATTATAACAAGGAAAGAAAGGTCAGTGACTGAAAATACATACATAGACATGTGTATGCTCCTCTTGTTCTCCTGCTAAATTACAGCCTTATATGCTGAAAACCAACCAGATCCCCAACTGATTCAATCTTAATAGAACTAAAGCTTGTTCTTTTATGTTGGCCAGAAACTGTCCAAAACCATCAATTTTCAGGAAATGGGAAAACCCGTGTTCCAATGGATCCAATGTTGCTATCATTTAGCCACAAGCTCTTGTAAATACTTTTTTTATTGGTTACATATTTATAAAAACCTGCAGACAGTCTTACGTAACCACGTTCAACCTTTTCTGTTTGGGGCATATTATTGTAGCTCCGACCATTTTCACAAATCTTCCTTTAAATTTTCAAATCTTTCACAAATAGCGAAAATAGCAGATCTAATACAAGCTTGGGTGCTTGCGTAGTGAGAAACATGTAGATCTGCTATTTTTGAAAAATCTTGAACATTCTTGGCAAAATCTTGGATTATATATTTTTCAAAGCGAACATTTGTAAAAGATTTAGTTACAGGAACCCCCAGAAGCAAAGATTTGAGTTACAAATGTCCGCAAAAAAAAAGAAGAAAAACAAATATTTGCACAACTTCATGATTGCACAACTTCAGATCTACAAGTTCATAGCGCGGCACTCGGTGCCGCGCTATGAGCTTGTATATCTGCTATTTTTGAATAGCCCAAAGAAATCTAAAAATGACACACAGATGCGTTCCCGGTCTTTAAAAAAGAGTTAACCCCTTAGCCCTATTTTCAAAATATGATATGATAAGATACAAGGTTTCTGCCTGACAGCAACGACATGCAACACACAACATGTAAGTGTCACATGACTCAGCATTCTGCAGTGCAGTGGAGTAGCAACAGAACCAGACTCAACTCCAGTGGGTTTGGCACGAAAACAACAAAACAAACAAAAAACGCTCCTTGAGACAGTGCACTGACCCTGGAAATAACATTGTATTATATTTTGCTCTTCTTTGTCCCCGGCTACAAATCGAGCAGAAGTAATTTGATTTAGCCAGGGGCATTTGCCATCGATCGTCTGGCCCTGCCGGACACTCCGGTCAACCGTGCGTCCAAACAGGAAGTGAGAGACGTGGGGCTTTTTAGTGAGAGAGAGAGAGAGAGAGAGAGAGAGAGAGAGAGAGAGAGAGAGAGAGAGAGAAGGACAGAGATGCTTGGGCACTCATCCAGAAAGAGAGGGTCTTAACATCACAACACAAAACCCCACAAAGACGCGACATATCTATCTGTGCTGTGACAACGAAGCCTTCCACTCACACAGCTATCTGCTGACAGACTGACAGCACACACACACACACACAAACACACATGCGCGCGCGCGCACACACACACACACACGGGCACACACACGGGCACACACACGGGCACACACACACACACACACACACACACACACACACACACACACGCAGCCTCCCCACACAGAGCTGAGAGATAAAAGGAGGCCAGAAAATCTGCTGACTTCCTCATCCTCTTCCTCCCCCAACATTCAACCCAAACCCAAACCCCCCCCCCCCCCCCCCCCTCCTTCAGCTATTCACCCCCCCCCCCCCCCCCTTTGCCTCTCTATCCCTTTAACTGTGTGCCAGTGAATACAGGGCCGGCCATAAGCCCTGAGCCTCTGCCGTTGATATATGACATCAAGGTGAACTCCACGCTCACTTCACCGCGTCTATTAAAAGAGAAAAGAGCCCTGGGGCCAAAAAAAATGGGAAAAAAAATGTCTGTTTCCTTTTTTAGCTCCCGTTTGCACCGAGGGGATTGGTTCACACAGAGAGAGAGAGAGAGAGAGAGAGAGAGAGAGAGAGAGAGAGAGAGAGACAGCAGCGAGACACAATGAGAGAGAAAGACACGCACACACAAAAAAGAGAGAGAGAGAGAGAGAGAGACAGAGAGACAGAGAGCACAGTGCTTTGATTCCCCCAAAACGAACCGTTTCCCAAATTCCCATGACAGTTTTGATAGCGTGTGTGTGTTTAGTGTTTTTTTTCTTTCTCCAAACCTCTGCGGTGCCAATCTGCACACATGTTGAAATAAACTGTGGCACGGCCTCAGAAGACACACGCCGCCTCGCTCCCTTTGCAAATAAAAGCCACAAATACGTCTCTCTGTATTTTCCTTGGCCCCGGGCAAGCAGACCCGAGGTACACCTCTTCGCCACCCGGCGGGTGTCTACAAGATCACAGTGTGTCGCGACGCGACGGGTTATGAGCTTATACGTCTGCTTTTTTTACAGTATAGCAGTGGTTCTCAGCCTTTTCAGGCCGTGACCCCCCCCCCCCCCCCCCCCCCAAATGAATCACCCTGACAAGCACTTGGAATTGTAGGAGTTGTTGAAGCATTCAATTTAGTTTGACTCGGTTCCATAGATAAACATTGTGAAAATAGCCGATCTACAAGCTCACAACGGCTCGCGTTGCGAGCCGTTGTGAGCTTGTAGATCGGGTTTTTTTCACAATGTTTGCCTCTTTCTTATATCATTTGACAATTTGGCCAATGTTTGACCAGTTTCGTAGTATAGTTTGTTGATGACTTTTTATGCAGTAATGGCCTTTTTTCATTTCATTTCTTTCTTTCTTTTTGTATTAAAAAGTCATTATATTGTCACTTTACTGTCACCTGGGACCCCCCCCCCCCCCCCAACAAAAAAAAAATCACGTGGGGACCCTCCTGCAGAGGTCCCGACCCACAGGTTAAGAACCACTGCAGTATAGCACAGTACAGTACCGTAGTCGCTTTATTCGTTAGTGGCTTTCCTATATCTGCCGTGCAGCGGGAGGGAGAGCTGTCTCACCTTGGCACCGCGGGACGGCTGCCAACACACCCCCTCCCCTCCCCTCCCCGCTCCTCTCCTCCCCTCTCCTCTCCTCCCCTCCCGGGGCAGATAGATACGCACAGAGCCTATTTTCGCCTCGGAATGAGAGAGTCCCCCTCCATTCCACACCCTTCACCACTGGGGAGCCACTGGGACAAATCTCAAGGCTATCTCTCCAGTCTGCCACGTTCTGTACGGCACGAGTGTTGCCCGGGTGTCGCTGTGTATTACCGCTTCCTTAATCCGCTAAGCCCGGGAACTCATCTGTGTCATTTTTTGAGATTTCTTTGGGCTATTCAAAAAAATAGCAGATCTACAAGCTTGTAGATCTGCTTTTTTTTTTTGAAAAATCGTAACAATTGGTGCAAATCTTTGAATATATATATATTTTGTAACTCAAACATTTGTGACTCAAATCTTTGCTTCTGTGGGGTCCCTGGAACAAAATATTTTGAGATGGGGATCCGCGGCCAAATACATATCAATTTTGGGGGTCCTTGACATGAAAAAGTTTGAGAACCACTGATATTATTTGCAACATATTATAAAAAAAAAAAAAAAAACTGTTAGGATTTAGAAGACATTTAGTAAGAATGGTCCTCAGGTCTTTAAAGGGTTAAGGCTTTAATCTCCCGCTCACCGACCTTCTTCCTTTTAACGGAGACTGAGGGATTTGAGAGGAAGCGGGGGGGGGGGGACACACAGATAGTGATTCCCTGCCTCTCTGTCTCTCACAGGTGACAACTGAATAATTCACCTTCTCCTATTGTTAATCCGTGTTCCTAATGAATAAAGTAAGACCACACCGTGTCCCATTCATTTGTACAGACACACGGGGGTGGGGGGGGCAGGGTCAAATGTCAGAGGGGGGGGGGGGCGGGGGCAGCATGTATACAGTGGCGTAAAGTAACTAAGTACATTTACTCAAGTGCTGTACTTATACTTAAGTACAGCACTTAAGTACAATTTTGAGGTACTTTTACTTTGCTGGAGCATTTCCAAATGTCTGTACTTCTACTCCACTACATCTCAGAGGCAAATATTGTACTTTTACTCCACTAAAACGACTTTAGTCACTAGTTACTTTGTAGATTTTGATTATTATTACAAAACATACATTAACCACTTCAGTCCTACATATCGGCTATTTGAAATAGCAGATCTACAAGCTCACAATGCGTCGCATCGCTTGTGAAATGGGACATTCTGCATAATGAGTACTTTCTACTTTTGGTACTTTTAGTACATTTTGATGCCAATACTTTTGTACTTTTACTCAAGTCCATTTTTAATTCCGGACTTTTACTTGTAACAGTAGTATTTTTCCACCACTGCTGAATAATTCACCTTTCCTATCGTAAATCCGTGTTCCTAATGAATAAAGTAAGACCCCTGCGCGTCACGAACACTGTGTCCCATTCAGTGTTACAGGCACGCGGGGGAAGGGGGAGGTCAAAGGTCAGACCGGGGGGGGGGGGGGGGGGGGGGGGGGGGGTCAGCATGTATAGCAAGTGTCAGAGAGGAGCGGGAGCCCCGGAGTCTATAGTATTCAGATTCCTGTGCATATAACCTGGAACATGCCCGGTGCTCTGAGCCAGCAGGCAGAAAGGCAGGCCAGGCAGAGGAGAGGAGAGCTACAGCGGAGGAGAGGCAAGGACAGGCTGACCTGTTGTTGTTCTTTTTTTCCAGCAGCGACGCGCAGTTTGGCTGCTGTTAGCATCCACCGGCTTTAGCCCCGCGGGACACCGCCGAGGATTACAACCAACCAGGACATGGAAAGCTACACTCGCGCACACACACACACACACACGCACATGCACACTCACACACACACACACACACACACACACACACACACTGCATCAAACTGTACAGCGAGCAATGGGCTTAGTCACAGACATATGTAAATGCTTGCTCGGCCATATACTCGCGCGGCGGTACGGGAGAACGGGTGCACCGTTGGAGGGGAATGCACAGTGACAGGGAGAGAGGCGCTAGAGTGGAGGGAGACAGAAATGTTTGTGCACATACATACATACATACATGCATGGGGCGCCTTGTAGACAGCCCGGTGCATGTAGACAGCAGTGGTGGAAAGTAACTAAGTACGTTTACTCAAGTACTGTACACTACAAGCTCACAATGCGTCGCACTGCTATTTCCAAAAGATTGTTATACATTTGAAAACTTGTGAAATGGGACATTATGCATAATGCGTACTTTCTACTTTTGGTTCTTTAAGTACATGTTGATACCAATACTTTTGTACTTTTCCTCAAGTCAATTTTGAATTCCGGACTTTTACTTGTAAACAGAGTGTTTTTACAGTGCAGTATTGATACTTTTACTTAAGTAAAAAAAAAATACTTTTTTCACCACTGTGTAGACAGACACACAATGCAACGTGTGCGCAACACACGCTGCCAGATTCGTACACACGTTGCAGGCTGAACAACAACATGCACGCACGAGCAAAGAAAACAACAAAGAAAAAACAGTCCACTGTTCCTGTTGACAAACCCATGTGTGCTTTGCGATGTGCCGTATTGAACAAAAGCTCTGCAGGCTTACTGTGTGCGGGGGCTTGTAAAAAAAAAAAGGCTTCATTAATTAGCCCGCCAACTTCAATCCATGTCCAGCATTTTCAATTAGGGTAATTGTGTTCCTCACAGGAAAATGCTTTAGCTTATTTGCCAAATGAGACATTTTCCGTGCACTTTACTGTCGAACAACAGTTCTCGTTTCAAGCCACTGAACACGTGTTTTAAATTCACCGATTTGTGTGCGCGTGTGTGTGTGTGTGCGTGTGTGTGTGTGCGTGTGCGTGTGCGTGTGCGTGTGCGTGTGCGTGTGCGTGTGAGTGTGCGCGTGAGTGTGCGCGTGTGTGTGTGTGTGTGTGTGTGTGTGTGTGTGTGTGTGTGTGTGTGTGTGTGTGTGTGTGTGTGTGTGTGTGTGTGTGTGTGTGTGTGTGTGTGTGTGTGTGTGTGTGTGTGTGTGTGGCTGCGGCCGGACGATTTGCATTTAGCCGGGTGGAACATTATCCCGGCCTGTGCCAAAACTAGCAAGATCAGTTTACTAGATGGTCACTCATAACCAGTGGTGGAAAAAGTACTCAAATGAGCATTGTAGATCTCACGTTATGAGCTTGTAGATCTGCAATTTTCAAATAGCCCAGGTATGAAATAGGGCTAAAGTGGTTAATGTATGTTTTATAATGTTATAATTTATATCCGCAAAGTAACTAGTAAATAACGTTTTCAAATGATTGTGAAGGAGGAAAAGTACAATACCTCTGAGATGTAGTGGAGTAGAAGTAAAAGTACTGACATTTGGAAATACCCCAGTAAAGTAAAAGTACCTCAAAATTGTACTTAAGTACAGCACTTGAGTAAATGCACTTAGTTACTTTCCACCACTGCTCAAAAGCGCTCTCTCCCACCCCCCACACCCAAACCCACCCCACACCAATCCCCCCCCACCCCACCCCACCCCCACAAGGCA
>NC_139940.1:45068905-45243553 GCF_963454915.1 Gymnoscopelus microlampas | reverse complement strand
GAGAGAGAGAGAGGAGAGAGAGAGAGAGAGAGAGAGACACAGACAGACAGGGGAAGCATCTGTAATGATGCTGATGCATTCATTAGAGCACCAGGCTCGCAAAACAAACTCCTCCATTTCACAAGCAAGTTGACCTAGTGAGGTTTTGCACTGTCAAGGACTCTCTCTCTCTCTCTCTCTCTCTCTCTCTCTCTCTCTCTCTCTCTCTCTCTCTCTCTCTCTCTCTCTCCTCTCTCTCTCCTCTCTCTCTCTCTCTCTCTCTCTCTTCTCTCTCTCTCTCTCTCTCTCTCTCTCTCTCTCTCTCTCTCTCTCTCCATCTGCTGTCATGTACTGTACAGTACACTCAAAGCTCTCTCACACACACACACACACACACACACACACACACACACACACTTGTCCTCCCATTCTCCGGTATCTATAGGTGGATGTAGAGGACAGTACAAGATCCTCGTTTTGTCCGAGCCGACACTCCGATGGCTCACGTTTTGTGTAGTATCACAATAGACATGATCTGAACGATACACATCACACACATCATCACACCACAGGTTTATCTTTGTCAACCAGCCGTATATAAATGTTTTAGAGAAGGGGATAAACATACAGAAATCAGCAAGGGCACACAAAAGTGCTGGCCATACATAAACACAGTGATATACATTTCAGTGATATACTGTAAGTGATATACTTAACTGCAAAAATAGCCTATATCTGCAAGCTCTCAACATGAAGCGATGTGTTGTGAGCTTGTTGATCGGCTATTATTTGCATCATTTTTGGGGGATTTTTTGAAAATGTTTGCCTTATAATGACATGGCCAAAGACATGGGGAAACCAGGTTGAAAGCGTTAAGGGACGCATGGCATCGCGCACATACAGGACAACACTGTCAGATAACAGCAGCAGCAGAGGCATGCACTCACAGCGTGGATGACACTTCAATCTAAATACAAGCTAATAAAAGGCAGCTCCCTGGCACCGAGGACATCATTGACATATAATCCGGGCCCCTGGGAGAGCCTGAGCCATCATTCTCAACACACGGGCCAATCTAAACGGCCTGAAATTTTAATATGACATTTCGGGAATTGGATTTATGGCGTATCAGCAGAAAATTCAGCCGATTGACGGATAGGAGAGTCTGTTTGTGCGTGCGTTCGTGCGTGCGTGCGTGCGTGCGCGATTGTGGGTGCGTGCGTGCATGCGTGCGTGCGTGATACAGAATGGGCTTGTGGTATTTGTCCCCGTGGCACTGCTTTCCACTATTGATTTTCGGCAGATTATTATTCCAGTTTCTTTAGAGACCAGAGGCAGGATATGGGCTGGAGTCTACCTTCCCCTCAGCAAGATCATTCTAATTCATAACCCCTTCCAAATGAGTTATTGACTCTAGGAGGCGGCTCTGCCATTCTCAATGAGAGGACTTTACATCCACAAGCATGCAGCAGCTCCATCTCCGGTCCTCCTCCTACCTCCTGCCTCCCACAGCCAGAGGAGATGGAGGATAGAGAGATCTGCTTGAGACTCTGAATGACATGGCAGACCGACTGACTTTCTGACTGACTGGAATGTTGCCTGACAGATTTCGGTAACTCACTCACAGCCGGATTAGCTGGATAGAACAGCTACCTATTGGCTGGTTTACCCAGTCAAGGCTGATTTGTACTTATAATTGTATCTCGAGGCGAAAATACATACTGATCTACAACAGTGGTTCTCAAACTTTATCGTGCCAAGGACCCCCAAATTGATATGTATTTGGCCACGTACCCCCACCTGAAGATATGTTGTGCCAGAGACCCTCAGAAGCAAAGAAAAAAAAAATCACACATTCATCACATTTTCGAGATTTTTCAAAAATAGCAGATCTACAAGCTCATGACGCAGCACTTAGTGCCGTGCTATGAGCTTGTATATCTGCTATTTTTTAATAGCCAAAGTATAGAATACTTAGAGAACCAATGATCTACAACTTGCTATACACATCGCAATCCAATGCCTCGTGAGATGGTAGATCACGGCAAATCTCTGTTCTTTTTTAGAACGTTTTGCCTATAATGACCGTCTCAAAACAGGGAAGCCAAGTTTAACGTGGTTAAGGCTTAATTGGACTTTGTCACGCAACCGTGCCGCCGCTCTCCGGAAATCAGTCATTTTCCGCCAGCAACTCGGTCGAACGGCGAAGAATATAAATTGGGCTTTTTACTTCCCGATTATGCTGACTGACCAAAACGGTCCGAATGACAAGCAGATGAATGACCCCGTCTCCCTCAGACAGCCTGCACCATGACACCGTCCTACAGAGAGACATCGCGGCACCGCCGGGCGCCGAGCAATGACAACGGTATAGGACAGAACACACAGAGAGTATAATGTCCACGGGAAGAGGACGGCGCGGCATTAGGAGTCGTGACTCATGTTACCGTTAACAGGAACACAGGCAATGGCCCTCACAAGAGAACCTGTCCTCACTGTGTCCTCAGTATGAGAACAGCACAGTCACAGCGCACACACACACACGCACACAGAGAGAGAGGAGAGAGAGAGAGAGAGAGAGAGAGAGAGAGAGAGAGAGAGAGAGAGAGAGAGAGAGAGAGAGAGAGAGAGAGACACACACACACACACACACACACACACACACACACAAAGTCAGTCACCTCTAGCCCCAAACTGTACATCTATATAGCCAGTCAGCAGTTCTCTCACCCAGCCCCAGTCCAACAGAATGCGGCCATGGAAGGAGATAGGGTGGTAATGTAGACACAGTATAGGAGGCAGCGATGCACGCGCCACGGCACAGAGCGAGCAGACCTCTGAGGCTCTCGGGCTAATTACTGACAAATATGTGCCTTATTTTGCTACTTGGCAAAACCAACAGTGAACAGAGAGACCGTGTGCTTTTTTTTGAAGCCAAACCGAGGGGATGCATGCAGGCGAGTTGGGGGAGAGCAGCTTTTAGAATAATCATTTCGCGAGGCACATTAAATGTCTTCACGCATGGCGGCGTCACAAGCCCTGTGAGGAACGTGGCATTTTCTCTCTCTCTCTCCCTCTCCCCCTCTCCCTCCCCGCCTCCAGTTGGAAGAGAGGCAGAGATTCAGCCATATCAGAAACACACTCTTCTCTCTCACACTCTGCCCCGACGCTGGGCCGTGGCGCTCGCGCGTGCGTGCGTGCGTGTGTGTGTAGGTGTGTGTGGGTGGGTGGATAGGGCCCCTTTGCTGAAAATACCCGATGAGAGATATTTTTCAACTGTGTCGCCGATTTGCCAGTCATCACAGATAGTTTCAAATATTCTATAAACTAGTAGTGAGTGAAATATGAATATTTTAAGCAGCTTAGCACTGATTTAAATACATTTGCTGGGAGTCTGCTGGCTGTCAGCCAGGACACAGTGTAATACTGACAAAGCCAACCCTTGCTAAAACTCAATTTAAGGTAGCCAATAATTCAGACTGGCAGTGCTAAGGCAAATAAAGTCCATTTCGTTTTTTTCTTGAAAAAAGAAAAAAAAAATCACACTTTTTTTTACATCACCCGGAGGAGATAGGACAGAGAGAACTTGGATTAATTCACAGAGAGAAAGAGAGATAGGGGCAGTGTTGCCAGATTCTGTGAGAGAAACAAGCAACCAGGTATAGGAAAACCAGCCCAAAAGAAGCGACTATATGGGCCACATGAGCACTTTAACATATACATCAGCTATTTGAAAATAGCCGATCTACAAGCTCACAACGCGTTGCATCGCGACGCGTTGTGAGCTTGTAGATCGGCTATTTTCAAATAAAATCTTGCGGGGAAATCATAATAAGCAGATCTGGCAACGCTGGACAGGGGGGAGTGAGAGAGGAGAGAGAGAGAGAGAGAGAGAGAGAGAGAGAGAGAGAGGGAGAGAGAGAAATTAGCCAATGAGAAGAAGGGCAAACAGAAGGCCAGTGTGAAATATTGAAGCTGTGACAGAGGGTGAGGTTCAGTGATTATAATGTGTCGGGGATGGAGCTGGCAAGTCATGCATTTTAAACAGAGGGCATCTAGAACATTGGACATTTATTACATCAAAGGCCTGGGCTCTCTGACTGGCGTGTGTGAGACTCCATGTTTACCCTCATCATCACCAGACATTGTAATGTGGTGGTGCAGGGGGGGGGGGAGAGAGAGAGGGGGGGGGTGTCATAGGTTGAAGTGTGGAATGTCATTTTTGACATAAGCCCCGGGGGCCATTTTTTTTACACACCATATTTTACTGCGTGCAAAGAAAGCCAATTGTCATTCAGCTCCAATAGGCTCTATGCACAGCAGCCATATTGTGAAGTCATTCACAGGTGTTACCAATGATACTAATGAAGGCTTCTGGTCAAACAGATAAGAGTCAGGGTGCTGAGATTGTTTATGTTGGCTCACTGAAAACACTCTGCTACACCAGTGGGACTAAAATGTGGGTCCAGGGACCCTCATGGTTCCTTAAGGGGTTTCCAAATGGCTTCTTATGGGTGTGTAACTCTGAGATTGTCCAAATGGAACCGCACTCTCAGAGTTATGGGGGTCGTGGAAATTGAAAAGTCTGAGAACCACTGTGCTACACTAAATGGAACAGAGCCTTCATTAGTATCATTGGTAACACCTGTGGAGGAAGTGATAATATGGCTGCTGTGCATAGAGCCTATCAAACTACACATAAATATGGAACACGAAATACGAAATGCTTCAACACCGCATATGTGATATTATGCACGGAAAATACAGCACATGTAAATCACATAAAGGGGCAAGGTGGATTTGAAAATGACGCTCAGGAAGTCTATAAGTGTATTTGCCGCTCATGTTGTGCCTTTGGTTATTATTGGTACACAATTTCGAACCATGGCACGTCCTTTTTGTCGTTCCGTTATCCGATTCGGTTGATTGGCATCATGTTTAAAGACATTTTCCCTTTCCTTTAATGCATTCCTATTTCATAAGCCAAATAGTAAAATACTCAGTGTTAATGTGTCCATTTGTAACTCAGAGAGTGCACAAACGTAACCAAATGGACCCTCGACGGGTCCATTTCGTTACATTTGCACACTCTCAGGGTAAAATGACAGTGCACTCGTTTCTTTTTATCTCCCCGACACAAATTAAAATTGACATTTTCTTCACTGCAGTGAACCATTTGTTGTCAGTGTTTTTGACAAACAGGCATCTTGAAGACTCTAAACTAGTGATGGGGGGGGGCGGAAAAATAACCCAAGAAGAGGAACGCACGCTTTATAATATCAACAACAACGTCATAGCGGGGGGACAATGAGAAAGAAGCAGCGCTGCCATCGTGTAACGCTCGCTCCGTTGCCTGAGGGCATAAAGGGACTCCGTGACATATCACATGCTTGAGTTGCCCTCAATGAGGGGTGATATAATGAGCGTTGCCATTCTGTGAAGCCGCTCAACCTATTTCCATTTCAACAGACCTATCGGCTATATCGGCTGAGTAACCGTTTCCACGAGAACATACTGTTCGAAAGCAGGCGTGCGCACGTACACGCGTCACACCTCGCACGTCTGTGTGCCCCCAGTATGACCCCTCCTCCGGTCTGCCACTGCATTCACAGGTGGCGGAATGTAAGTACATTTACTCAAGTACTGTACTTAAAGGACGACTTCACCGATTTTCAACCTATCTTCATATAATTGGTCCTCACTAATACTCATGATAAAATGGTACAATCTTTTTCTACTTGGTCTGTGTCTCAGAGGAGGGCTGTGGACAGTCCAGAACCCCGTCTACCAGTGACATCATTGTTAGGCATGATTTTCTTTTCCAACAAGATTTCACATTTTTTATTTAGATTTTTATTAACACGAGAACAACGGCTTCTTTTATTGCATTGCAACTTTCCAGGAATAGAAAGCCTGCAGTTTCTATTAAATTAAAATTAAATTAAATTAAATTAAAAATTAAATTAAAAATTAAATTAAAATTAAATTAAATTAAATTAAATTACAGTCATTTAGCAGACGCTTTTATCCAAAGCGACTTACAATAAGTGTATTCAACATAGGTAGGGAACGAAAACTACTAATCACCAGAAGTTTCGTTTCCTGCAAAGTACATTTCCTGCAAAAACAAGCAACCAAGAGTATACCTAGCGCTAAGGTAAAAGTGCAATATATCAGCTACCTACTTTCTTAAACAGATGAGACAAAAATGGCAAAATCAAATGAGCACGAGCTAAAACAAATAAGTGAGTCGACTAAACAAGATCCAATAAAACGATACAAAAATAAAACAAGAGTTCGTACAACTAGTTAACAACAAGTAGGCCAGGCAAAGAGGAAGGATAGTGTTTCCTGAAGAGGTGGGTTTTCAGCCTGCGGCGAAAGATGGGCAGTGACTCTGCTGTCCTGACATCAGTGGGAAGTTCATTCCACCACTGTGGGGCCAGAACAGAAAAAAGTCGTGACCGTGTCGATCGACCAGAAGGACCGTTGAGTGGCGAGGGAGTCAGTCGCCCCGAGGTGGCAGACCGTGGATTCCCCATTGATGATGTCACTGGTAGACGGGACTCTGAACTGTCCACAGCCCTCCTCTGAGACACAGGCCGAGTAGATTTTTTTTTTTACCATTTTATCATGAGTATTAGTGAGGACCAATTATATGAAGATAGGTTGAAAATCGGTGAAGTCGTCCTTTAAGTACAATTTGCGATGCGACGCGTTGTGAGCTTGTAGATCTGCTATTTTCAAACATTTTTGTACTTTTACTTTTGGTACTTTCAGTATATTTTGATACTTTTGTACTTTTACTCAAGTGAAATTTTGAACACGGCGATGTTACTTGTAACATCGCATTTTTATATTGCTACTTTTACTTAAGTAAAATATCCGAGTACTTCTTCCACCACTGGCATTCACTTATAGTGGCAAACAACGCAGCAGTTATAGTTGTCTGAGGTTTGTGTCAGTGACCAACAGGCTACAGAGAACCGGGATTCCACCCACCTGCACAGTACCGTAGCTCATTAAAAACACAGCCATACTGATTTGACCAAAGGTTGTGCCTGTCTTCTCCTTTTCACACTGTGAAACCCCCTCCTCAAGTGCTCATTTAAATGTGAGGGTCTTTTGTGAAAGTGTGCACATTGACCTGTAAGGGTCCATTTTTACACTCAATGCAAAATTAGTTTGAACCTGCACGTACATATAATGTGAGCGTGTGCGCGCGCGGGCGCGTGTGTGCGTGTGTGTGTGTGTGTGTGTGTGTGTGTGTGTGTGTGTGTGTGTGTGTGTGTGTGTGTGTGTGTGTGTGTGTGTGTGTGTGTGTGTGTGTGTGTGTTTTCATGTGATAATTGTCTGCCAGCTTCAGCCCTATTTTACACTTTGGTCGTTTGAAAATAGCCGATCTACAAGCTCACAGTGCCTCATGATGCGATGTGCTGTGAGCTTGTAGAACTGCTTGCACGTGCTGAATGCATACATGGTTTCTCCGTGACCTTTTCCTGGAGCGTTGGGTTTATAGTTATTTATTGGGAGAATTACTCGGGGGGGGGGGGGGGCATAGTTGTTCCTATGGGTTTGATAGCAGCTCTCCTTTCGGCGCTTGCCCTGAGTTTTATCAGCATGCTGTCTCTGCAGCGCTCTGTGTGATTTAAAGGTGACAGCACTGGTTAAATGTTGGTCCTTTGGCGACAGATAACAGGCTTTACCGATGCCCCTCATCCCAATGTCATAAAACAGACTTTTTCCTCCTCTCGCCCGGCACGCAGGGCCGCATTATTTCACACCACTGATGAGAACGTGAGTTCCATTCATCACGACACACGTTTAGATTGTGTCGAACTGGATTTTCTTTTATTGGTCTGATAACCAGTGGTGTAAAGTAACTAAGTACATTTACTTAAGTACTGTACTTAAGTACAATTTTTGACTGGAGTATTTCCAACTTCCAATACTTTTACTTGTACTCCACTACATCTCGGATCCAATTATTATACTTTTACTCCACTACAATTATTTGAATACTTTAGTTACGAGTTACTTTGTAGATTTGTGTTATTATTACTAAACATACATTAACCCCTTCAGCCCTATTTAAACTTTGGCTATTTGAAAATAGCCGATCTACAAGCTCACAATGCGTCGCATCGCGACGCATTGTGAGCTTGTAGATCTGCTATTTTCAAAAGCTGAAAACTTTGAAAACTTGTGAAATGGGACCTTTCTACTTTTGGTACTTTAAGTACACTTTGATACCAATACTTTTGTACTTTTACCCAAGTACACTTTGAATTCCAGACTTTTACTTGTAACAGAGTATTTCTACGTTGTTGCAGTATCGATACGTTTACATAAGTCAAAAATGTGAGCACGTTTTCCACCACTGCTGATAACTGCTGATGGCATAGTGATAAACCACAGTTATACTATAGATGAAAAGCTTGTATAAATGAATGGTGGATCCTTGAAAGCAGCCTCAGTCCCACGGCGACTTCCAAAGCATGGGATGATTATTAGCCATAGCCAAACTGAAACAGTCAAAGAAATGGTCGCCTTTTAAAAGCTATTGCCCTTAGCGTGGTGCCATCAAACCAGATTAGATTCTGCTTAACTGGGGTCAAACATAGTTCAGCCAAAGCAATACACGAGCATGCTTGTAATTGTTATGATAGCTTCATTACCGGGCTTCTAAAACCTTGACCTCTGAACACATGTGCTAGGACGAAGGCCTGTTTAATTAAAGTGGAGGAGTTGTGAGTGCAATAAACAAATGACTGGGGGGAAAACAGCCTTCCTCCAACCATGTTGATCACACTGTGGTTTTTATTCATTGACTTGCATTCAGTGGGGATTAGCAGACGCATATTAATTGATTTTCGGAACTCGCCAGTGTCCCCAAATTAACCCTTTAAGACCGGGAACGCATCCGTGTCATTTTTAGATTTCTTTGGGCTATTAAAAAATAGCAGATCTAGAAGCTCTCAGCACCGAGTGCCGCACTATGAGCTTGTAGATCTGCTATTTTTTGAAAAATCGTGAAAATGTGTGCAAATCTTTGAATATATAGATATTTTTTAAAGCAAACATTTTAACTCAAATCTTTGCTTCTGGGGATTCTACAGATGTCTTCTAAATCCTTACAGGTTTTTTTTTTTAAACGTATGTTGCTATAATATCAGTGGTTCTCAAACCTTTTCATGTCAAGGACCCACAAAATGATATGTATTTGGCCGCGGACCCCCATCTGAAAATGTTTTGTTCCAGGGACCCCCAGAAGCAAAGATTTGAGTAAAAAATGTATATGTACTATATTTAAAGATTGACACATACTTATTTTTTTAAGAGCTTGTAGAGCTTGTATATCTACTATCTGCAAAGAAATCTAAAGTGACACAGATGCGTTCCCGGCTTGAATGGGTTAAAAGGACAAATTTCAACAAATATTTAGTAGGTGTACTTTTCCTCTTCAGAGCTGTTGAGCGAGAGCACTTAGGCTGTGTGTGCCGTGTTCTCCTTCTCGTCTTGGCTCTCGGCAAGAAGGTCAGGAGTCAGCCTTTTGACAAATGTACAGTTTGGTCCACAGTGAATAAATTGCTCAGAGTCAAAAAGAAAGGGCTGACTAATCTCTTTTACTCTCTCACTCTCTAGTCTCTATATATATTCTCTCTCTCACTTGCTCTACCCCCCCCCCCCTCCCACCCCCCCCCCCCCCCCCCCCCCACTCCCTCTCTCTCTCCCCTTCTCTCCAGTGGTGGAAAAAGTACTCAAATGTTTTACTTAAGTAAAAGTATCAATACTGCAATGTAGAAGTACTCTGTTACAAGTAAAAGTAAAAATAGCCCAGATAAGAAATAGGGCTGAAGTGGTTAATGTATGTTTTATAATGTCATAATTTATACCTGCAAAGTAACTAGTAACTAAGGTCTTCAAGTAATTGTAGTGGAGTAAAAGTATAATATTTACCTCTGAGATGTAGTGGAAGTAGAAGTAATAGACAATTGGAAATACTCCAGTAAAGTCAAAGTACCTTAAAATTGTACTTAAGTACAGTAATTGAGTACATGTACTTAGTTACTTTACACCACTGCTCTTGCCCCTTCTCTCTCCCTTCCCCTCTCCCTCTCTCTGTTTATCCAAATTCTCACTCAAGGCACAGAGTACAAAGACAATTAAGTATCTGCTTAGTTTACATCACTGTGACTGGGGAAGCGGTCCTCTCTCTCTCTCTCTCTCTCTCTCTCTCTCTCTCTCTCTCTCTCTCTCTCTCTCTCTCTCTCTAAGCTGTCATGATGTATTTAACCCCACAGCCCACCTTTTTAATGGTTCTCAATCATACCTCAGTCAGTCTATTCATCATCTCACACAACCATGTTAAATGGGTTTACCTCCAGGTGTGAAGGGGGCGTATGTATTGCGTTGTAACATCTCCATGTACTCTCTCTGTCTGCAGGGAATCGATAAAGTAGGACGGTAACCATGATCTGAGGAAATTAGCTTGTTCAATGAAGGCTGTTATGCTTATCACCGCCCAGTGGTGTAAAGTAACTAAGTACATGTACTCAAGTAGTGTACTTAAGTACAATTTTGAGGTATTTTTTACTTTACTTGAGTATTTCCAGTTTTCAGTACTTTTACTTCTACTACACTACATCTCAGAGGCAAATATTGTACTTTTACTACATTTTTCCACAATTATTTGAAAGCTTTAGTTACTACTTTGTAGATTTTGATTATTATTACAAAACATACATTAACCACTTCAGCCCTATATACATTTCGGCCATTTGAAAATAGCCGATCTACAAGCTCAGAATGGGTCAATGGGACACATTGAGAGCTTGTAGATCTGATATTTTCAAAAGATTTGTATACATTTGAAAACTTGTGAAATGGGACATTCTGCATAATGAGTACTTTCTACTTTTGGTATTTTAAGTACATTTTGATACCATTACTTTTGTACTTTTAGTCAAGTAAATGTTGAATTCTGGACGTTTACTTGTAACAGAGTACTTATACATATACATATACTTGAAATTACCACTGGAAATGAGCTTGTTCAATCAAGGCTGTTATATGCTTATCACCGCCCCCCCATTTCAGATCAAACACCGTGTCTAGTCCCTGGGTGATCCGCTTTGCCTCAACATTGTCTCACTACAACTTTAAGTAGCTTCACTCTCTCCGCTAAATCTCCTTGTTCTGGAAGTTATTTGGGGGTGGAGAAGTGGGGGGAAGATCCCTATTGTCCTCTGTGTGTTGTATAATGTCAGCCTTTTCCATGGTTATTGACAGGCGCATGTTTTCCCCCAGACAGAGGGACTCATCAGCCAGATGAGTGGGAGTTTTTCTAGCCTGGAGGACCCACGGCATTTAGCTCATCTGCTCATTAGACGGTGACCTTCACACACATGCTGAACACCAGCACACCTAATGATCCAACCTATCACTCACTCAGCTCAGCCCATAACACAGCGTGGAACATGGTGGTGTAACGTTATTCAGCCATTTGTTGCGCAGATAGGCCTATTAGTAGCTTTAGCCCAGTGCTTCTCAAACTCTTTCATGTCAAGGGACCCCCAAATTGATACATATCAGCCCACAGACACCCCATTTGAAAAGATATGCCAGGGACCCCCAAAAGAGACCATTTTAAGGCCATAGCAGTGATTCCGAACCATTGCAATTTCACGGAACTCAATTTGATTTGCATTAGTAGGTCATGGGCCCCCATTTGATTGCATTTTTTTTTTATATCTCTGGGACCCCAATATACACTGTAAAATCAATGTTAATCTAACTCTGAGAGTGTACAAATGGAACCAAATGGACCCGTAAGGGTCCATTTGGTTCCATTTGCACTCTCTCAGAGTTACAGACCCATAAGGGTCCATTTGGTTGACAATTGCAAAAAACGTTGAATCTAATAAAATAATTCCACAGGGTAATGAAAGAAGGTTTGAATGCATACGGTTTGGAATGCATGCAAATTGGTTGCATCTCCAAACGCTTACAGACCGCGTCGCCTGGTGTCACCAAAAAAAAGACACGTGTGTGACACGTTGTTATAGCTTGTAGCTCTGTTCTAGTAGATCCGTTCTCATGACTCATATAAATGAGCCACTCTAGCCTATGCTTTGTAAAAGAAGGCCGTAGCTTTCCAAAACACCTGCCCCCCCCCCCCCCCTTCTCCACCAGCTGTTCCCCCATCCACCCATCCATCCATCCATCCATCCATCCAATGCAGATGATAATCTCAACAGCAGGCGTTGCATGCACGGCTCCACAGATGAGCAGATGCCGAAGTGAAAGCCAGCCACCATATAGCCAACGCTGAACGGATCAGGCCGCTGTAGCCTACACGGAATTCCACCCAGGCCCCAGTGTGCAAGTTCACAGGATCTCATCTAAGATACCAATGGCTCCGCGCCCCGGAGAAAAGACAGCGGGATTTCTGACGTCCCATTGGTGCGTGCGGGTTCTCTCTTTGAGAGCTCACGCACACGCACACACACACAAACTTCCCTCTCACAGGAATCTATCTCTGCCGGCACCATCCGTGCTCCCTCCGTCATTCCATCCACTACCCTTTCTTTCTGTCCGAGATCACGAGACTTCTGCTGCAAGGGAGCACATAGTCAAGACCTGGATGACTCTCCTGCTTTATTCCTTCCTTTTGTATTCCCTTGTGCACTCATACACACTCACGCACACACGCAGGCAGGCACGCACGTACACTTCTAAACATAAACACACACACACACACACACACACACACACACACACACACACACACACACACACACACACACACACACACACACACGCTTACGAAGCACAAAGGCACCCAAATGGCACGTTTAAACCACCTCTGCAATTTATTGCATATTTTTCACGTAAGGAAGGTGGATTAAGCTGTGTATCATCGAGTACTTACAAAACGTTTAGTGTGCATGAATGTGAGGTTAATGTGATCTAAAGTTTAAATGTATTACAAACATAGTTGAGCTCTAGTCAGTGAAGATAGAGGATAGTCTAGGGTATGGTGACAGTTTACTGTGCATGCAGAAGTATTTAATACAATATAAGCTCAACACTGACCCCCCCCCATTGCCTGACTTGGTTGTTAGTAATGTGGTCACGGATATTTTTTTTATCGCAACGGCGAATTAACAATACCATTATCATTCATGGTGAAACATGTGCAACCGTTTTAATGATGCTGCCTGTGGTGAGACCAGCCTTGCCAACGCAGACAGCCCACGTATGCTGTGTTGTGTTTTTCCTGTACTAGACCCAAACCAATGCTGCCTGTGGACTGTGAACACAAGACAGTGCCAGCGTTGCCAGATTCTGTGAGAGAAACAAGCGACCAGATCTAGGAAAATGCCATATCTGGCAACCCTGCACAGTGGTGTCAATGGAGCTGTGGTGATGCTGGGGAAAATGTGCTGTCCGTGGTACTAGAGGAGGGAGCTGTCCACTGTACTACTGATCGGTGCCATCTATGCTGCTATAGCGAATAGTGAAGAGTGCTATCCATGGTACCAGTTAAGAGTGCTATCCATGGTACCAGTTTAAAGTGCTATCCATGGTACCAGTTAAAAGTGCTTTCCATGGTACTAAGGAAGGGTGCTATCCATGGTACTAAGAAAGGGTGCTATCCATGGTACAAAGAAGGGTGCTATCCATGGTACAAAAAGGGTGCTATCCATGGTACAAAGGAAGGGTGCTATCCATGGTTACCAGGGAAGGGTGCTGTCCATGGTTACCTTGGAGGGGTGCTTATCCATGGTTACTAGTGAAAAGGGTGCTGTCTATGGTGCTGGGACAGAGAGCTGCCCAATGCGGTGCTGTGACAGGGTACTGTCGGAAGGTGCTGAACCAGGAGGATAGTCCTAGTGTGTGTGTGTGTGTGTGTGTGTGTGTGTGTGTGTGTGTGTGTGTGTGTGTGTGTGTGTGTGTGTGTGTGTGTGTGTGTGTGTGTGTGTGTGTGTGTGTGTGTGTGTGTGTGTGTGTGTGTGTGTGTGTGTGTGTGTGTGCGCGCGCGTGTGTGTGTCTAAATGTGGAAGATAATAAAAAATGAAAGGTTGAGCTGGTGTCATAAACAAGTGACTGGCAGAGTACAGCGCTCTCCTTCCTGCCTCGCTCTCTGAAGCAGAGGATAAGCTACACAGGAGAAAGACACACACTGGGCCCCATAGCAACAGGTTCTGTGTCAGGAATTCATTACTTCTTCAACTAGTTGACATTTGCAGTTTGACAATTCGCCACAGAGTGATACGGGTGCCTGGCAGGTTCATCCTTGTACAGAAGTAGCTATCGCTAACAGTTTATGCCAACTTTAGAGACACATTTGTCACGTCTTTTTGGCCATTACTCTCGAAACAGCAGTGGTGTGTCCTTGCAACAACACAACAAGAACACGGCGTCCCTGAGCATATAACCATAGGATGTAAACACTTGTATAGCAGTCAAATAGTTGGCACACTACCCCAGTAATCCTATGAGGTCTCACAGCAGGCGGCAACATAATGTATAGAGCAGGGGTCTTCAACGTTTTTCAGGCCAAGGACCCCCTAGCTGAGAGAGATGAGGCAGGGATCCCCCCCCACTACATATTGTATAACATTATGTTGCAGATTAAACCACACTTAAACCCTCAATATGTGTACTTGATCTGCTCTTTTTTCCCCCCTAAAGCAAACCTGTTTGCCGAAAATAGCCGATCTGCAAGCCCACAAGCCTAGTGCTGCAAGCGTTTGCTTGTAGATCTGCTATTTTTGGCTAAAAGCGTTCATCTCAGAAAAGGCATGCTATGGGTTCGAGTGTTTAATGTTCAAAGAAAACGTTCCTAACACACCAAGATTTGGTGCCTCCCCCCCCCTGTATGAACTCTGAGGACCCCCTAGGGGTCCCGGCCCCCCTGTTGAAGACCCCCGGTAAAGAGCATAAAACACATGTGGCTCCGTGGCAGTGCAGTGGTGCACAGCACAACAAGTACGCAAAAGTAACAACTTTGAGACTGAACTTTTAACAACAACGACGACGACAACAACAACAAAAAAAAGCTTACAACTCACCGAATCTCAAGACGTGCGGCATCCCACGGGAATATCCCACACATTGTAACAGCAGCAGCAGAAGCCTGACCATGCACCTGAACCTCGCATTAGTTATCACCACCAGGGAACAGGTCATGATCTTCATGGTGAAAACACTGTATGTATTCCCTGGGATCCGATCCGAGTAGAATATATATTCCCCCCAGAAAATTCTTCTTCTTCCTCTCCTTGTTGAAAACGTTAAGCAGCAGCAGGGTGACGACGGCTCTGAAGGCTCATCACGGCATGCTGGTGGTGCTGGTCACTCATGATGGAGATCAGGGCAAAAGCATTTCGTTTCCCCAGATGATCCATTATTACATTAGCAAGCGCTGCGTGTCCATCCAGTCCGGCTTCACTGCGCCAAGAAGCAACCTTCCGACTCGGCTGACGGTTGCGAGGCATCCATGTTAGGCAGGCAAGGGGTTCAGGACCGCGGAGAGCTCCGTTCACGGGGAGAACCTGGGAGACAGATAATAAACATCGGCGGGGAGAATACAAAGCGTTGAATATCCCAGGCAACAGAATCTCGCTTCTCCCCGGCAGAGAAACTGCGCCCCTGTACACCTTTAGCGAGCGTGTGTGTTCGGCTGTCTATATGCTTGCATTCTGCTGCACTGCCGTCGGTGCAACATCTGACGTCGAGCCAAGATTATAGTGGGAGAAGCGGAGAGCAAACGATCGGGCATATTTCTCCGGTATCATTGCCGGCAAACACTTTGGGCTTGTTAACTAATGTTGTTTAAACCAGTGGTGCCATGTCAAGGACCCCCAAGAATTAACATGTATTTGTAGACCCAACCTTCTGAAAATATGCTGTGCCACAGAGACCCCCATACAAGATTTTGTGGATTTGAAAATATTCCAAAAATGTTCACTTTTTTCCAAGATTCTTTTTTGAAAATAGCAGATCTCACAAGCTCACAGCGACGCGTTGTGAGCTTGTAGATCGGCTATTGCGGACCACACTTTCCCCCATTGATCTATAGCTATATTGGCAGCCGAAGTGGTCATGTTTATTTAGTGCATGGCACTGCACCGGGCACTTTCCGATGTTCTCAGATATTCACGGTTATTTGGTTGGTTCGATGGCCGTCGCTGCCTTAGTGGAGCGCTGCAAAGCTGTAAAAAAAATCAATCTATGAATTTAAAAAAGATTGCCTCTGTTGATCGGAGTTGTTCAGCCTTGGAGTCACATGTGAGATGCTTGTGAACCGAACCTGTCACTGTAGGCTCAACATGATGAATTGCCTCTTGTTGCACACTGGTATTTTCCACAGTCTTTTTTGGAAGTGATACTTTTTTACATTTTTCTATCCTGTGTGAGATCCGTTAAGCAACGACAAGCCAACTTGAAGTTCATAACAGAATGTGATTATGTTTAGAGAGTAGCCTAATTAGTTTTGATTGTATAAAGTGTCACCTCATAAATACTTAATTGGGCCTGTTGATGGCCCTGGTCTGCTTATGGAATGAAGTATATGAAGATTTGAGATGTGCCTATATAATGTAGGCCTACTGCAGATCATCATTTGGAATATAATGAAAGGCTACGGTTAACAAACAGGAACACAAGCCACCACAAAAAGTGGTTTCACTTCTTGGGCCTACTGGTTTGCTGACTAAACAAAACAATGCATTTTTAGAGATAAACTCAAACATCATTATGCACAGTGGCTTACAATCGCAGTAAACTGTGATACTCGTTATTTGCTATCCAGTGAATTAACGGCATACATTTTGTTTGAAATTCGGATTAATTGGTGATTCTGGACCTGCGTATAATTGGCTAATCAGGCTAATCATTTAAAAATTCCTCTTTAGGCGAGAGGGCCCCTGGAGTTGTAGACGCCAGTGTAAAAGTTATGCGTTTTGTGCTTAAATCTCACTTTATACGAGCTGTATGCAGCACATTATTTATGCAGGAACCCGTTACCTCCAAAAGACACTGTTCTCTCATCTTTTCATGCTTACATTCTTAACCAATGTAATCACAGTGCCCATTGTAAGAAATCATATATCATTGCCTCGAGAGAGTATTGATGCTGGCTTCTATGCAGCGTCAGTAATATTTTTCGAATAGGCGCAATCGGCTCGATTGAAATAAGACAAACGTTTCCTCTTAAATCGATAACTGTCACTGACTAAAGCATTAATTAGTGGATATTTGTCTTTGGACCGCAGCCCATGTGTCAGATGCTGTAATATGCAGGTAATATATTACCAGCCCAGCGCCATGCATATTAATAAAACATTCATATATTGTGGTCAGTTGGCATATAGCTACTGTACAAGCGGCTTCTGATACAATAGATAAGCTATAATGTAAAATGGCTATTATAGAAAATGTGTAGATTCACTTGTGGGCAAGAACGTATCAAACGGGATCATTCGAAACTATAGTCTAATTATATGAATTATATGAATTAGGTGATAGCAATATAGCATAAATTATAGTGGGAATTGGCAGTTGACATTTTGTCATCTTATTCTTATGTTCATATTTTTTAAACAATTCCAGAGGCCTATATTGGTCAATGTGGCGAGTTACTATGCGACAAAAGGCAAATAAATAATACATGCGGATTTGTATTTTTAATCTTCAAATTCCAAGAGGAATTTGAAGTAATTTAACGTGCATAAGGAAATTCCTTATATAGGCCTATAACCAAATTGACTCCCTGGTATAGTAGGCTATAGCCTAGTGGTTCTCAACCAGTGGTCCGGGGACCACCAGTGGTCCTTGGGGGGGTACCAGGGGGTCCCCAGCGAAATTAGTTAACATAGCGTCACAATCATTTTAACCACTTAGCTTTGGCTATTCAAAAAGAGCAGATATACAAGCTCATATAGCGCAGCTATGAGTGCCGGGCTATGAGCTTGTAGATCTGATATTTTTAGAAAAATCTTCATATATTTAAAGCAAACATTTGTAACTCAAATCTTTGTGTTTGGGGGTCCCTGGCACAAAACATCTTCAGGTGAGGTCCACGGCCAAAGGTATATCAGTTTAGGGGTCCTTGGCATGAAAAAGGTTGAAAACCACTAGTATAGCCTAGCCCGTAACCCTGTGCGTAATGAACAGATGTCCAAGTGGAACTGCCAGGTGACCTGTGCGTAAACAGTGGTCATCAGGGAACATTCTGCTTCTTTCAAGTGATTGTTGTTCCTGTTTTATTTCAATTATTTTAGATATAGCCTATACTGACTATTGGCGCAGATTATCCATTTTAACGACTGCTTGGTGACAGCTCTACAGTCCAAACGGCACTTTAAAGGGACACCGAACCGAAAGGACATTCAGGGACATTCATGAAGGACCCCAATGGAAACGAGCCATAGTTCTTTCTTGGGGTTTAATCCTTTTTAGCATCCTTTTGTATAGAACTGTACTTGATGTGCTTTTTTTTCTTCTTCAAAACTGTTAATAAAGTATTCAATCAATCAAATCAAAGGCATTTCCTCGGGGTCGAGCCAAAAAACCCTCACTCCACAACAAGCAGCATGATCATAAAGTTGATTTAGAGGTTGATGTGGTGCTGCTGCAGGACTCAGTAATAATGTGCTCATCAAACTGTGTGGATTTACATGCACTGCTTGTAGCGGTGAGTTTTTTCCTCTGCATCCACACACAGGCAACAAGATTATAGACGTTATATATATCTAATCTATGGATCATTCATAAAAGCCGATCATCATCAACGCCAACGCCAGCTAGGGCTGACAGCCCACGATTTGTAGTCCATGGCAGACGTTTAATGACCCCCATAATGTCGTCTCAACCCCTACAACATGGGGGGGGGGGGGGTTGACAAGCGTCTCAAATAGAGGTCGGACAAAGACATAGCGAGGTCACGTCTCCTTACACGCGTTATTAACCAGCCAAGTCGTAACCTTTTTTTTTTTTTTTTTTAAGACATTAAAATTATTTATAATAGCGAGCTTCATCGGACACATACACAAGACAGTAGCATTATCCCCAAAAATAGCCCCACATTATAAAAGACAGCCGGGGTGAACTTCAAATCTTATAGAGATGACGATAAGGTGCGAATGGAGATGCGTTCCGGCGTCCGTCGTTATCAGGGAAAAAAAGGTTTTAATTTTCTTATGCGTTTTTGCGATTGTAAAACGACGTTGGATGCTGCTGCCTCTCACCTATACCTCTCATCTCACCTGTTTTCTGTCCACATCAGATATTATATAATATAACATAACACCCCATGTCTGAGGGATTTAAAAAACACCAAAGTAGGCTAATGCACGCCGAAATACGGAGACCTAATTAATGAGTGCAAACTTAAAGAACAAACTGCCTTACCTTATAGACTATAGGTGGAGCGGAACAGAGCAGCAGGGAATAACAATAGTCACACACACTGTAAGGAGAGCCAGAGAGACAAAGTCTATACGGTAGATTTGTTCCTATAATGATGAGAGAAAGGAGCGGATCAGGAGGAGTAACGCTTTTCCTCCAGACTCTCTCCTCCGGCCGTTACAGTGCAGTGTGTAGTGGAGGAGACACGCCTCCTGTCGGACGACAGGACGCACTGCTTAAAGCAACAGGGGGGACGAGAGAGAGAGAGAGAGAGCCTAACACCGTCCGTCCGGATGGGTGGACGATCACTGGACTACTGGACAGGACAACATGGATGCCTGGAGGGGGACCTAAGTACATACCTATTGCTTCTTCTATTCGATCTCCTCCCCCAAGGGAAGCGAGGCTAGGGGGCGGGCAGGATGGACTCCCACACTATTGTTATACAGTATGCTGTTACAATAGGACCAATAGCCTATACCACTGAGTGCTAATGCAGTACATGGTTCTGCATTAGCACCCCCCCCCCACATTTTGAACTGGGGACCCCCCACCCTGACAAGCACTTGGAATTGTAGTTGAGGGCATTAGGCTACATTTAAGATATTGTGAAAATAGCCGATCTACAAGCTCACAATACTGAGCTTGTAGATCTGCTATTTATTTTTTTTTTATCGATTTCTTATGTTATTTGACAATTTGGCCAATGTTTGACCAGTTTTTATAGTGTAGTTTGTTGATTACTTTTGATGCAGTAATGGTCTTTTTTTTTTCTTTTATCTCTTTTGAGGTATTAAAAAGGTCTTAAAAGTCCTTAAATTGTCACTTCGCTGTCATCTGGGGACGCCCCCAAAAATAAATAATGTGGGGGTCCCAGCCCACAGGTTGAGAAACACTGCAATAATGGACCATCTGGGGCTGTAGATGTGTGGGTTATTTCTTAGTATACAGTATAGTAGGCTACAGTCAGTGGTGGAAAAGTATACTCACATTTCTTACTTGAGTAAAAGTATCAATACTGCAATGTATAGATATAGGCCTACTCTGTTACAAGTAGAGGACGAGGACCTGTATTTAAAATATACTTGAGTAAAAGTACAAAAGTATCAAAAGGCATCAAAATTTAGTTAAAGTACCAAAAGTGAAAGTACTCATTGTGCAGAATGTCCCATTTCACAAGTCAAAAATCTTTTGAAAATAGCCGATCTACAAGCTCACAATGCGTCGCATGGGGAGGCATTGTGAGCTTAGATCGGCTATTTTCAAATGGCGAAAATGTATATATATAGGGTTGAAGTGGTCAATGTATGCTTTGTAATAATAATCAAAATCTACAAAGTGACAGTTTTCAAATAATTGTAGTGGAGTAAAAGTACAATATGTGCCTCTGAGATGTAGTGGAGTAAAAATACTGAAAATTGGAAATACTCCAGTAGAGTAAAAATACTTCAAAATTGTACTTAAGTACAGTACTTGAGTAAATATACTTAGTTACTTTACATCACTGATATTGTTATACAGTACTATACAGTAGGACCAATAGCCTATACTAATAATGGACCATCGGGGGCTGTAAGCTGTAGATTTGTGGGTTACTGTTCCTCCAGGTCAATACATTTGAGTTAATTGGCTACAGTTGTGAAATCCAGAGCTACAATGTAACTCTGAGAGACAGAGTACAAATGTAACTTTGTGGTTTTACATTTGTACAGTGTCTCGGAGTTAGATACATTACAATATGGATAAATGAACACTGAATTAATATGTCACATGGTAAAAATCCAAAATGTTAATTGTGGTGCTGGCAGCTGGATTATCTGTATTATATGTAGGCCTACACCGAAATAAGACATCGGGTATAGCCTATACTATAGCCTCCCCAGGAACACAGCATTTTGAATGCACACACGACACGATACTATAAAACATTGGTTCTCAAAGTGGGGTCCGGGGACCTTGAGGGGTTTCCAGGGGGTGCCCAGCTAAAAGATGGATAGTTAGGAACCAAATGGGCCCTTATGGGTCTGTAGCTCTGAGAGTGTACAAATGGAACCAAATTATTTGGTTCCATTTGTACACTCTCAGAGTGAAATTAACTCTGATTTTACAACATAAATTGGGGTCCCAGAGATGGAAATGCCATTAAATGGGGTTCCGTAGCCTAATGCATGTCAAACTGGGGGGTCCTTGAAATTAAAATGGTTGAGAATCACTGCTAGAGCCGTAAAAATCTTCTCTTATGGGGTCCCTGGCAAATCTTTTCAAATGGGGGTCCGAGGGCTATTAAGTGTCAATTTGGGGGTCCTTGACATGAAAAAGTTTGAGAACCCCTTCGATGAAAAAAACAATGATATCAAACTCAAATGACTGCCTTTTCACCTCTCACCGTGGTGTGGAGAAAGAAAAAAAAATATGATTGATTGACCAGTTTCATACAAAATTATGCTAAAAGAAAAGCACTATGGCTTGTTTCCATTGGGGTCCTCTAATGTAATGTAATGTCCTGTGTATTCAATACACAGATAAGCCTATATCCTATGCAATTTACAGTCAATATAAAAACAATGATATCAAACTCAAATGACCTCTCAAATGACAAATGACAAAGAAAGGAAAGAAGAAGATAGCACGTGGTGTACTAAGTACATTTACTCAAGTACTGTACTTAAGTACACTTTTGAGGTGCTTTTACTTTACTGGAGTATTTCAAATTTTCTGTACTTTTACTTCTACTCCGGACCACTACATCTCAGAGGCAAATATTATACTTTTACTCCACTACAATTATTTAAAAACTGTAGTTAGTTACTTTGTAGATTTTGATTATTATTACAAAACATACATTAACCACTTCATATTTTTGCCATTTGAAAATAGCAGATCTACAAGCTCACAATGGGTCGCAGCGCGACCCATTGTGAGCTTGTAGATATGCTATTTTAAAACGATTTTTATACATTTGAAAACGTGTGAATGGGACATTCTGCGTCATGAGTACTTTCTACTATTGGCACTTTAAGTACCTTTGATACCAATCCTTTTGTACTTTTACTCAAGTCAATTTTTGATTTCCAAACATCTACCTGTAACAGAGTATTTTCTACATTGCAGTATCGATACTTTTACTCAAGTAAAAAATGTCCGTGCTTTTTTCACCACTGCCTATATGCAATTTACACTTTACAGTCAATATATGCCTTTCTCCTTCCTGCACCCACGCTATACTATAGGACCACTGAGTGGTGGTGAAATGAAAGAGATCTTTGATTGCCCCCCCATACCCCCCCCCCCTTCCACTCTACTCCACCCCCCCTCCAAGCAGCGCTGCATGAGAAGTTGGATTGTGGGGGACTAAAATAAATAGTCAATGACAGCTCTGTGATCCAAGAACAAGACCTGCTCTTTACCCAAGGGACCTAAGAGGGGCCCTAAAGTACCCCCGCATCTGTCTGTCTCTCTCTCTCTCCCTGTGTGTGTGTGTGTGTGTGTGTGTGTGTGTGTGTGTGTGTGTGTGTGTGTGTGTGTGTGTGTGTGTGTGTGTGTGTGTGTGTGTGTGTGTGTGCGTGCGTGCGTGCGTGCGTGCGTGCGTGCGTGCGTGCGTGCGTGCGTGCGTGCGTGCGTGCGTGCGTGCGTGCGTGCGTGCGTGCGTGCGTGCGTGCGTGTGTCAGTAAGTACTACAGTAGTACTGCATTTTTTACCTAAGTAAAAGTATCAATACTGCTTTGTACAAACACTCTGTTACAAGTAGAAGTTATAGGTAAAATACAAATTTACTTGAGTAAAAGTGCAATCGAAATACACTTAAAGTACCAAAAGTAAAAGTGCATATTATGCAGAATGTCCCATTTCACAAGGTATCATATAACATGTAGGTATTCAAATATTTTGAAAATAGCATATCTACAATCTCACCATGTTGTGAGCTCGTAGAGCGTCTATTTTAAAATGGCCAAAGTTTAAATCGGGCTCTTATTGTAAGTTTTGTAATAATAATCTACAAAGTAACTAGCGACTAAAGTTTTCAAATAATTGCAGTGGAGTAAAACGCGCAACATGTGCCTCTGAGATGTAGTGGAGTAAAGTAAAAGTACCTCAAAATTGTACTTAAGTACAAGTACTTGAGTACATGTACTTAGTTACTTTCCACCACTTGTGCGTGCGTGCGTGCGTGCGTGTGATTGCATCTGTATCTGAGTGTCTGTACGTATTAGCTGTTGTCTCGAATCTCTGCTTAATTACAGCCAGTCTTGCGTGTCGAAGGAGGAAATTAATTATTCACCTACTGAGGAAGAGTCGTACCTCACACAAAGTGGTGCACTAGACTACAAAATACACAACAAAGCAGCACTACAACAACGACACACACGTTATTTAATAACTCATTCAAAATGCTCCTCTCTCTCTCTCTCTCTCTCTCTCACATCTGACTCAACTATCTTTCTCCATCTTGGGGTCCTGCTATCTCTCTCTGTCTCTCAATCTTTTTCTCTGGGGTATAGATAGACAACCTTAGGCACAGGTGCCAAGATTGGCACAGGGGAGGGTAAACTCTGGCACACAAAAAGAATGTAGTCAATTAAATGAAGTCCCCTCACATCTGTATGCAAATTACAACCTGCAGATTCTACATTCATTCCAACTCTGAACTCTGACTGTGGAGGGAGATAGAGATAGTTACAATTGTGAAAGAACATATTTCAAAAAGAAGTAGAACAACAAATAAGGTTGTTATGTATATTACGGACAATCAAAATGTGTTGGATGTATTTTATTTTGATGTGGTGTCATAATTAAATGTCATGTCGATATATGGCACACTAACTATGAAGAATATAAAAACATGGCTCTTCATGTCAAAAAGGTTGCCAACCGATTGTGTCTGTTCCTCACCATCCCTCCCTTTCTCTCATTTTTCAATCCTAGGCCGAGGGCTCCCAAACCTTTCAGGCCGTGACCCCCAAAAAAAAGCATACTTGAACTGGGCATATACTTGAGTTGAGGCATTACATTTTAGTCTGACTTGGTTCCACAGATAAATATTGTGAAAATAGCCGATCTACAAGCTCATAGATCGCTTACAGATTGGCTATTTTCACCGTGTTTGCCTCTTTCTTAGATAATATTTGACAATCTGGTCAAGTTGGTCTTAAAATGTGTTAAATTGTAACTTTACAAATGTGCAGATACCCTGTATACACTTATTCTGTATGTTGGTTTGTTCACTGTTGAGTGAGAAAACAATAATGCACATTAAGCTAATCATCTGGGGACCCCCCAAAATAATTGGGGGCCCCCCAGTTTGGGAACCACTGTCCTAGGCTATACATGCCGCTCTCCTTATAGCTTGTAAATCAGTTCTATTTGGCAAGCAACAGCGTTGTACTAAGGTGTCTAACATTAAGCTTTATACGGGGGTCTTTTTTCGCTGTGTGTCAGACACTGCTATTGGACCACGGGGAGAATATATTTGTTGAGTGGGATTAGTCAGTCAAGTGCTCGTATTCCGTGCATTTGGCACCCATCTCTTATTCAACCATGTCAACAGTGCAGTCCTCTTTGGCGCGATACCGCGTGTGTGTATCGCGTGAAAAGCTGCCGGGAGTCAAAACTAAAGAGGGGTCACGTTTTAATGTATTCTGCTGCACACACAGATGTTTCAACAGTTCTGTTAAAGTGTTCTCTATTTTGAAAAGGGAAAGAATAGAGAGAAATCACTGCTCGTTTTGTGGATAACCTCTTGTGTTCTGTGCAGTATATCCCAAATTAGATTTCCAGTATAACCACATCAAACATAAGAGTCTTCAAGTTGTGCCAGAATCTCTAAGTGGAGAGATTGTGGTGCATCCAATCCACCACATACTACTACTACTACAAGTGGTGGAAGAAGTAATCAGATATTTTACTTAAGTAAAAGTAGCAATACCACAATCTAAAAATACTCAGTTACAAGTAAAAGGCCTGTGTTCAAAATGTTACTTGAGTAAAAGTACAAAAGTGTTGGCATCAAAATATACTTAAGGTACCAAAAGTATTAGTAATAATGTTTGAAAATAGCAGATCTACACGCTCACAGTGAGCTTGTAGATCGGCTATTTTCAAATAACCGATGTATAAAATAGGGCTAAAGTGGTTAATGTATGTTTTATAATATAGTAATTTATATCTGCAAAGTAACTAGCGACTAAAGTTTTCAAATAATTGTAGTGGAGTAAAAGTGCAATATTTGCCTCTGAGATGTAGTGGAGTAGAAGTAAAAGTATTGCAACTTGGAAATACTCTAGTAAAGTAAAAAGTAACTCAAAATTGTTCTTAAGTACAGTACTTAAGTACATGTCCTTAGTTACTTTACACCACCACCACCACCACCACCACTACTAGTAGTAACAGAGTACTTCTACATTGCAGTATTGATAATTTTACTTAAGTAAAACATTTGAGTACTTTTTCCACCACTGCCTGAGAGGTCTGGATGGTTTGCTGAACCATTTAAAGCTTTATGGTCCAACAGTAATATTTTGAAATGAATTCTTTGACACACAGGAAGCCAGTGTAAGGATTTAAGAACTGGAGTGATATGCTCCACTTTCTTGGTATTAGTAACTAAGGAGTTGAGCAGCAACGTTCTGAATCAATCAATGAATGTTTTCTTGTTTGTAAGTTTGTATGGCACTTTTCCCCAAACTTTACAAAGTGCTTCAAATGAAATGTACAGCAAAAAGCATACATTGTCAGAACAATCAGTTTGAAAAGGCTTAATCTTAACCCTTTCAATCCAGGAACGCATCTACAAATGTCTTCTAAATCCTAACAGGTTTCTGAAAAACGTATGTTTATATATCAGTGGTTCTCGAACGTTTTCATGTCAAAGACCCCCAAAATGATAATGTATTTGGCCACCAACCCTCATATCGGAATATTTTGTTCCAGGGACCCCCAGAAGCAAAGATTTGAGTTACAAATGTTCGCTTTAAAAATATATATTCAAAGATATGCACGCATTTTTCATGATTAAAAAAAATAAATAGATCTACAAGCTCATAGAGCGGCAGAAACCATGTTTCCCACAGAAACCACCAGAATCAATTGCTGTTGATTATTGTTGTTAACAAAACAGTTGAGTGAATGCTCTGGGTACAAGCAAAATAAGAGTTGTTTGTTTTCTCCGCTAATTTGAAATGAGTCATTATCTATAATTGCATCGCACTCATTTAGGCTGATAGGTCATGGCGTTGTTTTTTTTTTATCCCTCACATTTTGTGAGAGCACCTTTTAATGGGGGAAAAAACACTGGTGATGCAGTTTCAGAATAAAAACGACAACCTATCATGTTGTCACGGACCGAGTTGGTCGGAAGGAGAGACACAGGGAGACTGTGTATGTTCTTTTTTTCTTTATTTTTCCTTCTTTTTATTCTTTGTTTCAAATAAGTGTATTAACTCACAGATAAAACAACTAAACAATAAACTATGTTATTTCAACTGGTTGTGTGTGGTTATTTATATTGGTTTGCAATTATTGGTTATTGGTTATTTATATTGGTTTGCACAAAGAGTCTCCTTTGTGTCTCCTACCGGAACCGCTGCCTACTGGTCAAAATTATTGGCTTAGGAATGCGACAAAAAGTAAAAAAAATATCCATGAATTCAAGTCTCCATGGTGTGTGAAATTGAAAGGTTTTGGGTGAACTGTCCCTTTAATGTTGTCATTTTATCAACTGGCCCCTTGCCATTTTTGTAATGTGGCCCACAGGTTCAGCCATTTGAGTATCCCTGCATGATACACCGAACCGCTTTGCCCAAAATAGCCGATCTAGAAGCTCACAACACAACGCCTAAGACTCAAGCAAACGCATGGCTTGCTGATTGCATTTTTTTCTGTCCCCTACATATTATTGGACTTCACAGGATCTCGGGGAGCATCCGTATGCTGGGACACTTCAGATGAGCAGACAGGAAGAGAAGGTAAAGCTATAGAGAGAAGAGCACTGCTGCCAGTGGAATGCCACAGCTCCAGTTTTAACATGCACACTGAGATAAGGAACGCTGTAGGAAAGTTTGAGCACAAGTTGGGGTTCCATTGTTTTTTATTTCATTTTATTTTCCGCAGCGGAGTAAACTTATTTCCTCCCCAGCAGAGAATTTTAGTTGTGCCAGTCAGTCACAAGGAAAACAAACAAATAAAAAGGCACGTTGTGTCCTTGGAGCCGACCTCACATCTCTCCATGCCCGGTGGCTGTTCAACAAGAACAACATGAACAACAACAGCATAAAACAACTTCTGATGACCCTCATGTCCGACATGCTCCAGGCAGCATGACACACTGTCCCCAAACAATGGGCCTTTATAGCCGGAAACCAGATGAATCTGCCATTGCAGAAAAAAAGAATTGCCCTCGGCAGATTTGGTATGGCACCGCTCAGTTGTGATTGGATTTCACTCCCTCCGAAGTAGTGAGGGACCAATCAGAGCCCAGTATGCAAATATGGGGCGTTTTTTATCACCAGGGGCATTTATTTTATCCGCCCCTTGGAAATGCAGGTTCCACACAGAGATTCCAGACTAATATCTACGCAGTGACATTAGTCTGGCCATGCCAGGCTATAGGACTTTTACACAACACAACCAACACACTCTTATTTCGGTGAGGCAACGGATAACGCAGTGCCCATACAGATCATCAGGAAACCCTTAAGACTTGTGGTAGATAAACAATGTTGTTTAATCCATTAAGACCCGGAACGCATCTGTGTATCATTTTTAGATTTCTTTGGCTATTAAAAAAGTAGCAGATCTACAAAGCTCATAGCGCGGCACCGAGTGCCGCGCTATGAGCTTGCAGATCTGCTGTTTTTGAAAAATCATGAAAATGTGTGCAAATCTTTACAAAATTAATGTCTTCGAAATCCTAACAGTTTTTTTTGAAAAAACTTATGTTATATCAGTGGTTCTCAAACTTTTTCATGTCAAGGACCACCAAAATTCTGTTTCTGTCAATCCCCATCAAAATATGTTGTTCCAGGGACCCCCAGAAGCAAAGATTTGAGTTAAAAATGTTGTTTAAAAAGAATATGTATTCAAAGATTTGCACAAATGTTCAACATCTTTCAAAAAATAGCGGATCTACAAGCTCGTAGCGCGGCACTCGGTGCCGCGCTATGAGCTTGTAGATCTGCTATTTTTGAATAGCCCAAAGTATAAAATAATGGTTATGTGGCTCAAATCTAAAATGACACAAGATGCGTTCCCGGTCTTAATAGGCTAAATGAGTCCTCAGTGTTGCTTTCAAACTCAGCGGTTGCTCATCCGGCGTGCTTGACAGAGCACTTCACCGTACCTCTTGTTCACATTGCATTAATATCTGTGTCTTCACATGGTGAGTGAAAATGTGCCGTGTTTTATCCAATTGGTTGAGTCGCCATAACTCCCCATGGGGCATAAGGGTTCAAGACTATTGATCCACACCCACTTTGCGCTCTCTCTCTCTCTCTCTCTCTCTCTCTCTCTCTCTCTCTCTCGTCTGATAGTCTTGTCCTCTTGTCTCTGGTGTTAATGAGGTCTGCAGGACAGCAATAGCTGTTGTGAGGCTTAGTAAAGATTGCCTGAGAGAAAAGATAACTCACGGTGAAACATTTTGTATTTGTCCTCTGTGCCACCTCACACACCTCCACACACTCACACACAGTCCCCTTAGCCAAAATAATTGGGGGCGAAATTGCAGGTTGTGGAAATGCACTTGTTCTTGTTGATTGCAGGCAACCGTCTATTTGGGGATCGTTTCTCATAATTTCAGTTCCATCTGCGCTCTAATTTAAAGCCAATCAGACAGAATGAGATGGGCAAATAAGAGGAGTTGAGTTTCTGCTGATGAGATCTAAGCCATTTTCAATTATCATCTAGGCCTGGTCAACTTCTCTCCTTGCTCGTGTGTGTCTAGGGTTCCATTTGTAAAAAAAAAAAAAAAAAAGAGAGAGAGAAAAACAGAGGAGGGGACATTTTGTGAACCACTTAAAGGGGAATACCACTCATTTTCAACATTGAAGTATGTCTTTAATACACCTGTTGTGTTGCCGAGAACTGGATAATTGATTGAGGTCATGTGATCAGTGACATACGCAGGGTGCACTTTTGGCTGAGGGGGGCGGAGCACCGTTATAAGTTCTAAGGTGTATTAAAGACATAGTTCAATGTTGAAAATGAGTGGTATTCCCTTTAAGCCCTAGGTATCTATGTCTTCATATGGAAAATAGCGAAAATAGCCGATAAAAAGCAGAAGCATGGACTCCCCCTCAGCGCCCCAATCCCCCCAGCAAATTGAACCCTGCAGGTATCACACTCGCTGTTTCTTGTATGGCAAATCAATCCACAATTCTGGTGATAGAAACAAGCATTTCATGATGTTGTAATTGCCACAGTTTTGGGCTATATAGTGGCATGGCCACGGCCACTGGATGTTCATGCAGGGCACGGGAGTCATACACGCCCCAGCATGGAATCAGCTGTCAGTCTGCTGATTGATTTCAATCAGCCACTGCTTTCGTATACACCAATCACACCTCATTCCCTCAACAAGGCGGGCCCGTTTAACGTCTCTCTCCTACACTGGATCTCTGCTTTTCGATTGCTGCCACACACGCAAAGCTTGCCTCCACCGCCCCAGCCTCCACCTTATAGTTCAGAGTCTTGCATGCATTACTCAAACATTTAAACGGAAGGTTAAACTGAAATTCATGTGTGCATGCAGGCTCTTGTATACCTGTGGGGGTGTTTGCATAGCGTTCCCTGATTTTGCTTGGCATGCTGCTTAGCTAAATTTAGGGAACATCTTAAAGAGCGGGAGCCATTGAGCACCGAAGTCTAACGAAACCTGGGTCATGTTTTTTTTTCTTCCCCATTCTGAATTCCCATAGATGTGTTTAATATCGCAGCATATAAAAATAAACAAATGAGCCTGGCGGTTTGACTCACATGGGTATGACGCATCAACTGACGGACATTAGACATTTTTAAACAAGACATGACATACAGTCATGTATACCAGCATGCTTTATTTTTTCGTGTGTGTGTGTGGCTTGTTTTCATAGACCGGGTTCCTTATTTCTCTCGCAGAATCTGGCAACACTGCTAGTGGCTTCCCATTGGCTTAGACCTGGTTTCTTATTTCTCTCGCAAAATCTGGCAACACTGCTAGTGGCTCCCCATTGCCTTAAAGGACAGCCAATTATCGAAAACATGTCGAGAATAATGTCAAGTATGACTAGTGCTCAGTCTCTTTGTAGACCTGCATTGCATGCTGGTAAAAATAGAAATTTGATGTCACGAAACCTTTAACTGTATTCCATTTGTTGCAATAAATGGGTTAAATCTACTTAAACGTAAAGTGTTCCTGCCTGAACACTAAGTTGATTGGACTCCCACTCTGAGACCCCCCTGTGAGTGTCACTGTCGACACACACACATGGCCATGCGGGAGCGTTGGGGAGGTCATTTGACTGGCAAAAAAAAGGGTGTTTTCCTCTCTCTCTCTCTAGCTCTCTGATTAGCGATTACGGCCGCGCTCCCTGGCAGAGGTCTCAGCTGAGGCAACTGGGTCCATCTTAATGAGGGAGAAGGGGTCGCGGACGACACGTCTCTGACGTCAAGCCTTCTAAATACCAGGCCAGATCAGACCCACATGCAGCCCGGTGCTTTGTCCCCTGTCTCTGACAATGAAGCCCCGGGGATGAGATGGAAGGGAGAGTGGGGATGGAGACGAGCCGAGGGCAGGACTAATGGAGTCCAGACAGTTGTTCTAAGGCTTAACCCATTAAGGCCGGGGAACGCGTCTGTTTCATTTTAAGATTTCTTTGGCCATTCAAAAATAGCAGATCTACAAGCTCGTAGCGCGGCACCGAGTGCCGCGCTACGAGCTTGTAGATCTGCTATTTCTTTTTAACCGTGAAAAGTTGTGCAAATCTTAGAATATATATATTTTTTTAAAGCAAAACATGTAACTCAAATCTTTGCTTCTGGGGGGTCAAAAATGTGTTGTTCCAGGGACCCCCAGATGCACAGATCAGAGTTAAAAATGTTCACTTTAAAACATACATAATTCAAAGATTTGCAAACATCTTCCACGATTAGAAAAAAAAAATCACCCCCAGTGTGAAGAGAGTGGTGCCTTTGAAAGTGTAACTGGTTGCATCCGCAACAATCAGCAACAATATGTTGTCACGTGACACGTGACAACATATTGTCACGTGTCACGTGAAGCTTGACCAATCAGCCGTGCTCAAACATACGGACGGACGGACATACGGACGGACGGACATACGGACACACGGACAAAGTCAAATGTAGGAGTGGTTGGCACCACTCAAAAAAGCAGATCTACAAGCGGTGCCGCGCTATGAGCTTGTATATCTGCTATTTTTTGAATAGCCAAAGTATAAGATAATGGTTAAAGTGGTTACACAGATGTGTTCCCGGTCTTAACGGCTTAATTTATACTCAGTGATATGACGGTGCCGCTCAACCCAAAAATAGCAGATCTATACAAGCTTGCAGATCGAGTTTGTAGGTTATAGCTATCTTTGGCGAGCGGACACCACCCATATGGACGAATTATAAATCAGGCTTTAATGGCAGACACGTGAAAGGAAAAAAGATAATAGATGGTTGTATTGTCAACCCTGTCTTATCTATCCCCGCATCGTTCTTCTCTCGCTGCTCATTTGTCAGGAATCAGAGTTTTTTTTTATGATGAACTATAATTAAATGACCCTGACCCTAATTAGAAAGGCTCTGTATGGTTCCACTTCCAGATCAGAGCGAGCTGAATCTCTCCCGTAATGCGGTCGCCATGCCAATGAAGAGGCCTTTGCGATGCGACGCCGTTTTACACGGCAGTCTCTTCAGTTTTCCGCGTTGGAATCCACGGAGATGAAGCTCAATTTAGCCCATTCGAACCGGGAAACGCATCTGTGTAACCGCTTTATCCATATTTTATGCTATAAGGCTATTCAAAAATAGCAGATGTACAAGCTCATAGCGCGGCACCGAGTGCCGCGCTATGAGCTTGTAGATCTGCTATTTTTGAAAAATCGTGAATATTTGTGCAAATCTTTGAATGTGTATATTTTTAAGCTTTTAAAAGAGATTGAAAAGACTCAAATCTTTTCTTCTCGGGGGTCCCAGGAACAAAATATTTTGAGATAGGGGTCTGCGGCCTAATAAATATATATTTTTGGGGGGTCCTTGACATGAAAAAGTTTGAGAACCACTGATATAGCAACATAACATTTTTCCAAAAACAAACGTTTTAGACAACATTTGTAGAATCGGCCAAATTGCACACATTTTCACTTTTTCAAAAACATCAGATCTACAAGCTCATAGCGTGGCACTGGTGCCGTGCTATGAGCTTGTATATCTGCTATTTTTGAATAGCCCAAAGAAATCTAAAAATGACACGGATGCTTTCCCGGTCTTAATGGGTTAAGAGGGAGGAGATATCAATCAAGAATATGATATTCACAAGCATAGCTAATATAGAGCCAGGCCTTGGTGTCTGCATGTGTTACTGAAGAAGAGAAAGTGGGATTTCAGGTCACTGGAGCTTTTTGAGTTTTCAAAGGCGATGCGCTTTCCGACTTCCTCTCTCTCTCTCACATTTGCATTTTGTTCCCTTTCCATTCCTCTGGAGCGAGTCAGACAGACAGAGACCTGACTGCATGCGGGCCTGCCATGAGGGCCAGAGGGGTCCAGGGACAGTTGCTTAATCAGAGCGCCAGACCACTTCAGGATGCTGGATCCCCATCGGCACATGCTGTGGCATAATGTACCGCAACCTTTATCAAAATGTCAGAAAGAGAGCATCTTCATTAACCCGTTGAGACCGGGAACGCGTCTGTGCGTCAGTTTTTTAGATTTATTTGGCTATTCAAAAATAGCAGATCTACAAGCTCGTAGCGCGGCACCGAGTGCCGCGCTACAAGCTTGTAGATCTGCTATTTGTTTATTTTTTATTGTGAAAATTTATAATCTATATAAAATCTTTGAATATATATATTTTTTCAAAGCGAACATTTTTAACTAAAATCTTTGCTTCTTGGTATTCTACAAATGTCTTCTAAATCCTAACAGTTTTTTGAAAATACTTGTATGTTGCTATAGTCAGTGGTTCTCAAACTTGTTCATTTCAAGGGCCCCCAAAATGATAACTATTTGGCCGCGGACCCCCATCTCAAAATAGTTTTTTCCAGGGACCCCCAGGTACAAAAATTTGCTTTAAAACATATAGGCTATATATATGTATATATTCAAAGATTTGCACACATTTTCCATGATTAAAAAAAAAAGAACAGATCTACAAGCTCATAGCGCGGCGCTATGAGCTTGTAGATCTGCTATTTGTGAATAGCCAAAAAAATCTAAAAATGACACAGAGTCCTTCCCCGGTCTAAATAGGTTAAGTTAAAAAGGTTGACAGAGACCTTTTTAGTCTCCTTGGTAAGCAGCGCGTTATTAGCTTCTGCTGCACTGGGAATCCACCGTGCAGCTACACATGCTTCAGCTCTAGTTTCCTGACAGGCGGCATGCAGGGAAGTGGTGTTTATTTATTCCAACTTTGATATAAAAAGAAAGGCCAGGGGGCTGTTTGGTTAGCCGAAGTGGTGAGTCAGGTATAGCGACTCCAGGGGCCCGGCTGTGTGTCTGAGGAAGAGTAAACATTTAGGAAGCAAAGCAGGCTGCGGGTCAAATGGAAAGCACACAGACCGTAGACACCACTGTAGACTGTGGGGCATCACTTTAACTAAAGGCAACGTGGTGAGGAGGTCTCATGACTGAGAGACACACAGTAGGCTACACAACAAGGGCTCCTCCTGTAAAACAGCTGCCTGTCTGAGGAGAACACAAGTATGCCCCACAGACAAGTGTGTGTGTGTGTGTGTGTGTGTGTGTGTGTGTGTGTGTGTGTGTGTGTGTGTGTGTGTGTGTGTGTGTGTGTGTGTGTGTGTGTGTGTGTGTGTGTGTGTGTGTGTGTGTGTGTTATGTGTTGTGTCAGGGGTAGGGGTTTGAGAAACAGAGTGTGTGTGTGTGTGTGTGTGTGTGTGTGTGTGTGTGTGCGCCTGTGTTGTGTCAGGGGTAGGGGTTCGAGAAACAGTGTGTGTGTGTGTGTGTGTGTGTGTGTGTGTGTGTGTGTGTGTGTGTGTGTGTGTGTGTGTGTGTGTGTGTGTGTGTGTGTGTGTGTGTGTGTGTGTGTGTGTGTGTGTGTGTCAGGGGTAGGGGTTTGAGAAACAGTGTTTAGCTATAGCCAAAAATGGTTTGCAGGAGAGAGGGAGAGAGAGAGAGAGAGAGAGAGAGAGAGAGAGAGAGAGAGAGAGAGAGAGAGAGAGGAAGGACACAAAAACGAGCGCCAGCCAGAACATATTTAGTCGGGGAGAATAAAAATCGCAG
The DNA here is from genome assembly GCF_963454915.1 of Gymnoscopelus microlampas. NCBI lineage: Eukaryota > Metazoa > Chordata > Actinopteri > Myctophiformes > Myctophidae > Gymnoscopelus > Gymnoscopelus microlampas. The sequence continues at coordinate 45,208,720 of NC_139940.1, read as the reverse complement.
AATGGGGCTGAGAGGGGTGCAGGGAAAAGGGATTAAAAGCCTATTGATCTGCCTCCGCAATCTGCTCCTCACATAATATGAAGCCATGTTTAATTCAGGCCTACGCCGAGGAGAAGGAGCGATGAGACGCGGAGTAGAGAGGCAAGGAGGACCACGCAGGAGGAGTGAAGGAGGGAAAAGGGCACAACAGCTGGTTTGTCCTCCTGATCAATCAGCGTGTACATCCACGCAATCCCCTCGCAAAGTCCCCAGTGTCTCCTACACGAGACTCAATCTGGTCTCCTTGCCACTGTTCACATCCTCCCTGTCTTTTCCTAAGAGCCCGTCCCCCCCTTTTCTATTTATCTACAGGATACCATAGGCTCTCTCATTCTCCTTCTTCTTATCCTTCACTCCATTTCTCCTTCCATTCTTGTCACTTATGTTATATAAGGCCTTTCTGAGGGCTTTGAATAGACCTCACACTGCTGCAGAAATCCCTCTGACAAGAGAACAGCATGTCACCCTATGATTATCCTTTCACTATCGTGGCAACCATAGCTTCATGTTCTGCTGGGGAAAAAAAGAAACCTATTTCCACAAATGTCTTAATCCATTAAAGGGACACTTCACCCAAAACCTTTTTTCATGAAGTCTAGGACCCCATAAACATGATCCTGGTGTTTTTTTTGTGTTGTATCTGTGTTTTTAGATTTTTGATCCGTTTGATCCGTGAGACACGGCTGAAAGCGTCAAATGACGCGGAAAATGACGTTTTCAGCCGTGTCTCACCGTATGTCCGCACTACATACTGCAGGTGACTACAGGTGTAGTTCAAACCCAAACCAACGCCCATGGTTCAAAGGACCGGCCCCTGAGGGTGTCTCCCAAACATTTCCCCACTCGGCAACTCCCATTAGCTACCTCACACATGTACTGTCATGGCGTGTGTAAACATATCAGAGTTATACTTTAGTACCCGGACCCACACGCAGCTAAGGCGGGCAGTCGAGGAGCAACAACCCGTCGGGGATGTTTCTTAGTGGAACTGACAATGTACACGGACCGTGGACGGTGGACGCTTGTCTCTCGAGTAAGTAAACATGCTGTAAAGTTGCCACTGTATCCCTTGGGTAGACTAAACTAGCTTGTGGAGCCTGGCGTGAACGGAACGTTTGTCATTGTTGACTTTGAAACCCATGTCTTTGTTTTGGAACATGACTGTCATGGCGGAACTTCAACCTGGTGTTGGTACTTTTTCCATTCACAGCCCTTTCATCTACATAAGCGTTCATATTTCAAATATTAAATTCTTACCCCGTGGCCACAGATGTTACAATTGGAATCGGATGGGTCTAAGTACATGTATCTTCCATATTGTTCAATAAAAAAACATTTAAATCCGAACGGTGGCCATGTTCTCATAGATGTATAATGTATCAGAGTGCAATACACATCCCAACCGATAGGGTCGCGTAATTGAAAGCATAAGGAGAAAATGGCCACCTATTGGATTAAAATGCTTTTTATTAAACAATACGGAAGATACTGGTACTTAGACCCACCCGATTCAAATTGTAACATCCGTGGCATGAGGTCAGCACTTTATATTTGAAATTTGAACGTTTATGTAGATGTACGGTCTGTACATGTAGAAAGTGCAAACACCAGGTTGAAGCTCCGCCATGACTGACATGTTTCGTCCCGACTGACGGCCGTGTGCGTAGAGTAGCACAACGTCACTTTACTTACTGATTGCGTTCGACTCGTTTCACTAAAATTAAAACGGACTGCGGGTAATGGGAGAGGACAAGTGTCTCTTGTTCACAAAAAAAGTATGGTTACATGAAATTAATTAATCTCTGTGCAGGGAGGGAAAAAGAAAAGGGTGCGTCGTTTGTCCCCGCCTTATAGCAGATCTACAAGCTCACAACGCGTCGCGGACTCAACACTTTATGAGCTTGTAGGTCTGCTATTTTCGGTGCGCATGCAACTAAGAATAAATTATGTATCACGTCGGATGATATCCATGTAAACTACAAGTCTAATCTAATGTGTTCTTTCCAATGACAGGACAGAAAGTCGTCATCAGCCTGCAAAAATGGAACTGCTGTTGAAGACCTGGGACTACAGCCATATATATTATTTTTCTAAATAAAACGGTTACATTTACACACTGCTTGCTCTACTCATTGGTATATTCTACATTGTGTAAGCATTTATAATGACAAAATGTATGAACACCCAAATCTATAAGGGTTCTTTTGAACTGTTTCATGATATAGGATAGGAGATGGTCTTTCATTTGGCAGAATATGGTACATAATTACATGCCTTGTAAGCATTACAGATATAATAGTGAAAAACTCTTGTTCATTCTCTTAGTATTTACTTCGACATGCAATCATTATTTTTCTGGGGACCCCAGCACGTTTGATTCAACTTTACTGGTCTTAGATACAATAGGCTATAGTAAAACCTAACATTATCCATATACACCAATTGAAAGCATGAAACTGTCTCAGTTGAAAATAAAAAGAAAACGATTCGGCTGTGTATGACAAGAGTATTTGAACATTAGCATGTCAGCTATTCTAAAGTAATGGCCAAGTTTAGTCCAAAGAATATAACTGTAAATGACAGTGAAACATTATGTTCTCAGAAATAAGGGAAAATGCATGACATGAGTATGAAACGTTTTGTTTTATTATATTGTTGACTATGCCTCAACGCCATGGATGTCCCGACTAGATGGACATCACCAGCACCGGACTGTCTTCATGGTGGGAACTGGGAAGGAATGTTGAACACACACACACACACACACACACACACACACACACACTTTGTGCTACTCTGCTAATTTACACATGATATTTAGTTTGCTAAAAGATGCAATCAATACAGAATACAATACAACAGCAGCGAAGATTGAGTGTTGCCAGATCTTGTGAGAGAAATAAGCAACCAGATCTATGAAAACAAGCCCAAAAGAAAATACCTATAGGCCAAGAGCACTTGAAACCTAGACATGGGCTATTTGAAAATTGCCGATCTACAAGCTCACAACGCGTAGCGATGTGACGCATTGTGAGGTTGTAGATCTGCTATTTTCTAAGAAATCTTGAGTAAAAAAAGCACTAAATGTATGGAATATTTTTGAAACATTTTAACAACACAAATCTGGTACAGGGGTCCTTGGCAGAAATTATAATTTCAGATGAGGGTCCGTGGACAAGTACACAATTATTTTATCTATGTATTTAAAAACAAGCCCAAAAAAAGTAACCCTCAACTACTAATATTTACAAAGTCCCAGAGTCGCTTATAATAAGCAGACATGGCAACACTGGTTGATGACAACATCAACATGTGTTGATGTTGTTGTAGTGAGAACTGGGAGGGGAAAGTTACAATGTAGACCACACCCCCACGCATTCTCCCCTCCCATCAAGGAAGGGCAGTGCCCCAAAGCATTATGGTCATTGTAGTAATACTGCAGTCCAGTCAAACCCCAGTCAAAAACACATACTTCTATATTGTTCTGGCCATAGGGTGCAAATTTCAAAATTTGCTACTGTTATCTACTACAAATATTATACTACAAAAGTTCTTCCAGGGGTGAAGTGCTCCTTTAAGACCGGGAACGCATCTGTGTGTCATTTTAAGATTTATTTGGCTATTCAAAAATAGCAGATCTACAAGCTCGTAGCGCGGCACCGAGTGCCGCGCTACGAGCTTGTAGATCTGCTATTTTTGAAAAATTCTCAAATCTTTTCTTCTGGGGATTCTACAAATGTCTTCTAAATCCTAACATTAAAAAAAAAAAAACCTATGTTGCTATGATATCAGTGGTTCTCAAACTTTTTTCAAGACAAGGACCACCCATATATCTGGCCACGGACCCCCATCTCAAAATGTTTTGTTCCAGGGACCCCCAGAAGCAAAGTTTGAGTAAAAAATATTTGCTTGAAAAAATATATATTCAAAGATTTCCCCCCCAAAAAATCACGATTTTCCCCAAAAATAGCAGATCTGTATATTTGCTATTTTTGAATAGCCAAAGAAATCTAAAAATGACACGGATGCGTTCCCGATCTTAATGGGTTAAGTGCAGTGCTGCCACACCCACCTATCCCGTTTGTCCATACATTTGCTTCTTCTCACAGTGACAATGGTGGACGTTATAATCTCTTTTCGTAATCTTCTTCAAAAGCACACAACTAGCTTTTGTCCTGACAAAGGAATGAGACCACAGTCATGGTCATCCTTGTGCGTTGACGTAACTGTGGATTCTGACAACATACAGAATGTCTCTCAATGACAACGGTCTTTTACGTGAGGCTCTTAGGCAAGACTACAATCTTGTCGTCCCTTATAACAGTGGTTCTCAAACTTTTTCATGTCAAGGACCCCTAAATCAATGTGTTTTTGGCCGCGGGCCCCCATCTGAAAAGATTTTGGGCCAAGGACCCCTCATACAAGATTTGTGGTGTGAACATTTTCAATTATGTTCAGACATTTTCAAAGAATGTCAAGATGTTTTGAAAATAGCTGATATATACACTATATATAGGGCCATGGGGGTCCCTGGACCCCACTTTGAGAACTCCTGCATTAGACCACTGACCACCATAACTCTGACAGTGTACAAATGGAACCAAATGGACCCATAAGGGTCCATTTGGTTCCATTTGTACACTCAGAGTTACAGCCACCTAAGGGTCCATTTGGTTCCATTTGTACACTCAGAGTTACAGCCACATAAGGGTCCATTTGGTTCCCAACTATCGATCATTTATCATTTATCAGGGGACCCCCTGGAACCCCCCCAAGGACCCCAGGGGGTCCCCGAACCACACTTTGAGAACCAATGCCTTATAGCCAAACATTTGGTGAGGTTGATTCCCGTGTCCTTCCTGCATCTCTCCAAAAATGTTCACACGTACACGGTAAACTGTCTCCTCGTACTCCAGTGTTTACATGCAGGGAAACATGAAGGCATGAACAGGACAAAGTAGGACTCATTCTAATAGGGAGCTATCAGAGGCAGTGTTCAATTAATGTATATCCCAAACTTGTAAAGCTTACTATGTTTGCATTTCCTTTTGACATTCGGCATTGACAACCAGACCAAACAGACCAATCAGAGTCTCTCTCCCTTTTTGCACACATGAATCAAAGACCTTGTTCCAGGCTTTCTCCTTTAGACACACACACACACGCACACACACACACACGCACACGCACACGCACACGCACACGCACACACACTCACACCCATCAACACATTCATAATCCCATTCCCTTATGTGTCAGGACTAAGTGACTGGAAAACAACAGCTTCTTCCAAGGGCTGTGACAGCATTGATGGACTCATAACCTCATTCATAACCTCATTCTCCTCCAAATACACATACATGTACTATACAAGATGCACACACACATGCACGGATAACAATCAGAACCATGAAATTGTATGTCTGAGTTATATTAAAGAAATAAAGGTCCTGTACCTGCAGCAGTAACTCTTTATTCTGTAAACAAACAGACCAAAAGGAAAACACAAAGCTGTTGCTTTTGAAATTAAATGTACTGTAGTACTTTATCTGACCCACTCTTAATCAAACAAAATAATTCAATTCAAGAAAACGATCAGTACACTTCAAAAATACAAATGAAATTGATCAGACTCTCATCATCATATAATACTCAATGTCTCCAATGAGTATTATAATCCAAAAGTAATCCAAGTAATCCAACATATATTGTCGATCTTCTATCTTCCGAAAATCACGTAAATCCCAAAGTCATTCATGAAAAGGCAATGCATTGCATTAAAAAATATATATTCCTCACCCAACCTTCAAGTCAGGAGGCCACGTGGGTTCCTTTATACAAAAGCTCTGACTGGCTTCAGAGCTAAACCCTCAGAAATGTTCCTTGACCAAACTTCTCTCCTTCCAGCTCCCAAAGTTCTCCGGCCCCACTACTCAGTGGTTTATTAATTCCTGATTTTGGTTTAGTTTAGGCTTACAAGAGTCTCTTTCTCAAACACCACCAAACACTCTTTTTTAAATAGCTAAAATGGAACCCCCGGCCGCCTCACTTCCTGTCTTTTTATAGCTGTTCCTGATACCTCACTTCCTTTTGAACTTTTGCTACATGTGCTGCTTTTCCCCCACAGCTCCCCCTATGAGTGAACCATGTCAACAGAAAATGAATCATAATGTCCATAATCACTTTACACAAAAAAAATATATATATTCCGTAACACTACATTTAGGTGTTAAATATTCAACTATATTTGAATCAATACATTCCCCTGTTAACACCATATGTTATGTTTCTTGTGTATCTTTCTCTTTCAATACTCATCATACCTGGACAGGAAATACATTATTTCACACATTTATGTGGCAGTGTCACACACACATCTACGCTTTCACACATTTATGTGGCAGTGTCACACACACATCTACGCACGCACGCACGCACGCACGCACGCACGCACGCACGCACGCACGCACGCACGCACGCACACACGCACGCAAGCACACACGCAAGCACACACACACACAGACACATGAACACACACGCACGCATAAACTCTATTCTTTTGTTTATGATACAAGTGCAATATGGGCTATTGGGCAAGTGCAATATTGTGTCTATAGTGGATGATTCCCCGTGGTCTCTCTGAGATTTTGAGATTTTGAGATTTTGAGATTTTGAGATTTTGAGTATGACGGACTAGCAGTTTATGACATCTGTATTTCTTTGTTGATGCTGCTATTTGTTTTAAGTGGATCAACAAAATGTTGTTGTACAGTATGTTCCATACAGTGACAATAAACAGCGAGCCTGGGAATGAGGTTATATTTCGTGCTGGATATACTTACAGTTCACACAGATACAGTGTTTTCACTGATAATAGTTTTAGGTGACTAATTGGGAGGTCATCCCCTCTCATTCTGCTACTTACGTAAAAACCTACGGATATAGGCTTTGTGAAAGAGAATTCCAAATGTGTTATTTTTCAATTCCCTAGAACATTCTCATTCATGGGGGGTGGGTAAATATGTAAACAAACAGATCGTAACATTTGCTGATGTTCTACTATACTATTTGAAATAGATTCTCTAGTTTAGAGAACATTGGGAAGAAGATCCTGATGAAATCTGGAACCCAGTGCAATAGGCCTAGTTTACACAAGAGGCACTTGCTGATGCTGAGGGGGGGGGGGGGAAATCACATATTTTCTGTTACTGGAAAGAGTTTGGTTTCACAGAGATAGCTTGAGGGGGAAATGCCAGTTGTCTATCTAATTGGCAGCACTATTTTGTTTATGCAGATGGAGACTTACTGAGGCAACCGAGGCATGACAGTTGCTATGTGAAACTCCCATTAATCTAAAATAAATTGTCCTGTGCTCACTCACTCATATTTTGGAAATTCTTTGCTCAGTGCGTACACACATCTAAGGGCAAAAGAAAAAAAAACAAGAGATGTTGAATTTGATAGCTTTGTTACTGACGGCTAAATTGCATTCCGATGTAGACGTGTATGACGTCAAACACACAGCGCGCCAACTTGTGGCAAACTAAACTGAGGAGAGGACAAAAGAACGTATAACTGCTGTTTGTCTATAGCGCTTGAAAGTGACTCTTCATGCTGGCAACGCAACCATTACATCACGTGGAGCAGGCGTCTCCACTGTGTGTTTGGTCTTGTCAGACAAGATGAAGTTGAACAGATATTATCTGCACACCGAATACCTCCCGTTAAAAATGATTTTAGTTTTTTTGCTGCGACGCTTCGAGCAAACAGCTCTTCCTAAGATTTAGTCTGTTACATACAGAGAGTCGCTATCTTAAATACATATTAGTCCATAAAACTCAATGACCGTAACACACCACATGTTGGCACATTGGTATCAGTCAAATTGTAATAAACCATGCATTTCATATTTTACATATTCACCAATTTATACAGTAAAGGGGTTGGGGCTACATAAAAAGGTACATAAAGAAACTCACGGTATGTACTGCTCTCGGTCTGCCGATCTTCATTCCTACTCTCACTTATGGTCATGAAGAGTGGGTACTGATGCCTCCCGAGCGTCACCCTAGGGAGATCCTCGCTGCACGTCCCACTGGGAGGAGACCCCGTGGCAGACCGAGGACCAGATGGGGGGGGATTACATCTCCACACTGGCCTGGGAACGCCTCGGGATCCCCCAGGAGGAAGTGGCTAATGTTGCTCAGGATAGGGAAGTCTGGAGCTCTCTGCTGAAACTGTTGCCCCCGCAACCCGACTCCGGATAAGCGGTTGAAGATGGATGGATGGATGGATGTACCCACCACAACAGTCATTTTCAATGGACGACCCCAGAGACATGAAGCTTCAAACTGACACTGACACTTTCTGTGACGAGCATGACGTGCTAACAGTAGAAAACCAAGATGACCTGGCTTCAACGTTTTAAAGCACGCGGTGAAGTGTCAGTCAATCATGTGTTTTTGTTGCACCATTCTCACACTCTTCACACAATCCCTGCTCCATTCCATAAAGAATAAAAACGAATTATTGCCATGAACTAATTCCCTGTGCCATGTAAACCTACCCTATTTATTTACGCATGCAGTGTGACTGTGGCTTGAGCAACACTTCAACAACGACTCGGCAGAAATGCGACCGTCTTGTCGCTGCTAGAATCATTATTACTGTTAGAGACATGACACAGGACACTCTTTCACAGGAATGGTCCGATATTCAACTATTAAGGGCTTTAGGGGTCATAGTGCCCACTGTGTATATATGCATCAGATGAGTTCATGTTAAGTTCATATCTCCCCTCTCTGCATGAATATCTAATTGTCTCAATTCCCCCGAGAGTGGAAGAGCTGTGTTTCTGCCTTGGAAAAGTGTACAGCCACAGGACTAGATGTTACATTCACGTTTATGATAGTACGGTAGTACTGCAGTGTTCAGCTATTCAAGTTGTTAAATGTCTGGTGGTCTTATACCATGTAAGATGCCAGTCCACATGCATTTAAGCCTGTACAGTGCATGCTGTTCATGTAAGCATGTGCAGGACACAATACTGTACATTAATCATTTACTGTACAGTAGAATGAGAGTGGTTGAATGGGTTGGGTGTATGTGTGGAATGGCATTGTTGTTGGCAATGATCACACGGGTAATTACCAGATTGGACAGAGAAAAGGAAATATGAGAGTGTTGGAGAGGGAAATGTCTGCATGCTCTCAGCAGCATGTTACGTATGGGTAGAACAGTGGTTCTCAAACTTTTTCATGTGAAGGACCCCCAAAATTATATGTATTTGGCCGGGGACCCCCATCTCAAAATATGTTGTGACCCCCAGAATAGAAGATTTGTGTTAAAAAAAATACTCAAATAAAATACAAATACCTCAAAATTATACTTAAGTAGAGTACTTAAGTAAATGTACTTAGTTGCTTTCCACCACTGGTACATACAGTAGCTAGGCAATATGGTGAAAATAGTGTCTTTTAATTATTCAATTTAAGCCTAATGTCAATTAAACTTGTATAAATCGATGACAACAAGCATTTAAAACATGTCTATGTGTGTGTGTGTGTGTCCAGTGGTGGGAAAATTACTCTTTTTTTTTAGGTAGAAGTATCAATCAATACTGCCATAAAAATACCTCAACATCGTACTAAGTACAGTACTTGAATACATCTACTTAGTTACTTTACACCATTTTGTGTGTGTGTGTGTGTGTGTGTGGGGGGGGGGGGGGGGGGGGGGGTATGGCATGCGTGTGTGCGTGTGCACATCCTTCAATCTCAGAGTCAAGGGCACACTGCTATACTGGGCTGAGAGCGTAGCTGCGTGGTGGAGCTGAGCAGAGTGGAAGCTCCATCCAGTCTCATTTGCAGTTAGTTTCACCACTACACTCTGTCTCTCCAAACGGACGGTGATGGAGTATTTCTTACCTGCAACGCGCTTGAGAAAGCTATTGTGTTTGCCTGATGGATGTAGTCTCTCAGTGCAGTGGGGTCTGGCCGCTCGGTGGCTTAACCCATTGAGACCGGGAAGGCGTCTGTGTCAATTTTTAGATTTCTTTGGGCTATTCAAAAATAGCAGATATACAAGCTCGTAGCGCGGCACCGAGTGCCACGCTACGAGCTTGTACATCTGCTATTTTTGAAAAATTGTGAAAACGTGTGCACATTTTTTAATATATATATATTTTTAAGCGAACATTTGTAACTCAAATCTTTGCTTCTGGGGATTCTACAAATGTCTGTTTTTTGAAAAAACCTTTGTTGCGTACAGTATATATCAGTGGCATGGTGCTCAAAACTTTTTCATGTCAAGGACCCCCAAAATGATATGTATTTGGCCGTGGACCCCCATCTCAAAATATTTTGTTCCAGGGACCTCCAGAAGCTGGAGTTAAAAATGTTCGCTTTTAAACATATTATTCAAAAATGTGCACACATTTTCAAGATTTTTCAAAAAAATTGCAGATCTACAAGCTCATGAGTGCCGCGCTATGAGCTTGTATATCTACTATTTTTGAATAGCCAAAGAATGCGTTCCCGGTCTTAAAAGGTTAAATCAATCTGTTCATTTGGGTCTCTGTCGAATTGATCATCTAAAAGTGCAAACAGTTGAGAGGCTGTTCCCCGCCGAAGAGTATATATAGCCATTAAATCACAAGCACAGTGACATTTAAGTGCTGCTTCTGCTGTTACTGGAATTAGGGAGGAAATATGGCATGTGTATCCGTCAAAAACAGACAAAGAAAACATCTGATCTAAGGATTTTTCTGTCATAGCTGTACATCAACTTAAGTATGTTTTGGGTATAATTTAGACATTTCTCCCCGTATGGCAATTGATCAAGATCTCAACGTCTAAAACTTGACAGCAAGACAATCCTGTCTGGAGAACAGATGTTTTTCTTTTTGCACAGCATCTCTATCTTTTTGTTTTTCCCAAAACTGATGGTGCTATTAAATTACCCAGCATATAAATTACCAGTGGTGTAAAGTAACTAAGTACATTTACTCAAGTACTGTACTTAAGTACAGTTTTGAGGTACTTTCACTTTGCTGGAGTATTTCCAATTTTCAGTACTTTTACTTCTACGCCATTACATATCAGAGGGAAATATTGTACTTTTACTCCACTACAATTATTTGAAAACTTTAGTTACTAGTCACTTTGCAGATATAAATTATTATATTATAAAACACACATTGACCACTTCAGCCCTATTTTATACATAGGCTATTTGAAAACAGCAGATCTACAAGCTCACAACGCGCCGCGATGCGACGCGTTGTGAGCTTGTAGATCTGCTGTTTTCAAACATTTGACTGCTTTTACTTTTGGTACTTCAAGTATATTTTAATGCCAATACTTTTGTACTTTTTCTCAAGTAACATTTTGAACACAGACCTTTTACTTGTAACATAGTATTTTTATAATGTGGTATTGCTTCTTTTACTTAAGTAAAATATCTGAGTATTCTTCCACCACTGTAAAAGTGATGTCACGCGTGTATACACAGTATACTGAACATTATGAATGTTTGTATTCATTAATATGAATGTTCTCCCAGCAATCATCGTTGCTCTTGTTATCGAACCTCAAAACCAGTTCATGTGAATCAACCTGATTCAGACACAATTTCAACCACAATGTCCCAGGTGTAGCATAGTGGCTTATCATGAAGGAACCCATTAAAGGAGCTACACCATGAATTTAAATGATAATAATATTTGATATCATATTGTTTATGTCCCTCAAACGTTTTTCAAAAGGTTTGAGCCTAAATCAAGCCTCAGATATACTCATTCCAACTATCTTCTCTCTGGCTTATAAAGCACTTTCACCTGCAATACCACATTGTCCTGTTTGGCACGGGGCGCTATTGAGCCAGTTTGTATGCATGGTATGTCCTGGTTCTGTGTGGAAAAAGTTAAAAAAAAAAAAAAGAAAAACATTTAAAAAAATGGAAAAAAAAATATTTATTTATTTTTTGGATTTTTTTTTTTTTTGTTAGAACTGAAAAACGGGAGGAATTGTTCCCAGACGTGACGTAGGGTGGGGGAACAAATCTGACGGACTGTTTTCAGACCAATTTACATAAAAACCACAGATAGCCTATGAAAGCCTGCATGCTCGAAGTCGGGTATTTGTTGGAACAGAAGAGAGGTGGGGGAGACCAAAAACACACAAAAATGAAGAAAAAGTTAAAATTCATGGTGTATACCCTTTAAGACCTGGAACGCATCTGTGTCACTTTGGATTTCTTTGGCTATTCAAAAATAGCAGATATACAAGCTCATAGCGCGGCACCGAGTGCCGCGCTATGAACTTGTAGATCTGCTATTTTTGAAAAATCGTGATTTTTTTTTTTTTTTTTTTTTTCCGAAAGATTGTTAGGATTTAGACATTTTTTTATATTTTTTTCTACTGCAGGGGTCTTCAACAGGGAGTCCGGGACCCCTAAGTGGTCCTCAGAGATATCACACTTTGTGTGATAGGGACTTAACTTTTTTCATTTTCACAATAACCACTTGAACCCTCGCATCCCCCCCTATAAAGAACTGTAGGTTTGTCTGGGTGTGCCCCCTCCCCCAAGTGTGCCAAAAATAACAATGGATGGATGGATAACATGACCCCCTTTCTGGTAGACCTATTAGTCCAAACGGGCCAGCATTGCATGGAAAAAGTACTTGCATGTTTATGATGTTTTACTTAAGTAAAAGTATCAATATTGCAATGTAGATATTACTCTGTTATAAGTAGAAGTCCGGTATTCAAATGTTGAGTAAAAGTACATAAGTGTTGGCATCAAAATAAAGTACCAAAAGTAAAAATTACGCAGAGTGTCCCGTTTCACAAGTTTTCAAAATGTATAGAAATCTTTTGAAAACAGCAGATCTGCAAGCTCCCAACGCATCGCATTGTGACGCGTTTTGAGCGTGTAGATCTGCTATTTTCAAATAGCCGAAGCATAAAGTGCTGAAGTGGTTACTGCATGTTTTTAATGAAGTAAAAGTAACTAGTAACTAAAGTTTTCAAATTATTGTAGTGGAGTAAAAGTACAATATTTGGATCTGAGATGTACTGGAGTAGAAGTAAAATAATTGAAAATTAGAAATACGCCAGTAAAGTAAATATACCTCAAAATTGTTCTTAAGTACAGTACTTGAGTACTTGATGTACTTAGTTACTTTACACCACTGCCAAGCGGGCGAGCATTGCAGAGCGCAGCTGATTTGTAAATGACACACCCCTTACCGGAGCAGTACGAGTTCCCAAAATACCAAACGCATGCAGGCGGGGGAAACACAGAACTTTGCCTCCAGAAAATGTGAATTCTACCTACATGTCTCACTCCAATCCGCCTGCCCCAAAATAGGGGCCTTGTTTTTTTGGTTTTATTATAATGCATTCATGATTTAACCCATATAGACCTGAGGCCCATTCTAATAACGCCTTCTAAATGCTGACCTAAGTTTTCTGAAAAACTTAAAGGTAGGGTAAGTGATTTTCTTTGGTTAAAATAAGTGTTAAATGGCTTTATATTCTGATAGTACTCATTGCTATAGAGTGTTTGTTCAGTAAAAGGAGTCTCCTTGTCTCTCCACCTCTTTATTAAACAGAAAATGCATTTTTGTTTCAGTTTCAGTTTCATTTCCAATTTTATCCAATCAGGATAGAGAACTCAATCGGGATATATATTAAACAAGTGAAATTGGAAGTGATGACACCAAGAAATGAGCAGGCAAAATTGGAACTGGAACACTATAAAAATGAAGCTTAAAAATTGGTACTTTCTCCTGATTGGCTGAGATTTTGACACCTACCGGAAAATGTATTTTCTGTTTATTAAAGAGCTGGAGAGACGGGGAGACTCCTGTTACTGAACAAACACTCTAATGATTACTATATCAGAATATAGTGCTTTAACCTTTTAACAAAATACTTTTTGTTTTAACCAAAAAATATCACTTACCCTACCTTTAAAATTGGTGTTCAAATAAATTACAAAAAATAATGTTGCTATATACTGTATAGGGATTTCCCCATTGTGTGGGGAGGGAGTTGGCATGCTGCTGGCTGTTGCCTTTTGTTGGTTTGCAGCCATTCTGTGTAATGTCAAAGGTTAGCTGTATTCTGGCTCCAATGGCTAAACTCTCAGAGTTTCATCCATATTTGACATGATTAGTTCCTTCAGCAGAGAGATCACTCCCTGTGACAGTTCAATGTGTGGTATACTCGCATAGCTATAACTATACCACGATCTCTGAATTCTATACAGAGTCTGGAACTACACCTCCCCCTGTCTGTTCGTCATTTCTGCTCACAAAAATATATTTAACAATATCTTCACAATTTCCTTTTTTGCGGGGGGGGGGGGCTTTCCTGCCTTTATTGATAGTTTTTTAAGTGAAGATAGACAGGAAAAGGGGAGAGAGAGACGGGGAGAGACACGCAGCAAAGGTCGTCAGGAACGGGACTCGAACCATTAGACCCCAAGTGCCCGGACCACTGGCCTACAATTTGCTTTTGCTTTTCCATTTCTGCTAAGAAGCAAGCTACTGTATGTATGCTTCGACTAATTAGATTTACAGTAGGACAAATTTGCACGACTGCAAAGATGAAATGGAAGCGGGGAGGAGCTAGCCGTGACATCCGGTTTACTACTGGATCATTTTCAGCGCTTCCTTTGCAACAGACTGTATGACGAAAGCATTCTGAAAATTGTGTGAGTCAACAGTCTGGCTCGTGGCACGTTCGCTTGCACTGATTGGTCAGCAGCTGTGTCATGCGGCTTTATCACCCCCTCACCCAGGGAAAATAAAGGCTGGGAGTGGGGAATGTACAATATAGTATACACTGTATGTCTGTATATATACAGTATGTGTATAAAAAAATATCTTTTGAGAGCACAGACCTCTCTGTAGAGACTGCATCTCCTCTCATTTACAGTAGAGTATAGCTCATTAATGCGCCGCCAGTCAGACCAAGCCCATGCCCTCCTGCGCCACCGCGACAGAGCCGGGTCAAAATGACTCACATCTGATAATGAAGAGAGCAGTGGTGGTGGCAGTCCTCTCCGGGCGGGCGGGCGGGCAGCCGGGCACAACGGCTGCTTGCTCGTCGTGGATTAATCTGTTAGCACCATGGTTTCCTCTCCTCCAGCCCCCTCCACCCCCCCCCCTCCCCCTCCCTACACCACCCAGTGATTGAAGGTGGTGTCTGGTGGCACGGCATTGCTGCTTCTAAATGGTTGTGCTGCCTGCACACTTTCCTGTGAGGAGGAGGAGGGCTCGGAGGAGGATATTACATTCACATCCTATTGGAAGCCATTAGAACAGGTTCTTATGACATCCTATAAAAATCACCGTGCCCGCCAAAAAGCACCGCAATGCAAAAGTGTAAAAATGTTTCATTTGTCTTATTCCAAACCCGTATAGCGTCCCTCCTCCCACCTCTCCCACCTCCTATACTGTAAATGCCAAGCTAAGCATAAGCACTCAGACGCAGAGATATCGTTCAGCCTAAGACTGTTTGAAACGCTATATAGACTCTGAAGTAGAGGGGATTGGACATAAAAACGTCTTTCTCGTCATTATTATATCCCACTTTTTGCCTAATTCATCATCCGTTCTGAAGGACCCGCAGATGTAATCCTTCTTCTTGAAACGTCTATTATTTTAGATTGAGCTAAATTCATTGTGCATTCATCATCCTCATTGTCTCCCCCTGCTATAGACACGTGCGCCAAGCTTCAGGTGTATTTGCATTTCGTACAGTATACAGCACTCAGACGCCACTGTGTGTGTGTGCAGCCTTTTCCTGTTGCCTCTCTCCTCCGCCTCCCTTTCTTTTACACAAAGTCAGTGGTATTAGATTCTATCTAAAATTGATTTTCCAATATTGCTCTGTCGAATCAAGCAAACCGCTGAACCCCCTCCCCACCCCCTACACACAGGCAAAACCCTATTTGATAGCTGAAAGGGAAGAATGAAGAAAATCCCTGCTCGGTGTGAGAGAGAGAGAGAGAGAGGGGAAAAAAAGTGAATAATTCAGAAGCCATTCTATGGAACAACCAGTCAACAAATTGCTGTGACTCCAAATTGGGTCCTCTCTTCTGGGAGGATTAGAGAGAGACCAAACTTCACGAAAAACTCTGGGAGCAGAGACACATGGCTTATACTGGAAGCACACTGAGAGCTCACCCACACACACACACATTTAAATGCATGCACTTTCTCACTCACTTTCTCTCACTCACACACACATGCATGCGTGCATACACTCACGTGTTATTTTCTCTCTCTGCATCTCACACACACACACACACACACCGCACACACACACACACACACACACACACACACACACACACACACACACACACACACACACACACACACACACACACACACACACTCTCTCTCTTTTCTCATGGTTGTTGGGAGCCTGTGGCAGATTGGATGCAGCTTTCAGGGAGGTGAGTTATTAAGATGTATCCGATCGTGGCTGCGCTGCGGGATAAGGCCTTCGCCACGGAGCACACTTCACAATGTGAATAATTAGGATGGGTTTCCGGCACTGGGGAGAAGCTCTAGTACAGGGAGCATCCTGGAACCGCATTAGCAGGGTGTTCAGTGGCGCTCTGACAAAAACAAATGGCCCTGCACACCATGGGAGATAGCAGGGAGCTGCTTTTTTTTTTATTGTTTGGGCTGGTAGGAGCTTGGCTGGGAGTGGTTCTGAGTTACACACTGTTGCAGGGGTTACCGTTTAATGCACCGGCATAACTCACATTTGAATACATAGAATGCTAAGGAGAAATTTCATCTAGTGTGTGCTTCCTCCTCGGCGCTTGTTTTCTGCAGGAAAGAGGGGAAATGAGAGTGTCAGATTTGTGTGTGAAAATGGTAAACACCATTAGATGTTTTTGCTCCGGGAAATAGACACACTTTATATTCCAAGACCTCCTCCCAACTTCCTCAATTAATTCTTTGAGTTCTTATCAGCATGGAATGTGCAGCAATACATTACCATTTTTAATCATAAGATCCAGATCTTTAACAAAGGTTTATTTTCTTTCTTTCTTTTTTATCTTTTTTTCTTTTTACAATAAAACTTTTAGAGAGGATATAAAGTTTTGTCCAACTAAGTGAATTGAGTTTTTGTTTGGTCAAAATGTAAACACAAAAATGGCTATACTATTCACATCACATTTATTTAAATTCCTCTTTCAACAATTTGATTCTTTAATTAATTGATGTTAATGTATAAACCCATTTTGACCTGGAACACCAATACATAACTATACCTTTCAATTCGGGAACCCCTTTTTGGTGTAGTCGTTGTACCAATAATTTTGCCCGAGCAGTTCCTCGTTGGCAGGAATGTCTAAAATCTAGTTATCAATTTAAAGTGTTTTCTCTTTGTGAACAAATAAGGCGATGGGTTTAGTATGTGACAAAAACAATCTCGTCCAACATTCGTCATTACCCTCGTGCATTACCAACCTCGCGCAACAATGAATGCATCTACAGCAAGGGTTCCCAAACTTTTCAGGCCGTGACCCCCCAACAATAATCATATCTGAACTGGTGACCCCCCCCACCCTGACAAGCACTTGGAATTGTAGGCATTGCATTTAGTTTGACTCGGCTTCACAGATAAATGTTGTGAAAATAGCCGAACCAGAAGTTCGTAGATCGGCTATTTTCACAATGTTTGCCTCTTTCATTTGACAATTTGGCCAATTTTGTATTAAACACGTCTTAAAAGGCTGTTTTAGGCTACACTTATAATGTATGTTAGTTTGTTTACTGTTGAGTGAGAAGACAATGTTGCACATTAAGCTAATCATCTGGGGACCCCCCCAAAATAATTTGGGGCCCCCCCTGTTCCGATCCCCAGTTTGGGAACCATTGATCTACAGTATAAACATTATATTTATCAGATGCCCAGCCTTTATTTGCCCTGTGGGTGTGACAGAAGCAGAGAGATAGTGGTGGAAGCTAAAGTTCAGCGGTGTGCTGAACTATTGCCGTGAGTGACCTTGCCGGGGCCAGGGAGTCAGCATGTCAAACATGGACGCAACTCGGCCGACAAACGTGGCTGCTGCATGTGGAATTCAGCGCGGAGGAGACATTGGAGTTTGTCCAGGGCACAAAGCAACTAAAACACAGAGCAGAACACAGACAGCGACCTTTGACAGTTTGACAGACAAGACTGCAGTCCCACCAGCAGCACCTATCCTAATTATTCACATTGTGAAGTGTGCTCCGGGCAATCTGTCTATCTATTTATCGAAGATAGATAGATAGGTACAGTAGATCAGGGGTCTTCAACGTTTTTTCCGGCCAAGGACCCCTAAGCTGAGAGAGAGCTGAGGCAGGGACCCCCCACTACACGTTGGATTCATGTTAAATGTGTGTTTTTTTAACGTCTAAAACCCTCAATACATTGTAAACTTGACCGTCGGCTTGGTACTTGGTCTGCTCTTTTTCCCCCCGTACACCAAACCTCTTCGCCGAAAATTGCCAATCTACAAGCTCACAACACTTGTAGATCTCCTATTTTCGGCTTAATCCCCTCTAGAATATGTGTTATGCTTGTCTGTTTCACTCTGGCAGCTATATGAATCCCTCAAGCTGGACAGAAATATTTGTGGATGTTTTAAATGCATTTGAACCTACACATGACAATGATAATTAGATGCTTGTGTCCAACAAAACGTGTGTGCGTCAACCCAATAACCATATTGGTTTCTTCTTCATAAAGGGCTTGTTAACTAGGGTACCGTAGCACATTTCAACAACAAGGCAATTCAATGTGCTTTACACAGAGCATCAAGCAAAAGAAACACAATTATAAAATGTCATTAGGACGCATAAAACAAAAATGAATAGATACAGTTACGGTGCAGAAGAGAAAGAAAAGAGAAAGAAGAAAAGTAACTCAATCAAAGGCAGCAGCAAACAGAAAGGTCTTTAGTTTAGTGTTTTAGAAGAAATAAGTGCGGCAGCAGACCTGCAGCTTGCTGGGAGTTAGTAAAAACTAAAAACTAAATGCTGCTTCTCCACGTCTATTTTTGAGTGGGGCCAGCCACTCCTACACTTGACCGTGTGTGTGGGTCCGTCCGTCCGTCGGTTTGAGCATGGCCTCAACAGCTGCAGCTGATTGCAACACAAGGATGCAACCAGTTACACTAATTCAAAGGCACCACTCTCTTCACACTGGGTGTGATTTTTGGTTATAGGACCAGAAAGCAGGCCTTTCCCAGATGACCTGAGAGGTCTGGATGGTTCATGATATCGTATAAAGATCAGAAACGTATTTTGGCCCTAAACCATTTAAGGCTTTATAGACCAGAGCATTAGTATTTTGAGATCAATTCTTTAACACACAGGGAGCCAGTGTAACGGTGCGTTCACACGGGCAGATAAAAAAACACATGCTACCATTCATTTTCGATGGAAGCCAGAGACATGAGGATACAAAGATACGTCCGACGTTTGTAGCTGTAGCTCGACAAAATATTTCGTTCCAGGGACCCCCAGAAGCAAAGATTTGAGTCAAAAATGTTCGCTTTAAAACAATATATATTCAAAGATTTGCACACATGTTCACGATTTTTCATAAATAGCAGATCTACAAGCTCATAGCGCGGCACTCGGTGCCGCGCTATGAGCTTGTAGATCTGCTATTTTTGAATAGCCAAAGTGTAAGTGTAGTATTAATTCTTTAACACACAGGGAACCAGTGTAATGGTGCGTTCACACGGGCAGATAATAAAAAGACACATGCTACCATTCATTTTCAATAGAAGCCAGCGACACGAAGATACAAAGATACGTCCAACGTTTGTAGCTGTAGCTCTAGCTACAAAGCTACAAATTCAAGTTGAGATGGGTTCAACTTCCAGATACAAAGATACAAAACTACAACTGTAGCTACGATGGTGATGATGATGATGATAGATGACGTCAACGACCGTATTGAGCAACACAGATACAAAGCCACACAGCGACAAAGATGCTGTGTATTTTTGTATCTTTGTATCTGGGCCGTGTAAACGCACCATAAGGATTTAAGAACAGGAGTGATATGCTCCACTTTCTTGGTATTAGTCAGGAGTTGAGCGGCAGCGTTCTGACTCAACTGCCGTCGTCTGATCGACGCATAGTGTATTGTGACTTACTGGGCTTGTGAACTGAGCGTTACCCTGCAGAAACCAGTGTCAGATGTATTAACTGCATCTGCTATTTCGTTCCCAGGATAATTTACATTAGATCTGCTCTTGGCGATCTGTTTAGAGGTGCTGTTGTGTAGATTTGCTGTTGATGATGACTCTGCATCTCCCGCAGAGACATCGGTTTTGCTCGGGGGACAAATTATGTTTCAGAGGCTCTTCTTCCATGACACTGTGGAAATTACCAGGATGCCACTTCGCTGAGCGCAGCACACTTCCTTTAAAAGGTAATAAAAAGTCTCCATTTGATTGGTCATGATTGAATCCCCCTGCAACACACCCACTGACAGTATATATGCAGCCTAATCCAAACCCGCTTCACCACTTCACCGCGGGTACACAGGACAATGCCAAACTCCTGTCGTCATGCCCAAACTGCCATGCGGTTGACTGTGTTTCATGCATGCCAGCCTGTTCACAGAGGAGAGACCGATGCCAGCCATGTTTGTTTATTTCATCCTGGTTATCAAAACACTTAGCCTGGCATGGCCAGACTAATATCACTGCATAGATATTAGTCTGGAATCTCTGTGTGGAACCTGCATTTCCGCGGGGGAAATTAAAAAAATGCCTCTGGTGATAAACCCGCCCCATATCTGTATACTGGGCTCTGATTGGTCCCTCACAACTTCGGAGGGAGAGAAATAAAATCTCCATTGAGAGGGGCCAGACCTAATCTGCCGAGGGCAATTTGTTTTTGCAATGGCAGATTCGTCTGGAACCAGGCTACAAAACACTAGGTAATGTAGCGTTCTAGCACTGCCTGAAAGTAGATTTTAATGAAGCAGTTCTTATTTGTTACAAACCTGGTAGCTCCTAATTTAAAACTTGTGTTTTTATTTAGACTATTTATATCAAGGTAGTCCTGAGCAGTGTTGCCAGATTCTGTGAGAGAAACAAGCAACCAGGTCTAGGAAAACCAGCCCAAAAGAAGCGCCTATGGGCCACATGAGCACTTTAACATATACATCAGCTATTTGAAAATAGCAGATCTACCAGCTCACAACGCGTCGCGATGCGACGCGTTGTGAGCTTGTAGATCGGCTATTTTCAAATAAAATCTTGCGGGGAAATTATAATAAGATCTGGCAACCCTGGTCCTGAGGGCTTGACTACTGCTACTACTGTTGAGGATTGCTCAATGATGACAGACGAGAAGTGTTGAATTAGTGGTCTTTATTGTCCACGGTCTGTGAAATATCAGCTGAATCTCAGTATCAGCCTTCAGCCTTCCTCGCTTTAATACTCTCAAAGCCGCTCCATAACCAGACCATATCTTGGTGTTGGACCTATTCAGTTGAACCTATTCTTATGAATACCTCATTGTTACCGTTCCCTATCAGCTAGACAGAGTCAGATCTATTCTTAACCAGCCAATCACAAGTTGTTTTAAACACGTATTGACCCTTTCACTCGCTGGTCAATATTATACTGCAAGATTGTGTCATCAAATCATGTTGCAATAAAATGTGAACACATCCAAAACTTGCTTGTCATCCATGTCACCGTCGTGTTTACTCCTAGCTCGTGCCTAGTTCAGACCACAGCGAGTGTCTGATTGGTTGAGGCTTTGTCTAGCCGCAAAAAAAGTTGAACAATAGGGGTCATGTATCCACACAAAGTGGTGTTTTTTTAAGCTGCCAGCACCTTTAAGCAGCCTTTGGTCTTTGGTAAAGACGTGCTAGAGCGCTCCTCTTCTCAGCGTTGAGGTTCTAACTTTGCAGGCATCAATAAATGCTCCATGCGATCACATAATGATAACTTGTAAAACGGGACATTCTGCACAATGAGTGCTTTTACTTTTGGTACTTTAAGTATATTTTGATAGCAATTCTTTTGTGCTTTTACTAAAGTAAATGTTTTACTTGTAACAGAGTATTTCTACATTGCAGTATTGATACTTTTACTTAAGTAAGAAATGTGAGTACTTTTTCCACCACATGGTGTTTGGGACTTAAGTATACGCCTGGACGAACCCAGCCACGCTTAGAGCCCCGCCGCTATCGGGGATAAAAAGCTATACTCCTGCCCAGTTATTTCCATCTACAATTAATCACTTGAGTCCTTTGTTTTGTGTTTTCCTTTGTTTAGTCTGTATACAGTATCTGCCTAAAAAGCCTCTTTACTTATGTCCTTATTTATTACTTGTTTTGTGTTTTTCTCCTCGGTGTTGGTTTATATTGCTTTGTCTTTGCCCGTGGTAAAGTCAAACACAGGCTGTTTGCCTGGAATGAGGTTTGTGAGAGAACTATACGAGGGATGACAACTCACACATGAGGAATTAATATAAATAAAACTCAAACTGAGGCATTGGTTTTTACAACCCATGCCCTTAAGTGTTGTCTTGGGACATTATATTGTGCAGGCGTGTTTGCCTGTGTGTGTGTGTGTGTGTGTGTGTGTGTGTGTGTGTGTGTGTGTGTGTGCGTGCGTGCGTGCGTGCGTGCATGGGTGAATCATTTTCTCCCTTTTACTTTTTTCGTGTGTTCTGCAGGCATAGCCTCACCAGCACATCAGTGTGTTGACTCCAGTGGACAGTCTCTCAGGACACCAGCCATGCATACAGGACGTGAACGGGGGCTTGGTGGGGTGATGGTGGTGATGATGAAGCCTCTCATACATAATTTTAGAGGATCAGGGAGCCCGGCCTACAGAGGACAAAGTGATACAGGGGGGATGAGTCGCTGAGTTTCATTTTCTTGATAGTCCAGTGTGCCATGTCAACATTAAGTTTAGTTATGACACCACATCAAAATGAAATATTTCCAACTGATTTTGATTGTCCATAGGCCAGTGGTTCTCAAACTTTTTCATGTCAAGGACCCCCAAATTGACACTTATTACCCCGCGGTGAAAAGATATGCCAGGGACCCCCATAAGAGAAGATTTTTTTACGGCTCTAGCAGTAATTCTCAACCATTTTAATTTCAAGGACCCCCAGTTTGACATGCATTAGGGCTACGGACCCCCATTTAATGGCATTTCTATCACTTGGACCGCAATTTATATTGTAAAATCTATGTCAATGTAACTCTGAGAGTGTACAAATGGAACCAAATGGACCCGTAACCAAATGGACCCGTTAGGGTCCATTTGGTTCCATTTGTACACTCTCAGAGTTACAGACCCATAAGGGTCCATTTGGTGCCTAATGGACCCTCTTTCACATCATCATTTGGTGCCCCCACCAATCTCCCAGACTCCCTCCCTAGTCGGAGTTATCAGTTTGAATGAATGCAGAATCGTGTGCAGGATGTAATTTGTATATAGATGTGAGTGGACTTCATTTAACTGACTAGTTAAAAAAGTGTGCCATTGATCTGTGCCAATGTTGGCACCCATGCCTAAGGTTGCCTATACCCAGTGGTGGAAAAAGTACTCAAATGTTTTACTTAAGTAAAAGTATCAATACTGCAATGTGGAAGTACTCTGTTACAAGTAAAAGTCCGGAATTCAAAATTGACTTGAGTAAAAGTACAAAAGTATTGGTATCAAAATGTACTTAAAGTAACAAAAGTAAAAGTACTAAAATGTTTGAAAATAGCAGATCTACAAGCTCACAACGCGTCGCGACGCGACGCGTTGTGAGCTTATAGATCGGCTATTTTCAAATAGCCTAAGTATAAAATAGTTTTTAAGTGGCTTAAGTGGTTAATGTATGTTTTATAATGTGATAATTTACATCTGCAAGTAACTAGTAACTAACGTTTTGAAATAATTGTAGTGGAGTAAAAGTACAACATTTGCCTCTGAGATGTAGTGGAGAAGAAGTAAAAGTATTCGAAATTGGAAATACTCAAGTAAAGTACAAATACCTCAAAATTGTACATAAGAACCGTAATTGAGTAAATGTACTTAGTTACTTTACATCATATACCCCTGGACTTAAGCATTAGGCATTATAAGCACTGTGGAATGAATCACGTGATCCAGCAGCACGTGAGGCTAATCTGAAGTTTGTCCGTGTGCTTCAGATGATAGATGAAGGGCAGGGACTCTCGTAAGACCCCTTGCCTCTCCCCATAAACTGAAGAAGAGCATAAAATGTCTCTCCATCTGGTTTATGTTATACATGTCAATCCATAACTTCATTCATTTAATCATGAATACTTAATACAGGTCCAATCTTACAAAGTAATTAATAATCCATAGATTGGACTGTAAGTTATAAATCATATGATCAGACCTCACATTATTCCTTTAGGGGTTTTCCTTCATATTTTGCGAGTAGCCGAACTTCAAAGGGCTATGAGGACCAGTGGTGGAAAGTAACTAAGTACATTTACTAAAGTACTGTACTTAAGTACAACTTTGAGGTGTGTTTTACTTTTTACTGGAGTATTTCCAATTTTCTGTACTTTTACTTTAACTCCACTACATCTCAGAGGCAAATATTGTACTTTTACTCCACTATACAATTATTTGAAAACTTTTGTTACTAGTTATACTTTGTAGATTTTGATTATTATTCCAAAACATACATTAACCACTTCAGCCCTATATACATTTCGGCCATTTGAAAATAGCAGATCTACAAGCTCACAATGCGTCGCAATTTTTTGTTATTCCAGACTTATACTTCTAATAGAGTATTTCTACATTGATACTTTTTTACTTAAGTAAATAAATTGACTTTTTCCACCACTGCGTTTGCACCGAGTCATGATTAAGGATTACGTTTTATCTGTGCTCCGTGATTAAGACTGACATTCGTGGTCAAAATTTAAAAAACGATTAAAATGTGTATATTCCTCTGTGACATGACCCTTTCCCAGCTTATTAATCTATGACCCGCTGGACATCTTATTTTCCATAAAGCTCAAATCTAATACAGTTTACACTACACAGGCTGCTTTAGGGGTTGCATGAGTGAGCCTGTTTTATGAATAGTTTAATATCTATTTCACATTAAATGTCCTCAGTAGGTTTAACTTTCCATGAAAAGGTGGAACGGATAGATAGTGTGGGGTATAGTTTTGCATATGATTATAATTGTCTGAGCACATCTCTGCCTAGCTATGTGCTCAGACAGACAAGCCCCGCTATAAACCAGACACTGTACCCCAGACAAAGACTGGATTTGGCACCGTTTGACAGGATACGGCCTGAGGAGAGATGTTATTAAATTAACATTAAAACAACACAGCCACCAGCCAGGAATATCACATTTCCCACTCAGCAGCTGTTAGACTAAACAAAGGAAAATAGCATAGCCCACACACAACATTTCTATAGGCTGAGCTGGACTGGGCTGAAGGGGAAAGTTGTGTTTGAATGCGTTGACGTGTTCTAAAGATAATTCATTACGACGTTATAAAAGGACTCAAATGTTGAATTCCGGACAATTACTTGTAACAGAGTATTTCTACATTGCAGTATTGATACTTTTACTTAAGTAAAGAAATCGAGTACTTTTACCACCACCACCTGTAACCTCTTAGATCCCAGGCTTAGCGAGATTGGAGGGGGCTGGCCATGCATGTGAGACTACCTTCATAGCTGTTTTGTGCATGCTGGCAACGTCTGCCAGTCATTCGCACAGTTAGGATGCCAAACCATGCTGTAATTCCATAACCAATGATACTCTCCACTCCAGGCTAGGGTCACCTGCAGTGGTGGAAAGTAACTAAGTACATTTACTTAAGTACTGTACTTGAGTACAATTTTGAGGTATTTGTACTTTACTTGAGTATTTCCAATTTCCAGGCTACTTTTACTTCTACTCCACTACATCTCGGAGGCAAATATGGTACTTTTACTCCACTACAATTATTTGAAAACTTTAATTACTAGTTACTTTTCAGATATAAATGATTATATTATGAAACATACATTAACCACTTTAGCCCTATTTTATACCTAGGCTATTTGAAAATAGCCGATCTACAAGCTCACAACGCGGCACATCGCGACGCGTTGTGAGCTTGTAGATCTGCTATTTTCAAACATTTTAGTACTTTTACTTTTGGTACTTTAAGTACATTTTGATACCAATACTTGTAACAGAGTACTTCTACATTGCAGTATTGGTACTTTCACTTAAGTAAAACATTTGAGTACTTTTTCCACCACCTGGTAGAACACTAGGATGATCTGCCTGTTCACTCCACCGCCTTATGGAAAGTATAAGTATCTGTTGCAGTGTGTTGCACAGGTTATCAATGTGTTTTCCTGCCAAGAAGGTTTTCTATGTGGACACCCAGAGCTATGGCCTGTCCATCAGGCTGGCTCTAGGGCAACCGCCTAGGGCCCTGGCGTGGTGTGGTTAAGGGACCCCCGTTAAGGGCCCCCCCAGGCTTGCTGTTTTTTTTTTCATGGGTCAACTTCAGAGCAAGACCTTGAAGTGGGGAAGGCACTTGCTTGGAGGTCTCTGAGCGGCATGGCTAGTGTGTGGATGTCCAACCTTCACCGACTTATTAACTCTTTGACTGACAGAAATAAAACATTGTTTGCTAAGCCACTGCCAGCGATTTCCGAGTGTTTTCACTAACCTTTGAAAAAAAAAAAGAATATTATTCTTCACAACGATCCACCCCCCGATCGCTTTAAAAGACGCAGGGGGGTCTCGTAGAATCGGAGAAAAAAATGTGTATGTGTGTGTGTGTGTGTGTGTGTGTGTGTGGCAATGACTTGCTGGCCAGTCATTGCCACAGACACCGGGAGCTCCCAGTCATCAAACTATGTGCTGGGGTAACCAACCAACACATGGGCATCGATCACAAGGGCATCCCAAAGCAACCTACCAGGATGTACTAAAGAAGGTTGCAGAGGTGGAAATTAGGCTTTTTTTTTACTGAAGTAAAAGTATCAATACTGCAATGTAGAAATACTCTGTTACAAGGAAAAGTCCGGAATTCTAAATTTACTTGAGTTAAAGTACAACAGTATTCATATCAAAATGTACTTAAAGTACCAAAAGTAGAAAGTGGCCTAAACTCATTATGCATAAATCTTTTAAAAATATCAGATCTACAATAAGTCGCATCGCAACGCATTGTGAGCTTGTAGATCGTAGATCTAGCTCGTAGATCGGCTATTTTCAAATGGGCGAAATGTATATAGGGCTGAAGTGGTTAATGTAAGTTTCGTAATAATAATCAAAATCGACAAAGTAACTAGTAACTAAAGTTTTCAAATAATTGTAGTGGAGTTAAAGTACAATATTTTCCACTGAGATGTAGTGGAGTACTGTGTGTGTGTGTGTGCGTGCGTTTATAATGATATTATGCCCAAGTTGATAAGGATAATTCCTTTTAACAGGTCGTTCATGAAAGTCCTTGCGGTCTTGTTTCCAATGAGAACCTGTGAGCAATTAGGGGTTAAGAGTCTTGCTCAGGGACAAATTTAATTTCATGATGGAAGATGCACATTCGAGAGAAATGCTAATAAAAATGGTAATGGTGACATTGTGATGCTTGTTAATTTCAGTCACCTGACCTCCCAGTGAGATGGATATGGCCTAGAACTGTGGTTCTCAAAGTTGGGGTCCTTGAGGGGTACGTTCCCCAGAAAAATGAGGTAATATAGCATCAAAATCAATACTATTTTACTTCAGCTATTCAAAAATCGCTGATGTATAAGCTCACAATGCGTGCGACAAGTTGTGAGCTCAGCTTGTAGATCGGCTATTTTCTATTGAATGTTTTGAACATAAATCTTCTCTTATACTACCCACTAGGTAGTATACAGTATGAAGTATATGAACGTGGGAGGTATGCATTCCTAAGGCATTAGATGAAATGCATATAGATGAACTCCATGCATTCCAGCTCCAGTTGAAATGAGTTTCTGTTTTTATCTGGTTAAATGCTTGTTTTCTATGTCATGAATTCATTTAGTTTTAGGATTCATTTATTTAGATTGATACACAATTGTTTGCACTACTTATTTATTCTTTCATGAATTCTTTCTGTCTTTTTAGGAGAAACATAATCTGCTTGCGGAAGAAAAACAAACGACAAATAAAGCAATCTTGATTGGAATCATGTTGGGTGTCCTCCCTGGCATAACATATTTTCAGATGGGGGTCAGGCCAGGCGGTCCGCAGCCAAATACATAATGTATTTGGGGGTCCTCCATGTGAAAATGTTTGAGAACCACTGGCCTAGAATGATCACGCACTGACATTAAGATTGACATTGCAAGAGAGAGAGCAAGAGCATTCTCTAATGCTGAAAGGTGGGTTTAAAACCATGTTCTAGGGCAGGGGTCTTCAACGTTTTCAGGCCAAGGACCCCCTAGCTGAGAGAGAGATGAAGCAGGGACCCCCCTCTATATTGTATAATGTTTTGTTTCAGATGAAACTTTTTTTGTTTACTTGGTCTGCTCTTTTTTCCCTCTACACCTACACCTCTTTGCCAAAAAATAGCACAAACTCACAACGCCTCGCAGCGCGAGGCGTTGTGAGCTTGTAGATCTGCTATTTTTGGCTAAAGTTTTCCTCAGGAAAAGGGATGCTAGGGTTCAAGTGGTTAAGGTAAAAAATAAAAATCATATCACACAAAGATTTGGCGGACCCCCTGTAGCAACTCTGAGGACCCCCTAGGGGTCCCGGACCCCCTGTTGAAGACCCCTGTTCTAGGGGGAGTAGGCCCTCACACAGACCACTGGCAGCCACCCCCCTCATGTTGTGTTCTAAATAAATAAAACCTTCATCAAATCACACACCATCCATATTACTACCAGTTTCTTTCCACAGGCAGTAAGGATGCTGAACAGCTGACACACTGACCCATGCATCACACATTGTTATTGTACAGTAATGCTATGTTATCATTGTGTACACAGTTTATGCAGGTCTGTAGTGTTTTAATGCTGAGTATTTCATTGCATTTTGTGACAATATAGCTGAACTGTGTGTGTGTGTGTGTGTGTGTGTGTGTGTGTGTGTGTGTGTGTGTGTGTGTGTGTGTGTGTGTGTGTGTGTGTGTGTGTGTGTGTGTGTGTGAGTGTGTGTGTGTGTGTGTGTGTGTGTGTGTGAGAGAGAGAGAGAGAGAGAGAGAGAGCGAGAGAGAGAGCGAGAGAGAGAGAGAGAGAGAGAGAGAGAGAGAGAGAGAGAGAGAGAGAGAGCAGCTGTAGTTCACAAACTTTTTCATGTCAAGGAACCCCAAATTAATATGTATTTGGCCGCGGACCCCCATCTGAAATGTATTTTCTGCCAGGGACCCCCAGAAGAGAAGATTTGTGTTGTTTTTTTAAATTATTATTATTATAAAAATGACAGATGCATAAATGGTTAAAGTGGTTAAAGTGATTGTGATGCTGTATTAACTACTTTAACTGGGGACCCCACTTTGAGAACCAATAGAGAGAGAGAGAGAGAGGGAGAGAGAGAGAGAGAGAGAGAGAGAGAGAGAGAGAGAGAGAGAGAGAGAGAGAGAGAGAGAGAGAGAGAGAGAGAGAGAGAGAGAGAGAGAGAGAGAGAGAGAGAGAGAATAAATAGAAAATAAAGAGGGAGTTAATATTGTACGTACTGTAGGTTTAGGTTACAATAAAATGCATTCTGTCTTCAGACTTCATGCTGGGTCTCTGAATCTGTGTCTCTCTTCTCTTCATGCGTCATGACAACGTGTCCCTGTGCATTATGGATATTGTAGTCCTGTGTGTTTCTGGATATTGTAGTCCTTTGAGCGGTTGGTCGCCATACAGTCTTGTTCCTAAAGAAGTGAACCACACTACCCACAATGCTTAGCGCACGCATGCCGCTCTGTTGACACATTAGCAGCAGTACAGTACCTGTCAGAGTGTCATAATAACGGGCTTGTGAAAGAGCTGGACATACATGTAAGTTAATAACCACTGTTTTTATACATATACGTTATGATAAGTCTCTTATATGTTGTTGTCAAGACCTCAACACCTTGTTAGAACACTGTTAGGAGACGTGGCAGGCAGCAGGGATGCTAAAGTAGCTAGCTAGCATGCTAACCTTATGTTATGTGACTGCCTGTCAGTTCACTTTGCATTAGTAAATATCTGTATCTATTACTATATGGTATATATTACTGCAGTGGTGGAAGAAGTACTCAGATATTTTACTTAGTAAAAGTAGCAATACTGCAATGTAGAAAAATATTCTGTTACAAGTAAAACACCTGTGTTCAATATGTAACTTGAGTAAAAGTACAAAAGCATTGGCATTACAATATACTTAAAGTACCAAAAGTAAGTACTAAAGTGTTAGAAAACAGCAGATCTACAAGCTTGTAGATCTGCTGTTTTCAAACAGCCTAGGTATACTATAGGGCTAAAGTGGTTGATGTATGTTTTATAATGTGATCATTTATATCTGCAAAGTAACTAAAAGTTTAAAATAATGGAGTAAAAGTACAATATTTGCCTCTGAGATGTAGTGAAGTAGAGGTAAAAGTATTGACAATTGGAAATACTCCAGTAAAGTAAAAGTACCTCAAAATTGTACGTACAGCACTTGAGTAAATGTACTTATACTTTACACCACTGGTATTATTTGTAAATATCTTTTATCTATAACATATATACTGTACCATTGTATATTGTGCCGAATTATTATTATTTAACGTTAGAAGCAAGCCTTCTCTGCAATGTTACTCTGTCCACACAGGCAGATAGAAAGATACACAGCATTGTAACATTGTAGCTGAAGTTGAAACCAGCTCAACTTTTCTGTAGCTTTTGTAAGCTGTTGTAGCAGCTACGGAAGTCTGATGTAACTTTGTATCTTCAATTCGTCATGTTATATGAAGTATGTCGCTTCAATTGAAAAAGGTAGCCTGTATCTTTGTATCTGCCAGTGCCTAACACTACAACATTATTGCAGATACTGGCTAGCTGCCTCATGTGGTGTAGATAGGCTCTATTCACAGCAGCCATATTATGAAGACATTCACAGGTGATACTAATGAAGGCTCTGTTCCATTCTGGTCAAACAGAGTCAGGGTGCTGATATTTTGCATGTTGGCTCACTGGAAACACTCTGTTACACCAGTGGGTCTGCAGTTGGGGTCCGGGGACCCTCATGGGCTTCCAAATGGCCCCTTACAGGTGTGTAACTCTGAGAGCGTACAAATGGAACCAAATGGCATTTGGTTCCATTTGTACGCTCTCAGAGTTATGGGGGTCGTGGAAACCACTGTGCCAGACTAAATGGAACAGAGCCTTCATTAGTATCATTGGTAACACCTGTGAAGGAAGTGATAATATGGCTGCTGTGCATAGAGCCTATTCAGCCATCATCATGACGTTTGCACAGTTTACTAATTATTATCCTGGTTGGAAACTGTTGTTTTTGAACACGGAGGCTTCAGTCTTATCTAACGTTTATAGGGTGTTTAAACAACAACAACAGCAGCCAACGTTTTACCTTTTCTCCTGTACATATAGTGTTTGTATTTGTTGATTGATTATATTGTGTTATTTTGTTATGCTATGTTGATGAGTTTGAATACATAGGAACCACAATGGAAACAAGTCCTCAGGACTTTTTTTGTGTTATCCTTTCAGCCTATATATATATATCTATCAATCAATCAATCAATTATGTTAAATGTCTTGATATTTAAGCTTGATATAATGCTGATGTCCATAGATTTTAACCACTTTAAAGGAGGAGTTCGCCCAAAAAATGACTTATTTTCTATCAATTGCACACCCCATGAAGCCTTCAATTCAGGGATTTGTTTTTGTTTTTGTGGCATTCCTAAAGCCAATAATTTGATGACTGGGTGTATTTCCGGTAGGAGACACAAAGAATCTACTTTGTGTCTCCTACCGTATACATTAGCTGGTAGGAGACGGGAATCAAATTATTAGCTTAGGAATGCGACAAAAACAAATCCATGGATTCAAGGCTTCATGGGGTGTGCAATTGATAGAAAATACGTCATTTTGTGGGTGAACTACTCCTTTAACCATTATTGGCTTTGCCTATTCAAAAATAGCAGATCTACAAGCTCATAGCGCGGCACCGAGTGCCGCGCTATGAGCTTGTAGATCTGCTATTTTTGAAAAATCGTGAACATTTGTGCAAATCTTTGAATATACATATATATATATATTTAAGTGATTTATTTTTAACTCAAATCTTTGCTCCTGGGGATTCTACAAATGTATTTTAAATCCTAAAATGTGTTAAAAAAAAATAATCATATGTTTCTATATCAGGGGTTGAAGTTGAGTTGAAAATGTCTAGGAGTGCTGAATATAAGGTCAACTTTGATAGCTGTGTCTACCTTGTCTTGTGTCTTTGTCTGCCAGTGATCCATTGGACTCTTAACAGCGTATGGACCATAGTGTCACAGAGCCATGTCTCCACCACGGCTCACAGGAGCACTGCGCTCCTTCACCAACGTCAGCAAGAGGGACGATCTAGCCGAGCATCATGTCTACGACTTGAGGGTGAGGAGCGGTCATTTTCTTGAATTTCCTTGGAATAGTCTACAACAGTGGTTCTTAAAGTGGGGTCCGGGGCCTCCCAGGGGTCCTTGGAGGGGGTACCCAGCTAAAGTAGTTAATACTCAGTCACAATCGGTTTAATCACCTTAACTATTATGTTGTACTTTAGCTATTCAAAAATAGCAGATCTACAAGCTCATAGCGCGGCACCGAGTGCCGCGCTATGAGCTTGTAGATCTGCTATTTTTAGAAAAATCTTGAAAATGTGTGCAAATCATTTTTTTTAAAGGTGAACATTTTTAACACAAATCTTTGCTTCTGGGGGTCCCTGGCACAACATATTTTCAGGTGGGAGTCAAATATATCAATTTGGGGTTCCTTGACATGAAAAAGGTTGAGAACCAACCAACAGTGTTTCTCAAACTTTTTTTTTTATTTCAAGGACCCCCATAACTCTGAGAGTGTACCAATGGAACGGGTCCATTTGGTTCCATTGGTACTACACACACTCAGAGTTCCAGACCTAAAGGGTTCATTTGACCCCCCCCTCGAGGATTCTGGGTCCCTGGAGCGGACCCAGAATCAACGGCTTGTCATGACACACACACATTTAACCCATTAAGATGTGAGGATGATTCTACAAATACCTTCTAAATCAGTAGTTCTCCCACTTTCTAAATCTTTTCACACTTTTTTTTTTTTTTACGGAAATGTAAAAAATAAATAGCCAACGCACAAATGTTAAATCACACACACGGCTGCTTTCACGGTTTTAACGGTTTAGGGCGAGAGTTGCATCATGATGAATATTTCTTTGTTGTCACACGTGCTGAAGTTTTGACATAATAATTGTCCTTCTGAGAGATAATGACAGCCATCAAACACATGTTTGACAACTGAACTATAGAGGTCTTCATGGGTTCCACCCAAACCCAAAAACCCCAGAGACAATACCTATTGGTTTGGGTTTGGGTCCATGTTTTATGATGGGCAGTTGGATCCGGGTCTGTTCCGATTCTATTACCTCGGGTCCCGGGTCTGTTTATCATTATGTTTAATATCCGAGTGGATCTTCAAAGACAAAAAAATAACACACATCCTCCGACTTCATCAGACAAACTGCAAGAGCAGCAAAATGAGCAATAAACGAAAGAAGGGCTCGCAACTCACTTTTAATGCTCCAAACAGCAGCAACTAGTTATTTGCTGCTGTTGGGGAATAAAGTTTGGTGCATTAAAAGTGAGTTGCGACCCCCCTTCTTTCCTTTTTATAATATGCGAGTTGATCTGTACTCGGCGGTCATCAGGAGAGCAGCGCACGAAATGCTACATAATGATTATTAGGCTGACCTAGGATCAGATTACAGTAGCTTAAAACACTGGCTCTCAACCCACAAAATGATCATATTTGAACTGGGGACCCTTCACCCTGACAAGCACTTTGATTGTAGGAGTTAAGGCATTACGATTTGTTTGACTCGGTTCCACAGCTAAATATAGTGAAAATTGCAGATCTCCAAGCTCACAACTCCTCGCAACGACAGCTTGTAGATCGGCTATTTTCACAATTTTTGCCTCTATCTTATATTATTTGACAATTTGGCAAATGTTTGACCCGTTGAAAAGTTGAACTGATCGTGCGTGCCAGTCTGCCTTCCCGATACAGATTCAGATACCCATAACTTGCGTATCGGTCGATACCGAGACAGTACAGATCCGAAAAAAATCTGGGACAGTGGTTCTCAAAGTTACCCTCAGGGTTCCTTTTGTAGGGGTTCCAAACGGACCCTTACCGGTCTGTCATTCTGAGAGTGTACAAATGGAACCAAATGGACCCTTTATGGGTCCATTTGGTTCCATTTGTACACGTCAAATTCACCATTTACCAGCATTAACCCATTAACACATTCCCTGCCAGAGGGGTTTTTCAGAAAAGGTTCCCTCAGTGCCAGGGATTTTGACCATTCTGACTAATATTTGAGGACACACAGGACATTTTGTGCTATGACTATGAACACATAGAATATCTCAAAATAAAGCTTAGAATCTCTTCTTTCATCTGAAAGAAAAAGTGAGTTTCTAGCATGTTCTGTTCTTTAGCTAGAGGTAGTTGAATACAGCTTGCTTTCACCAAAAAATGACATTTTTTTCTTAGATTCAGAGATATAAGCGATTTAGTAAAATAAACACGTTTAGTCATAAAAATCTTTGAGGACACACAGAACATTTTGTGCTAGGACTATGAACACATGGAATATCTCAAAATAAAGCTTAGAATCTCTTCTTTCATCTGAAAGAAAAAGTGAGTTTATAGCATGTTCTGTTTTTTAGCTAGAGGTAGTTGAATACAGCTTGTTTTCACCAAAAACTGTCCTTTGTTCTTGGATTCAGAGTTTTAGTGAAAGAAACACGTTTAGACATAAAAAATGATTTCAAGTCTTTGACGTTTATTTTTCGCCTTCATTGACATCAGTCATGTAAACAATACTTTATAAAAATAAAAAATTAAAATAAACTGCTTTAGATTCAGAGATATAAGCGATTTAGTAAAATAAACACGTTTAGTCATAAAAATCTTTGGGGACACACAGAATGTTTTGTGCTAGGACTATGAACACATGGAATATCTCAAAATAAAGCTTAGAATCTCTTCTTTCATCTGGGAAAAAAGTAAGTTTATAGCATGTTCTGTTTTTTAGCTAGAGGTAGTTGCATACAGCTTTCTCTTGGATTCAGAGTTTTAGTGAAAGAAACACGTTTAGACATAAAAAATGATTTCAAGTCTTTGACGTTTATTTTTCGCCTTCATTGACATCAGTCATGTAAACAATACTTTATTTTAAAAAAACTGCTTTTGAACACATTTTATCACATGGCATATCAAGTGCAACACAGCTCAAAGTCTTTCTTTTCAAAGTAATAAAGAGAGAGAGTGTGTGTGTGTGTGTGTGTGTGTGTGTGTGTGTGTGTGTGTGGGGGGGTGTGTGTGTGTGTGTGCTCAATTGTTACAGGGTTATATTGTAGAGATTGCTATTGTAGAGGTTGTCCATCCACAATCGGTATCCTTCACCTGCAAGGCCTCCTAGCAGGTAGGTGACGGTATCCGGGATGGAACACTTGATGCCACAGTCTGGCTTCATGTTGTGAAGATAGCCGGTCGTTGAGTCACAGAGCATATAAGATTTGATGCCATACTTATCGGGTCTTTAGAAGGAGTGTCATTGAAGTGAAGATTGCTCCAAATCAACTGGAAGCGGTTCCTGCTCATGGTCCTGCCGAAGAACGGTGTTACTAGGTTCTCATCGGTTGACCAGTAGTGTGAAAGCTCAGGTTTGGAAACAAGCCCAGACAGAAACAGCAGCCCCAGGAAACGCTTCAGCTCTACAACGGTCAATGCTGTCCAACGCTTTCCTCTGGCATGTGGCTTCTCTGAAAGTCTCTGCTTAGCATATGAGTTGGTTTGGTTGCATATCTCCTGGAGCAGAACATCAGGCAGGAGTAGCTGTAGAAAGTCGGCAGGGCTGTCGGATAGCTGTAAATATACATACACAAAATACCAATTTAGACTTTTAGCAAACACTCGTATCCAGACAGAGCGACTACAAATAGCAGATCTACAAACTCACAAAGAGCTTGTAGATCTGCTATTTTTATAAGGCATCCGACAATAGAACATAGTAAATATATAGCCTACATTATCATCATTCATAATCAGACAGAGTGTGTTGGTGGTGCTACAGTGTTGTGTGTGAATCTATAGTCAGTCCAATTCAGATCAACACACAGGGGGGCTGTGTGCACATGCATCCCCCTCCAAAAAAAAGAATAAAAAGAGCAGATCTACAAACTCACAACGAGCTTGTAGATCTGCTATTTGTTATGGCACCACACACATGCATGATAAATATATAGCCTACATGTACCATTGTTTTGTGGGGTTTTAGCAATTGTATAAGGCATCACACAATAGAACATAGTAAATATATACTGTAGGCTACATTATCATCCTTCATAATCAGACTGTGTCCCCATGTTGTGTGTGAATCTACTGTCAGTCCAATTCAGATCAAAGAGGATTTTGAAAAGGTTTGTTGACATGAACTGGACATTTTTTATGGCACCACACACATGCATGGTAAATATATAGGCTACATGTACCATTGTTCTGTGGGGTTTTAGCAATTTTGTATTCCTGTGTACAAGTGTCATACAGAAAAAGTTCTTACCTCTGCTAGATGGTCTGGCCAGGGTTGTCCGGCCATCCTCCACATCCTCAACCATGTCAAAGTCTGAAATGAAATATCAAATACTTGGTAAATATTATGAAGATCAAATCAATTTAGGTATTTAGCAAACACTCTTATCCAGACAGAGTGACTTACAATAAAGCACACCTGCCTACTCCCCCATAAAAATAGCAGATCTACAAACTCACAACGAGCTTGTAGATCTGCTATTTTTATAGACAAGGTCAGAGGAGAGTGCTTTGTGCACCTGCATCCCCCTACAAAAAAAAAGAATAAAAATAGCAGCCATCTACAAGCTCACAAGCTTGTGGATCTGCTATTTTTATGAGGCATCACTCACCAGCACAGTAAATATATAGGCTAACATCATAATCAGAGACGGTGTCCCCATGCTACTCTGTGTGTGTGTGTGTGTGTGTGTGTGTGTGTGTGTGTGTGTGTGTGTGTGTGTCTCTTATAACTTATAAGCAGACCTGGCAACAACTTCTCGTGTCTAGTCCACCAAACACACACAATAAAACACAATAAAAAATAATCTTACCACTGCTGAAGTGAGCTCCGGGCTCCGGACGGGTCCTGCCGCTCCGACGAACACCATCGGTCGGTACCGCGGCAGTAGATGGGCCCGCTGCGGCCGTAGTAGAGGTCGCCCCCACTAACTGTTGCTCGTCCTCCCCGTCCACCGGAGTAGATGGGCCCGTTGCGGGCGTAGTAGAGGTCGCCCCCACTAACTGTTGCTCGTCCTCCCCGTCCACCGGAGTAGATGGGCCCAATCCCAGTAACTGGCGTAACCGCTTCTTATCGTCCACAAGCGGCGCTGGTTGTGCCCCAGTAGCCCGAGTCATCAACGACTCCAACAGTGTCTGCTGGCGTAGCGAACCGGTCACTTGTTTGGCGCCCCTGTTTGAGTTTTTTTTTGCCCTCATATTATCACAGAGAGAGACAGTATTATCTTATACTACGCTATATCTGATCTCCTCTTTTCTTTTCTTCTCCTCTCCCGATCACTATAACTGACCTCTCCTCTCCTCTCTGCTCCGCTCTCCGACCACACCAAATGATCTCTCCTCTTCTCCCCGATAACTACAAGCTTTTCTCCTCTCTCTCCGACCACACTACACCAAATGATCTCCTCTCCTCTCCTCTCCTCTCTTCTCCTCTCTTCTCTCGACTGAAATAAAACTAAACACTAAAAAACTAAAACTAAACTAAAGACACTCAAACGCTCACACTTTCTAACACACTCTCACACACACACACACACACACACACACACACACACACACACACACACTCTCTCAATCACTAACTGACTCACAAACTGTCTCACACACTGACTGACCTGTCTCAAAAATAATTTTAACTCTATTGCTGTTACCAACCCCCACTCTTTTCACTCCGATCACCGTCACTCTCTGTCTCTCTCAAATGTTTGGGCGCAATGGCCGATGCTGCACTACCGTCTCCATTTTGTCACATTTGGGCAAACAGCTGTTTGTGATCAGCTGACTGATCACGTGTTTTTTCGGTTAACCCCTTCATCTACAGGTCCAATATTAACGCACAGGCTGCGCAACAGTGTAATATACAGTAAATCAATGAAAAAACACATTCACGGTTTAAACCGTGAATGAGCCCGTGGCAGGTAAAGGGGTACATTTTGATTCACGAGTAGAACCGTGGATAGTAGGTAATGTGTTAAGACCTGGAACTGTGTCATTTTTAGATTTGAGCTAAAAAGCATTATTTTACACTTTGGGCTATTCAAAAATAGCAGATATACAAGCTCGTAGCGCGGAACCGAGTGCCGCGCTATGTGCTTGTAGATCTGCTATTTTTGAAAATTCATGGAAATGTGTGCAAATCTTTGAATATATATATTTTTAAACCGAACATTTTTAACTCAAATCTTTGCTTCTGGGGGTCCCTGGAACAAAATATTTTGATGGGGGTCTGTGGCCAAATACATATAATTTTGGGGGTCCTTGACACGAAAAAGATTGAGCACCACTGATATAGAAAAATATGTTTTTCAGAAAACTTGGGATTTAGGAGACATGTAGAATCAGCTTCAGGTCTCAATGGGTTAACCAATTCAAACCGGGAACGCATCTGTGTCGCTTTAAGATTTCTTTGGCTATTCAAAAAAAATAGCAGATACTCAAGCTCAAGCTCATAGCACGGCACCGAGTGCGTATGAGCTTGTAGATCTCGTAGGCTCTTGAACATTTTTTTGTTATCCCCCCTGGAATCCTTGCAAATTATCGGTTGACGTTGACCCCTCATGAAAACAAAAAAAAAAGGAGAAGATTGGACAATGATTGGAGCGCTTTATGCTTTATGTGCCAGAGAAAAGAACTAAAGACTATTATACTTTATGGTAGAAAGCAGGTGGTACTGTAGAACGTTTTGAGTCTCTTCAAGGGAATGGAAAACTGAAGAGGGTCCCCTCTGGCCAACGTAAAAGGACCCAGCCCTCCTCCTTGTATTATTATTATAGGCTGCTACAGTACCTTGTGATGGACAACTAGACATCATTCCGTAGTAGTA
Organism: Gymnoscopelus microlampas; assembly: GCF_963454915.1. Classification (NCBI taxonomy): domain Eukaryota; kingdom Metazoa; phylum Chordata; class Actinopteri; order Myctophiformes; family Myctophidae; genus Gymnoscopelus; species Gymnoscopelus microlampas. Next base: position 45,169,275 of record NC_139940.1, on the reverse strand, counting down.
GTAGTAGTACTAGTAGTAGTAGTAGTACGGGCTGAGCCTATCATGCTCAAGTAGCTCAAATTGCGTCTGGTCTCTGAGAGCTCTATAGCAGTGGTTCTCAACCCTTTTCATGTCAAGGACCCCCAAATTGACACCCATTTGAAAAGATATGCCAGGGACCCCCTCATAAGACAATATTTTTACGGCTCTAGCAGTGATTCTCAACCATTTTAATTTCAAGGACCCCGAGTTTGACATGCATTAAGGCCACGGACCCCCATTTAATAACATTTCTATCTCTGGGACCCCAATTTGTATTGTAAAATCAATGTTCATTTAACTCTGAGAGTGTACAAATGGAACCAAATGGACCCGTTAGGGTCCATTTGGTTCCATTTGTACACTCTCAGAGTTACAGACCCATAAGGGTCCATTTGGTTCCTAACTATCTACTATTTAGCTGGGGACCACCTGGAACCCCTTCAAGGACCACTGGTGGTCCCGGGACCACTGGTTGAGAACCACTGCTCTATAGAAGTGTTTTTCGTGGGGTTCAGGTCATATACTACTCACTGCGCTGGACGGTGGAGCTGTTTGCGCTGATGTAGATCGGTGGATGTCAGTTCAGTTCAGACTGAGCAAGAACCCTGGTCAGACCATCACTGAGGCCCACTGATAACGTTTTTTTCACTCACTAAAGTTATTATTTTAATCCATTAAAGGACGACTTCACCACTTTTCAACATATCTTCATATAATAGGTCCTCACTAATGCTTATGATAAAATTATACCATTTTTTTCTACTTGGTCTGTGTCTCATAGGAGGGCTGTGGACAGTCCAGAAACCCGTCTACCAGTGACATCATCGTTAAGCAGGATTTTTTTCCCCAAAAAGATTACATTATTTTTTTTAATTCAGATTTGTATTAAGGCGAGAACAATGGGATATATTATTGCATTGCAACTTTCCAGGAATACAAAGCCTACAGTTTCTATTAGCTTGGATTCCCCATCGATGATGTCACTGGTAGACGGGTTTCTGAACTGTCTACAGCCCTCCTCTGAGACAAAGACTGATTAGATTTTTTTTTTACCATTTTATCATGAGCATTAGTGAGGACCTATTATATGAAGATATGTTGAAAAGTGGTGAAGTCGTCCTTTAAGACCTGGAACGCATCTGTGTCACTTTTTGATTTGAGCTAAAAAAAGCATTATTTCACACTTTGGCTCTTCAAAAATAGCAGATCTACAAGCTCATAGTATTGCAGTATCTGCTATTTTTGAATGTGTGCACATTTTTTAATATACTGTATATTGTTTTAAAGCGAACATTTTTTTACTCAAATCTTTGCTTCTGGGGGTCCATGGAACAAAATATTTTAAGATGGGGGGTCCGCGGCCAAATACATATCATGTTGGGGGTCCTTGACATGAAAAAGTTTGAGCCCCACTGATATAGAAACATACGTTTTTTTCAGAATACTGTTGGGATTTAGAAGACATGTGTAGAATCGGCTTCAGGTCTTAATGGGTTAAATGATGAGTTCGGTTAATGTTGGATTGAAGCAACAAGTTCGATGAAGATGCTAGCAATGGAGCAGGCCAGGTACCAGCTCTAAATATCTTGCACTCTAGTCTAGTTCCTGGCCTTTGTCATTTTGATTGAATTCCCGGATTTGGAACTTGTAGTACCAGACTATAATCAAACCCTTATTATATTTCTCTGCTGTACAAATTGAAGTTGGGATGAACATTTCACTACTTCACAAATGGTCAGCTACCAACATTAGCTGACTAGACTAGAGGACCCATTACAATGAGTACAAAACGTGTTTTGTGCTCTTTGAACAAGTTTTTCATTTTACAAGAGTGAATGCATGTTTGTCCTGATGAAGGTCTAACGACCAAAACGTCTTTTTTTGCATGTTCCAGACAGTGTGCGGGACCGCTTTCTTTGATTTGATATCAAGGATCCCTTTCTGAGCATTTTTCAAGAGAGTAATGGTTCACTACTACAAGGCCAGCTGTAATGCTGCAAAAATAAAACACATTGCTTGGTAAGAGATAGTAGCTTATGTTGCCTAAATGTCTACATAAACATGAATAGGAAATAATAAATATTTTTAGGCAACATTCTCCCAAAGTATTTCAGCCAAAAAAAACACAGCTCTATTTAACACGTACTTTCTTTTTTTTTAACTCAATTTTTATTGGGTAACACGTACTTTCAAGGGTATGGTTCTCAACACGGAGCCCTGGGACCCCTGGAGTATCACAGACCATAATCATGTGTCATTTTTAAAGTCATTTTAGATTTGTCATAGACAAGCACTATGAGCTTGTAGATCAGCTATTCTTGGAAAATCGTGAGAATTTGTGTAAATCTTTGAATATATATATTTTTTAAAGCGAACATTTTTAACTCAAATCTTTGATGGGGTCGGCGGCCAAATACATATCATTTTGGGGGTCCTTGACAAGAAAAAGTTTGAGGACCACTGATATAGCAACAATAGTTTTTCAGGAAACGGTTAGGATTTAGAAGACATTTTGTCAAATGTTTCACAAATGAACATTTGTCAAATTCGCTTTAAAAAAATATATATTCAAAGATTTTCACACATTTTCACGATTCTTTTTCAAAAATAGCAGATCTACAAGCTCATAGCGCGGCACTCGGTGCCGCGCTATGAGCTTGTATATCTGCTATTTTTATAGCCAAAGAAATCTAAAATGACCGATGCTTTCCCAGCTTGAATGGGTTAACAGTAAAATGTTCTTAGATTTGGGTCCCAGAGATTAGAGTATCATCAAATGGGGGTCCGTGGCTTTAATGCATATCAAACTGGGAGTCCTTGAAAGTAGAAAGGTTGAGCATCATCCCCGCTGTAACGGATGTGATTTAGGCCTATACTTTGAGGTATGAAAAAATCAATTAGGCCACAATATAACCGTAGTACTATTCCAACTGGTATAAATCTTTTGGGCTGATTAATGCCATTTGTTCCTAAAGGATTTTCACTGGTCTGTCTGGCACCCATAGGAGAGCCTGCATTATCAGGACAGGAAAATAATTAAGCTAATTTCTAAAATGCCGTCATCAATTTAAAGTTTGTCGGTAAGTATTTTGGCACTTTAAGTGCCAAAATACCCACCGACTTAAATCTTCTTCCTTCCCATTCACCATAGTGAGAAGATGAAACACTCAAAACACTGACTGAATTATGCCCATCTAAATTGTCAGAACTTTTCCTTTCCGTTTTCCAAACAACCATAACGTAGCACCATCACTTTTATTCTTGGAATATGTGTTGTTCACGTGGATAATCATCAAAAAGTCCCAGCAAACATCAGGCCAACATATGATTTTGGTCAGAATAGTCGGTGCCGTCTCGCATTTTCAGTTTAGAAGTAACTTCGTGGGTCCACAATGACAGACTCAACCCCTAATGGACCTCGGGAAATCCATTTAGTTTCATTTTCATTTAAAACAATAATTGCAAGTACAGTATGCACTATGCAGTATATTGCTTCTAATAGTCAGATCAGTTTTGTGTTCCTGTGTTGATAAATTGGTCTGTCACAAAGGCGTATGGCTGTTCAAAATGGAATGGAAACTAAATAACAAAGAAAACCTTTTGTCACGAATATACCATTCCTTTTAAAAACACATATAACAGTTAAATGCATGACAACATGTTTTCTTTGTAAGTTAAGGTGGACCATTGTAAACAATTATGAAAGCAATAGCCTAGGACCCATCGTGTTTTTATCAGGCAGCCTGACAAAGTGGACTGATCATCTCCTAAGGCTAAATCCTTAGTTTTTACACACATACATCAAATGCACAAAGACAATAATCTAGCTAATAATCTAATGATAGCCAAAGGTTGTAGCTAAAATCAAAAAATGACACAGATGCGTTCCTGGATTGAACGCGATAAAGAGGTCTTCAGATTACGGCGGAACATTGGGAGTGAGTCTGCAGTTCTGACTGCAATGGGGAGTTTGTTCCACAGTTTGGGGAGAAGAGTCTGGGGGGGGCGTGTGGAGCGTTGTCCTGGATGTTTTAACCCATTGAGACCTGAAGCCGATTCTACATGTCTCCTAAATCTCAACAGTATTCTCAAAAACATATGTTTCTATATCAGTGGTGCTCAAACCTTTTCATGTCAAGGACCCTCAAAATTATATGTATTTGGCTGCAGACCCCCATCAAAATATTTAGTTCCAGGGACCCCCAGAAGCAAAGATTTGAGCGCTTAAAAAAATATATATATTCAAAGATTTGCACACATTTTCACGATTTTTCAAAAATAGCAGATCTACAAGCTCATAGCGCGGCACTCGGTGCCGCGCTATGAGCTTGTAGATCTGCTATTTTTGAATAGCCAAAGTGTAAAATAATGCTTTTTAGCTCAAATCTAAAAATGACACAGTTCCAGGTCTTAATGGGTTAAGGAAGGTTCTGACAACTTCCCAGTGTTAGCTGATCCGAGTGATCGGGAGGGGTTGTAGGGTTGGATCAGGCTTTGAAGATATGGGGTTGCCATATAGTTTTTTGGTTGCTTCGTAGGCCAACGTCAGTGTTTTGTACTCTCTGCGGGCAGTAACTGGGAGCCAAGGAGAAGGTGGGAGACATGGGAACATTTTGTCTGGTTGAAGACCCCAAGTGTACCGGGATATTCTGGATCATTTGGAGGGGCTTAAGTGCACATGCTGGGAGGCCAGTAAGGAGCGAGTTACAGTAGTCAAGTTATGATATGACCGAGGTCTGGATAAGGAGCTGGGTAGACTTCCTGGGTGAGGAAGGGTCTGATCCTTGACCTACTGGCAGTGTGCACAAAAATGACACTGATCGGTCCAGTAGTTTGTGAGATCAGCTCTGAATTCATAGACAGACAGACAGACAGACAGACAGACAGACAGACAGACAGACAGACAGACAGACAGACAGACAGACAGACAGACAGACAGACAGACAGACACCTGTGAATACAAATACATAATCTCTGTCCACGACCTTTGGCCTGGAGGGATAATTAAAAACATTCAGCTTCATATTTTGAACAGTAAAGTGCAGAGAGCTCCTAGCAGCATTTCTTACTAAATGAACTGACATCTTAATTGGATAAAAATAATCATGCTAACTAAATACCTCCCCAAAGTTTATTTTTTTCCCCTGTAAAAATGAATAAATAAAGAATAATAAATAAACACCTTTTTTTCCTCTGGCAGACCTGTTATATTTAGCTGGCATCAAAGCCTGTCTTGTGCTTCAGTACGTCTTTGTGCAAAGTAGACTTTTTGATCTGGTACCATCAAGAGCGGTTTGTTACACTGTCAGTCCGTCTTGTGTCGTTTTGTGAAATAAGTGTGTGTGTGCTTTACCATAGACTGTATAAATGAGATGGACAAACCCCCTCCGCTGCTTTCTACAGACCGAAAATGAATCCTTTGCTGCAGACTGTTGGTCCGCCATCTTTCACTACGCGTCAGAATGAGTTCAGACCATTATTGGTTGGGTAACTTGTCAATCAAGAGCGGGGGGCGGGGAATGAATGCTATTGGTTGTGTAGCGTGTCAATCAAATCATCCCGCCCCTCCTAGAGAATAGCCTACTTTATCGTCAATTTTATAATAAATAGAACCATAATTTAGCAAAACGCATATCCTGATGATTGAAAGGAGACTTTAAACTAGCGACTGGAAGCATATAGAATTTATGACAATTTTTATTACAGTAAGAAAATCGAGTCTGAAAGTTGGTAAAAACCCATCGGCTTGCGTTAAAATAAATTCTTTCTGAACTCACAGGTCGGCACGGGTGAAACAGCGCCTCTCGCTGGACATTTACTAAACATCCGGGTTGGCCTCATAGTAAATATCTCAGCCTTGCCCCTTGGTGCTTACTTGACTATCTCTCTGCTTGTGTCAGATCTACCAACAGCTTTCATCTCACACTGTGTGTTTGTGTGTGTGTGTGTGTGTGTGTGTGTGTGTGTGTGTGTGTGAGAGAGAGGGAGAGTGGACCACTGGATTTGACCTCTAGTGTCTGTCATATCTTCACACTCGTGTCGCTTCACTATCTCACATTTCTTTATACTTCCTATGTGCTTCTTGAAATTAACTCTTTGACTGCCAGAAATAAATGATAATTTGCCACGCCACTGCCAGCGATTTCCGAGTGTTTTCACGAAACCTTTGAAAAATCATAGAATATTCATCTCCAGAATGACTGATCCCTCGATCGCTTTAAAAGGGGGGGAGGGGGAGGGGGGGGAGCGAGCCGCCGCGATCATCCGTTCCATAGTTGTGGGCAGTTGAATGGAGGCTGTTTTCCCCCCAAAAAGCAACACAAACGGAGAAAAAGCCATTCTACCAAATCGAATAACAAAGGAAGAGAACGGGCTGTTTTTGTTTTTTTTGCGATCACGTGACCCGCTGCTTCTCTGCTTCGCTGGAAGCCCAAATAGTCGAGCCATAGACGAGCGAACAGCGCCATCTAGTGGAAAACCACTGAAAACACACAGAATCTCGTCGTTCTCGTCATTGGCAGCCTTGCACCTCAGCAAAATATGACGAGACATCTCGTCATTGGCTGTTAACTCTTTAAGACCGGGAACGCATAAGTGTGTCATTTTTAGATTTCTTTGGCTATTCAAAAATAGCAGATCTACAAGCGCGGCACGCTATGAGCGCGGCACGCTATGAGCTTGTATCTGCTATTTTTGAAAAATCACGAGAAGTTGTGCAAATATTTGATGTTTTTTCTTTTCTTTTTTGGACATTTGTAACTCAAATCTTTGCTTCTGAGGGTTCCTGGAACTAAATATTTTACAAATGTTCGCTTAAAAAAATATATAATCCAAGTTTTTGTCACGAATGTTCACAATTTTTCAAAAATAGCAGATCTATATCTGCTATATACAAGCACAAAGAAATCAAAAAATGACACACAGATGCGTTCCCGGTCTTAATGGGTTAAAGAGTTAAGTTGGGAGCGGTTGTCACGCGGCAACTTTTGCAACGCTCACCCCCTTAGTTAAATCCTCTGAGTAAAAAAAAAGAAACTGCTGCTTCAGGGAAAAGAGGACCCGAGGGTCACTCTGAAGATTATCTTTGCGCTCGTGTTAAAATGCTCAGTTTTTTTAGCCGACATGAAAGTGCTGATTGTAATTGAGTCATTGTGTTAATACTCTCTCCTGGCCTGTGCCAGCCAAGGCCTGAACTTCCTGACCCCGAGGAGATAGCAATACACCCCACTGTAAATGGGAAAAGATTATTTCAAATCCTCTCTCTATGCAGCCAGGTCTGATGCTGCGCTAACCTGTGTGGGTTGTTGATGTGTGAGGGGCTTGACAGAGATATTAACCCGTTAAGACCCGGGAACGCATCTGTGTCATTTTTAGATTTCTTTGGGCTATTCAAAAATAGCAGATATACAAGCGCATAGCGCGGCACCGAGTGCCGCGCTATGCGCTTGTAGATCTGCTATTTTTTGTTAAGTCATGACAATTTTTGCAAATCTTATCTAACTATATAAATGCCGACCAACTTCCGCACCCTCGGTGTCCACACCCCACAACTCTGTTATCGACTAAACAACGCACCGCCAGACCACATGTCGCCAACTGAGTCGCCACGGCGGCCGCGCTGATGCCCCATTCTGTGTGTAGTGTCTTCTCATCACATACAGCCATTTTGTCAACTGAACTGATAGCATAGCGGTTAGTCAGATGTGTCTGAAAGGTGAGAGGACGGGGTACGAATCCCGCTTGGGTTCCATAGAATCTTGGGGAAAATGATGAAGTGTTTTCTTTTTACTGTACTGGAGTATTAGTGCACTTTCACTTACTACTCCACAACGCCTGCAAGGGCAAATAGTGTACTTTTACTCCACTACTACAATTATTTGAAAACTTTAGTTACTCTGCAGATATAAATTGTTATATAATAAAACATACATATTAACCACTTTAGCCCTATGTTATACCACAGCCATTTGAAAATAGCCGATCTACAAGCTAGATCGGCTACTTTCAAACATTGTAGAACATTAGCTTTTGGTACTTTAAGTATATTTTGATGCCAATACCTTTGTACTTTTACTCAAGTAACATAGCACTGGTTCAGCTGGAAGTTAGATGCCCCATTCTGTGTGCAGTGTCTTCTCATCACATACAGCCATTTTGTCAACTGAACTGATAGCATAGCGGTTAGTCAGATGTGTCTGAAAGGTGAGAGGACGGGGTACGAATCCCGCTTGGGTTCCATAGAATCTTGGGGAAAATGATGAAGTGTTTTCTTTTTACTGTACTGGAGTATTAGTGCACTTTCACTTACTACTCCACAACGCCTGCAAAGGCAAATAGTGTACTTTTACTCCACTACTACAATTATTTGAAAACTTTAGTTACTCTGCAGATATAAATTGTTATATAATAAAACATACATAACCACTTTAGCCCTATGTTATACCACAGCCATTGGAAAATAGCCGATCTACAAGCTAGATCGGCTACTTTCAAACATTGTAGAACATTAGCTTTTGGTACTTTAAGTATATTTTGATGCCAATACCTTTGTACTTTTACTCAAGTAACATAGCACTGGTTCAGCTGGAAGTTAGATGCCCCATTCTGTGTGCAGTGTCTTCTCATCACATACAGCCGTTTTGTCAACTAAACTGATAGCATAGCGGTTAGTCAGATGTGTCTGAAAGGTGAGAGGACGGGGTACGAATCCCGCTTGGGTTCCATAGAATCTTGGGGAAAATGATGAAGTGTTTTCTTTTTACTGTACTGGAGTATTAGTGCACTTTCACTTACTACTCCACAACGCCTGCAAAGGCAAATAGTGTACTTTTACTCCACTACTACAATTATTTGAAAACTTTAGTTACTCTGCAGATATAAATTGTTATATAATAAAACATACATATTAACCACTTTAGCCCTATGTTATACCACAGCCATTGGAAAATAGCCGATCTACAAGCTAGATCGGCTACTTTCAAACATTGTAGAACATTAGCTTTTGGTAAGTATATTTAAAAATAAGTAAATATAAAATAGAGTATTTTTATTTTGTGGTATTGCTACTTTTACTTAAGTAAAATGTCTGTGCACTTCTTCCACCATGAAACACAGTTGTGTTTAAAGAAATAATTGCTACTTTCAAAGCCCACTGAGTGCAATTTACCAAAATACTTCTTGATAATATAACCCATACAATTATTTGTTTCACTTCTCAACAAGTTCAGCTTCAATTGCAGCCTCTGTTGACTGGAAGCAGCCCTGTCTCAAATAGACACAACATGCCTGTGTCTGGGCATTAGTTGCTCTCTACCGCCATCTAGTGGCACCACAGAGAAAAAAGCGGTACCGCAAAAGTAGGTGGTACCAGAGAGGCACCAGAGGGGTGCCACCCCGGACACTCTGAAGGTACAACCACTGTACGCCTCGCGTAGGGGACATCTCACTGCTCACTACAGCTTTTCCACCGCGCAACATAATTAATTCTACTCACCAAATGTCGGACAAAACGGAAGGGGAGGCAGCTTCGTACCGTTTACCGTGCGCACGACCTCATCACCACAACAGCACGCAGCCGCTGCGGGGGTTTTTTCCTTTTTTTCCAAACTTTTTTTTTGGTCACCATTTTCTCCAGGCACCATTTCTGGTGTAACGTGCGGCAGCATGCGCTGGGTTGCCACGTTTGTGCGGCAGCATGCGCTGGGTTGCCAGGTTTGCACAGCCAGCGCCAGAAACAAGCAACCACCTTCATGAAAAAAAAAAAAAATGTTCCAGGGGTGTCCCCGCGCGTCCCAACACTCCACAGGGGGTCAGTGGACCATCAGGGGGTCCGCGGACCCCCTGTGGACCCCCTGAAACATAACAAATATTATTTCTTCAAATTTTTTCCTTTTTCAAAAAAAAATCTCCACAGTTTTACTCCGGCGATTTGGGTCCCCCAATATACACACGGCCACGCTGGGCCCCGTGCGCGGCTGGGGTTGAGGGGGGCGTAGCCCCCCGAAACTCTAGTATAGTATATATATATTTGAACATTTTTAACTCAAATCTTTGCCTCTGGGGATTCTATAAATGTCTTCTAAATCCTAACTGTTTTTTTGAAAAAACTTATGTTGCTATAGTCAGTGGTTCTCAAACTTTTTCCATATCAAGGACCCCCCAAAATTATATGTATTTGGCAGCGGACCCCCCCATCTCAAAATATGTTCCAGGGACCCCCAGAAACAATGATTTAAGTTAAAAATGTCTGCTTTAAAAAAAAAATATATATATATATATTCAATAATTTGCACGTTTTGCACATTTTCACGTTTTTTCAAAAATAGCAGATCTACAAGCTCATAGCGCAGCACTCGGTGCCGCGCTATGAGCTTGTATATCTGCTATTTTTGAAAAGCCAAAGAGATTTTCAAATGACACAGATGCGTTCCCGGTCTTAATGGATTAAAAAACCTGCGCCAGACGGTCAAAGTACACATTTTATAAAGCGTGTGCATTTGTATTCTTCACTCTTGTACTAAATATGTAAGTAGCATCAGTGTTTCGGAGGTCTCACAAAATTGTAGACATAGATTACTGTAGATAGATTACTTCAATGAATGTTTACAATTATTTGGGGAACATGTTGAAATTGCTTAATATGGTTACCCGGCAGTCCTAAATCTATTTAAATGTTATAATATTGAATGAAGACAAGCATTGACGTTGGTTTAGTTATAAATAGAATATGTTAGGATTTTTTTTTTACACTATACATCACTATACCAATATTATTTGATTTCTGTTGATGTTTCACTTGTGATCTTCAGATTAGCCAGCACATACAGTATACAGTAGTACTTCAGTATGTGAAAACTGCAATTTAGTTTTATTTAATCAAGATAAATCAATCAGCAATATGTTTAGTGAAAATATGTAAAAAGAACATTATTTAGTTTGGGACTTGGGGCTTATAAAGTCCCAAACAAAAGGGACTTGGGAAGCAAATACTAAGGTATCAATAAAATGATGCATGTACAAGGCAAAAAACATGTTTTTAACACTTTTATTCAGGCTGTTAAATAGCAGACTGAATCTTTTTACAATTTTGTTGGAAACAAATCACAAAACTCAGTTTTCTATACTGTGTGTGTGTGTGTGTGTGTGTGGGGGGGGGGGGGGGGGGTGCACGCTGCTTATCTTGTGTGTGTGCTGCTTATCTTAAAGACTCCCAACAAGGCTACACAGTCAGCCTCGGGGATAATTACGTAGGGAGCCATTTTAAATTTGAACAAGAGGAAAAAATACAACCAAGCTTTCCTATTTTCTTGGAAATGTGTGTGTTTCTGTTATCTAAATACCTCCATTCCACGTCCGCTCTGACAGGCTCTGAGGCCAAACGAGTCCACGGCGCCCGCGCCGCACCGCTCTGTTCTGTGACAGAGTTGTGTGAACAGTTTATGATTTGTGTTTCAGTGTTGCAATTGGACCTGGAATCAGGAGTAGGGATCATGGGACGATAATCGGTAATATCGTTTATCGTGATTAAAAAAACGCTAATTTATCATGAAATTGTCCTCCGTCATAAACTAGGATGAATCAGCTTTTGTTGTGCTGCAAATTCAGTACCACTTAAACCCTCTATACTTGATACTTTATAAAAACAGACCTGTAAAGGGCACATTTGGTTCTCTCTTATTTCTCACTCTACACAAAACGATTCGCCACAAATAGCAGATCTACAAGCTCACAATGTGTTGCGTTGCAACGCGTTGTGAGCTTGTAGATCGGCTACTTTTGGCAAAAGTTCCCCCCAGAATAGTGAGGCTGGCGATTCAAGTGGTTAACACAGCAAGAAAATAGCAGCGTTTTAGAGGGCAATATATATACTAAAGTGAGTTGTGTATTATTCTCTCTTCCCTATTTTCACTCTCCATTTGACTGCAATGGTGAGAATCAGCTCAAACAAGCTTTTCACCCACTTTTACCTGACTGCCATGTTACAAAGATTGAACTCCACCTCACCCTGGAACAACTGAGAAGTGAGAACCAAACGAGAGACTCATTGGTTAATGGCAAACGCCAATTCAATTCAATTAGGTACCTTCAGAAGCAACCTAATTAGTTGGGCGGTCTGTTGGAGTGAAGTTGAGTGAACGATGATAATGGTTCAGAATGAACAATTTTCAATGTAATACACCCAGGAGTCACTGGCCATTTGGGTTCCTTAAGTGTAATTACTTTGTTGATTTGTTGTGCCCCTCAAACTATAAAAAAACAAACAAGCAAGCAAATAAAAAATAATGTTCGTTTTTTTGGCAAAAGCAGATAACTCCATATTTCATACTTCAGAGTTAAACGAGGCCATGCAGTGGATACAAGTTGTCTAACTATGGAAAGTACTGATAAAGTTATAAAGTAGAAGGTGTATTGTATGCATGGGATATTTATCACCTAAAAAATGTATCGATCTTTTATAGACAGGCTGTCAGATGAACACTGACTCTCTGTGTCTCTCCTCGCGGCTGTCACCTCACCTCTCTGCTGACAGGCATCATTTTTGCGAGGGTGGGATGGCTCAGGGTAGAGGACAGAGTACAGCTTCTTCAACAGGGGGTCCGGGACCCCTAGGGGGTCCTCAGAGTTACTACAGGGGGTCCGCCAAATCTTTGTGTGATGGGGAACATTACCCGAAAACAGCCGATCTACAAGCTCACAACGCCTCGCGCTGCGAGGCGTTGTGAGCTTGTAGATCTGCTGTTTTCGGAGAGTCGGTGAGAGTCGGGGGAAAAGACCAGACCAAGTACAGAGCCAATGGTCAAGTTGACTAAATATTGAGGATTTAAAAGGTTAACTGTCTGAAAATACACATTAACATAAATCCAGCTATCTACGAAATCTATAAAAAAGTTGACACTCTGCGACACAGTACAATATGTAGTGGGGGTCCCTGCTTCATCTCTTTCTCTGCTAGGGGGTCCTTGGCCTGAGAACGTTGAAGACCCCTGGTCTACAAGATACACTACACCACAAAGACACCCATATACCTGTCAAACTACTTGAAAAAACGTCAATGACGTCCACAATCGCAACACAAGAGGGAGCCCCACTGATCACGTTCAACCTAGATTTGGCTCCTAACAAGGGATTCAATTCGTTCTTCTACTGTTATGCCACCAAAATGGGGAATGCCCTGCCAACAGTCATAAAAAACATGTGAATCCTTTACTCTCCTTCAAAACCTCTCTAAAAGAGCACGGTGGCTGCAATTCGAAACTGGCCCCTGTAAAAAGTCAAAGCCTACCCCCCCCCCTCCTAACAGACCTTGTATTGAACTGTACTTCCCTGTGCTTGTCTTTGTCTTTGTCAAACCATTAAGACCTGGAACTGTGTCATTTTTAGATTTGAGCTAAAAAGCATTATTTTACGCTTTGGGCTATTCAAAAATAGCAGATATACAAGCTCATAGCGCGGCACCGAGTGCCGCGCTATGAGCTTGTAGATCTGCTATTTTAGAAAAATTGTGAAAATGTGTGCAAATCTTTGAATATATATATTTTTAAAGCGAACATTTTTAACTCAAATCTTTGCTTCTGGGGGGTCCCTGGAACAACATATTTTGATGGGGGTCCGCGGCCAAATACATATCATTCTGTGGGTCCTTGACATGAAAACGTTTGAGCACCACTGATATAGAAACATACGTTTTTCAGAAAACCGTTGGGATTTAGGAGACGTGTAGAATCGGCCTCAGGTCTCAATGGGTTAAACCCTGTAGCACTTTGAGATTCGCGAGAATGTAAAGTGCGTTACAAATAAAATGCATTATTATTATTATTATCATTATATAACAATGCACACTTCTATGTGTTTCTCCCTCATTGTCTGCCGTTTGTTTGTCTTGTTCAGACCAAGCGGTTGAAGAGGCAGGAGCTGTTTGCCAGAGAGGGCCTCACGTGGCAGAAGATCGTCCAGTTCTGCGCGCCGCGCCAGGACAACAAGGCGGAGCAGCAGGCCGCCACTCAGGAGCTGAGGTGCATCCTTCAGGCAGCCAAGCAGATCGGTAAGCCCATTCCACAGTGGTGCTGGAAAAAGTACTCGCATTTTGTACTCAAGTAAAAGTATCAATAATGCAATGCGGAAATACTGTTGTTACAAGTTAACATCGGGTATTCGAAATGTACTTGAGTGAAAGTGCCAAAGAGTTGGCATCAAAATGTACCTTAAGTACCAAAAGTAAAAGTATTCTTTATGCCAAATGTCCTATTTCACAAGTGTTCAAAATGTATAAAAAAACATTTGAAAATAGCAGATCTACAAGCTTGTTGTGAGTTTGTAGATCGGCGAGTATATAGGGATAAATAAAGTGGTTAATGCACGTTTTGTAATAATAATACGAATCTACAAAGCAACTAGTAACTAAAGTTTTCAAATAATTGTAGTGGAGTAAAAAGTCCAACGTTTGCCTCTGAGATGTAGTGGAGTAGAAGTAAAAGTACTGAACATTTCCAGTAAAATCCTGTAAAATTTCTCAAATTTGTACTTAACTCATTCAATGCCATGGTCATTTTTGAATTTTGGCTCTGAGTGCCACCATTCAAATTCATTGTAAAAAAAAAAGTGCTTAGGAAGCGAGATACAGCCTTTTTAAGTTATAGGTTAAACAAGGAGTGGATGGAGCAGCAAATCTTCAAATCATCATATCTTGGGTTCTGAACATGTTTTTCCAAAAAAAAAAAAAACTTTTATTTTGATTTATTTTTTATTTTTTTTCATGACGTCTTTGACGCCTTTTGGCGCTCAGGGCGTCAGGCCACATGACTTCTTTGACGTCTTTTGGCACTCAATGAGTTAAGTACAGTACATGTACTTAGTTACTTTCCGCCACTGTCCATTCCACAGCCTTAAAAACACATAATCGCTCACATCAATCTGATCTCGTTTCTTTGTCGAATAGCGATCAAAACGACACGAGACGTAGGAACAAACAACAGAATGATTTGATCTTCTGCTACAGACTAGTGATTACTTAGTATTGCTCGCTGAGTCGTAATGCATTTTTTATTTTCCTTTTTTTATGAAGTCTCTGCTGTGAATGCTCAGAAGGCCTAGTGAGACTGAATGGCAGGCAGTTACAAATTCTACAGAGTACGGTTTGAAGGAACATAGTCTCTTTATGGGAGGAGAGGAGTCTGATCGATTTCTTTTTTTGTTTCAAATCCCCCGCAAAAATATGCTTTGTTCTAAGAGCAGGGTTATGCCTCCACTTGGAGATAAAGGGTCTCCCCCCCAGGACGCAATGCAACAACATGTGATTGGCTGTCATTGTGGCAACCCAAACAGCAGTGGTGGAAAAAGTACTCAAATTCTTTACTTAAGTAAAAGTACCAATACTGCAATATAAAACTACTCTGTTACAAGTAAAAGTCCAGAATTAAAAATGTAAAAAAAGTAAAAGTAAAAGTACTAAATATTTGAAAATAGCCGATCTACAAGCTCACAACGCGTCGCGATGCGACGCGTTGTGAGCTTGTAGATCTGCTATTTTCAAATAGCCTATGTATAAAATAGGTTTAAAGTGGTTAATCCCGTGTGTGGTTTCATTATATCATCATTTATATCTGAAAAGTAACTGGTAACTAAAGTTTTCAAGTAAATGTAGTGGAGTAAAAGTACAATATTTGCCTCTGAGATGTAGTGGAGTAGAAGTAAAAGTATTGGAAATTGGAAATACTCAAGTAAAGTACAAATACCTCAAAATTGTACTTAAGTACAGTACTTAAGTAAATGTACTTAGTTACTTTCCACCACTGCCAAACAGTAATAACAGCATTTATCTGCCCCTGATGTGCCTGATAATTAGCTTAACCCATTCAATCCGGGAACGCATCTGTGTCCTTTTAGATTTTGAGCAATAACCGTTGTTTTATACTTTGCTATATACTCGGTGCCGCGCTACGAGCTTGTAGACATGCTATTTTTGAAAAATCGTGAACATTTGTGCAAATCTTTGAATATATTAATATATGTTTTTTTAAAACAACATTTGTAACTCAAATCTTTGCTTCTGGGGGGTCCCTGGAACAACATATTTTGATGGGGGTCGGCTGCCAAAAAAAATATGATTTTGGGGGTCCTTGACATGAAAAAGTTTGAGAACCACTGATATAAAAACGTTTATTCAACGTTAAATAAACGTACGTTTATTCAAAAAAAGAATAGGATTTACATTTGTAAAGATTTGCACAAATTGTCAAGATTTTTCAAAAAAATAGCAGATCTACAAGCTCGAGCTACGAGCTTGTAGATCTGCTATTTTTTGAATAGCCCAAAGAAATCTAAAAAAAATGACGCACAGATGCGTTCCCGGCCTCAATGGGTTAAATCCCAAATCCCTGCCAAATACCTTCCCTAAGTAAGACAGCGGTGCATCCAAGGTCCTCCTCTTCTTCTTCTTCCATCGCCTCTTATTGCTATTCTGATCCCCTGTGTGTGTGTGTGTGTGTGTGTGTGTGTGTGTGTGTGTGTGTGTGTGTGTGTGTGTGTGTGTGTGTGTGTGCGCGTGTGCGTGTGTGTGGGGTGCCAGTCAAGGCTGAGGTAAAAGGGGGAAGAGGGAAGGAGGTAGGCAGCAGAGAGGGAGAGAAAGGCAAAAGGGAAAAAACCAGCGGGGTGGGGATTGAGACATGGCAGGATCCTCGCTACCTTGCTAATCCGCTCTGCTTTGCACCCCTACTGACGGATATCAGAGCTCCAAAAGGACACCTCCGGCTAAGAGCTCAGCAGCCAGCCAGTATACACAGTCTATAGATGGAGGTCTGAAGGACAGAGAGCTTTCTCCTCTAGGTCCCCTAATAACAGACAGACAGACAGACAGAATGCCACGTCCTGTGTGTGTGTGTGTGTGTGTGTGTGTGTTTATGCATTGAATGGAGAGCTTAGGGGGGAGAGTCAGCCAGCCAGGGGGGTCAGTAAGCACCTCTAATTAGCAGTGGTGGAAAGTAACTAAGTACATGTACTCAAGTACTGTACTTAAGTACAATTTTGAGGTATATTTGTACTTTACTTGAGTATTTCCAATTTCCAATGCTTTTACTTTACTTTTACTCCACTACGTCTCAGAGGCAAATATTGTACTTTTACTCCACTACATTTATTTGAAAACATTAGTTAGTAGTTACTTTGCAGATATAAATTATTATATTATAAAACATACATTAACCACTTCAGCCCTATTTTATACCTAGGCTATTTGAAAATAGCAGATCTACAAGCTCACAACGTGACCCGTATTTTCAAACATTTCAATACTTTTACTTTTGGTACTTAAAGTACATTTTGATACCAATACTTTTGTACTTTTACTCAAGTCAATTTTGAATTCCAGACATTTACTTGTACCAGAGTACTTCTGCATTGCAGTATTGATACTTTTACTTAAGTAAAACATTTGAGTACTTTTTTCCACCATTGCTAATTACTACAAATCTGTATTTCACTTTCAATCAGTTTTTTTCGCTCCTCGCTCAGACGTGAAAGGAAGGGACACCACAGACCTACGGTGGATAGGGTTCATAAATAATCTAACACGCCTTTTGGTTTCGTTTTTTTTTCTCTCTAAACATCGACTTCTAAACAAGTGAAACTTAACACGGGCAACAAATTAACACTGGGAACATGCTTGTAGATGCAAACGGGTCAAAGAGATCACGTTGTAGAACAAAAAGGATAAAGAGGTCTCGCTAATTTAACCCATTAAGACCGGGAACGCATACTGTGTCATTTTAGATTTTTTTTAGCTATAATCATCATTTTATACTTTTGACTATTAAAAAATAGCAGATATACAAGCTCATAGCGCGGCACCGAGTGCCGCGCTATGAGCTTGTAGATCTGCTATTTTTTGAAAAATGATAAAAAAATCACACCCAGTGTGAAGAGAGTGGTGCCTGTGATGAGTTAATTAGTGTAACTGGTTGCATCTTTGTGTTACAATCAGCTACAGCTGTTGAGGCCGTGCTCAAACATACGGACGGACACACACACACACACACACACACACACACACACACACGGTCAAATGTAGGAGTGGTAGGCACAAAAATGAGCAAATCTTTGAATATATATATTTTTAAAGCGAACATTTTAACTCAAATCTTTAGTTCTGGGGGATTCTACAAATGTCTTCTAAATCTTCTAAATTATATGTATTTGGCCGCGGACCCCCATCTCAAAATATATTGTTCCAGGGACCCCCCAGAAGCAAAGATTTGAGTTAAAACTGTATATATATATATATATATATATTAAATATTTGCACGCATTTTCACGATTGTTTTTTCAAAAAATAGCAGATCTACAAGCTTATAGCGCGGCACTCGGTGCCGCGCTATGAGCTTGTATATCTGCTATTTTTGAATAGCTAAATAAATCTAAAAATGACACGGATGCATTCCCGGTCTTAATGGGTTAACACAGGGTCCGTTTCACATAAGCCAATCATCATTGGCGTGGTCCCTCTCTCTCTCTCTCTCTCTCTCTCTCTCTCTCTTGGCGACAGTGTAGAGTAACACAATATTTGTTGTTGTCATGGTGCTGCCCAGCCACACTTTGTTGTCTCTCAAAAAGTCGCTCTGAGCCATCTAACTAGATCCAAATGAAGAGAAGCTCTTAAGCTCACTCTGAAGAAGGGATGAAAGCAGCCATTCTGCTCCACTACGTGCGGGTAGGGAGGCTGAGATGCTTTTAGACCATTTTAACCCGTTAAGACCCGGGAAAGCATCTCTGTCATTCTTTTTTTTAGATTTACTTTGGGCTATTCAAAAATAGCAGATCTACAAGCTCATAGCGTGGCACTCGGTGCCGCGGTATTGGGGGGAAAAAAATCGTGAACATGTGTGCAAATCTTTGAATATATATATTTTTTTTACTTACTACTTTGCTTCTGGGGGTCCCTGGAATAAAAAAAATTGAGATGGGGAGGGGTCCGCGGACAAATGCATATAATTTTGGGGTCCTTGACTTGAACATGTTCAACTGATTTAGAAGTCATCTGTAGAATCCCCCAGAAGCAAAGATTTGAGTTTGAAAAAATCACTTACAAAATTTACAAATTTACAAAATTACACATTTTCACGATAAAACATAAATAAATAGCAGATCTGCAAGCTTGTGGCGCGGCACTCGGTGCCGCGCTATGAGCTTGTATTTCTGCTATTTTTGTATAGCCCAAAGTATAAAAATAATGACTATAGCTAAAAAAATCTAAACATGACACAGATGCGTTCCCGGGCTGAATGGGTTAATTGGTTTAAATCCTTTTCATCTGGTCTAGCTGCTCCCTGCCTCTCTCACACACACACACACACACACACACACACACACACACACACACACACACACACACACACACACACACACACACACACACACACACACACACACACACACACACACACACACAAACACCATTTCTCTCTCTGCGTTCTCTCTCTCTGACATTTTTTTCCCCCTCCTCTAATTGGACAATTAGTCCGCATTCCTTTTGTTAAGCCTGCTTCTAGTTAAGCTTTAAATTGTTTGGAATATTATTCAAATGAAAGGCAGTGGCATACAGTATCTCTTTTTTTTAAACGGCCAGTGCTTTCGCCCAGCCTGTACTTCTCTCTCTCAGAGGAGCAATTTAAGGTGCTGCTGCTTAGCAAAAAAAAATATGTCTCCCGGTGAAAGAAACAATAAAAACGCTGCAACAATGCAGAATAACATACTGTAGGCTAGCTGTAGCTAGATATCCCCTAATGGTAACAGCATGGTGATAGTGGTTGTTGCACAATAATCATAATCATTAAAATGACGACCTGAGGTACAACCTCAGCTGAAATTGCTCTTTTGAAATGGGCTTCTTAACCCATTCAACCCGGGAACGCATCTGTGTCATTGTTTAGATTTCTTTGGCTATTCAAAAATATATAGCAGATATACGAGCTTGTAGATGTGCTATTTTTGAAATAATCGTGAAAATGTGTGCAAGTCTTTAAATACATATTTTTTTAAGCGAACATTTTAAACTCAAATCTTTGCTTCTTTGCTTCTGGGGGGTCCCTGGAACAAAATATTTTGAGATGGGGGGGTCCTCAGTAGGGATGCCACCGATTATTCGAATTTTAGAATATTCGTTACAGTCTCCATAATCGAAAATGATTTTTAAAATTCGATTTTAATTAAAAAAAAAAAAAATTAATTATTAAAAAAGAAATTTTTTTTTTTACTTTTTACTTTTTTTTTTTTTTACTTTTTACTTTTGTATGCCTTAGTTTCAATCAAAATATATGCTAATACTAATATTATAGTCTTAATAATTGTAAATGGCCACAGTTTCAGAGCGTTTCACTGTTTCAGCCCAGCCCAAACATGAACTCTGCAGCCGCACTGAGGCCCCTGCTGGAAAGCATCCCAGCCCAAACATTAACGTAACTAATAATTGGGCCGCGCAACCCAGAAATGACCGCGATAATGCTAAAACAGGAGCGAAAAAAAAAAAAAAAAAAAATGTTTTTTTTTTTTTTTTTGAAAAATATTTTTCAAAAAACGGCGCCGTCGAATAATCGAAAAATATTCGCCAGGGCTGTCCGAATTTCGAATTGGCTGAAGGTCAGATTGTGGCATCCCTAGTCCTCAGCCAAATACATATTTTCTTGGGGGCCCTTGACGTGAAAAAAAGTTTGAGAACCACTGATATTATAGCAACATACGTTTTTCAGAAACCTGTTAGGATTTAGACATTAAGTAGAATCCCCAGAAGATATGAGTTACAAATGTTCGCTTTAAAATATATATGTATATAAAGACTTGTACACATTTCCAAGATTAAAACAAAAAATAGCAGATCAACAAGCTCATAGCGCGGCACTCGGTGCCGCGCTATGAGCTTGTAGATCTGCTATTTTTTGAATAGCCAAAGAAATCAGAAAATAACACACAGATGCGTTCCCGGTCTTAATGGGTTAATTCCTTCACTAACGATTATGACAGCCCGTGTGATGTGACTTCGCTCAATAAACCTTGTCTCTTTCTTCTTCCTTGCTCCTCCAGTGGGGGTTGAAAATGGCCCGGACGCCATTGAAAGCGCCGCCGTTTTCCTCTTCGAGACCTTCCACGACAAAGACCACGTGGGCACGGAGGAGACGAGGGCCATCAAGCAGATGTTCGGCCCGTTCCCCGCCTCTGCGGCCGAGGCCTCCTGTGCCGCGGTGACGCGGGCCGTGGCACCGCTCGGAGAGTCCCAGGTGCAGTGT
The DNA here is from genome assembly GCF_963454915.1 of Gymnoscopelus microlampas. Classification (NCBI taxonomy): domain Eukaryota; kingdom Metazoa; phylum Chordata; class Actinopteri; order Myctophiformes; family Myctophidae; genus Gymnoscopelus; species Gymnoscopelus microlampas. Next base: position 45,147,985 of record NC_139940.1, on the reverse strand, counting down.
TGATTTCCTCGACTAAAACTGTTAACGAAAAATGACCTTTTTCTCACTGACGAAAACAAAATAAAAACGAAGCTACGATGACTAAAACTAAGACTAAATATATTGACACATTCGTCAATAAATAAAAACTAGACAAAAATGTTAGCGAGGGACTAGTGGAGAAGAGATCCAGTAGAACTAAAAGACAAGTCATTTTATGTTTGGTTGCGCTCGGGTGTTACGCTCTGAAAATAGCAGATCTACAAGCTCACAACGTGTCGCGCTGCGACGCGTTGTGAGCTTGTAGATCTGCTATTTTCAGCATGCAACCACAGTGTAAAGTCAGACATTACGACGCCACCAAGGCACCGTCAAAATACATTTTAGTCGATTAAATCAACCGTAGATTTAGTCGACTGAAATCTTATGATATTTAGTCAACTAAAACTAGACTAAAACTAAAACATTTCAGATTAATAAAATATGACTAAAACTAAATGTTTTATTCAATTAACTCTCTCAGTGCCAATGAAATAAGAAAATATGTTCATACTATGCCAGCAATTTTTTTTTTTTTCAAAGTAAAAAAAAAGTGCTTAGGAAGCGAGATACAGCCCTTTTCAGTTATAAGTTAAACAAGGAGTGAATGGAGCTGCAAATCTTCAGATAATGATATCTTGGGTTCTGAACATTTTTTTCCAAAAAAATATATATATATTTTTTTTTTTTAAACTCTGGATTTTTCGTTCTTGGCACTGAGGGCATTCAAAACTAAATCAAAAATGTTCTGTCCAAATGTACCACTGCCTCAGGTGGAGGACTTCGTCCGGGCCCAGAGCTCCTGCCGCGGTCGCCGCCAACGCGGCGACTCCGCCTTCGGACGCAACATCGCCTTCTCCTACGACTGCTACACCCTGGACCCCGTGGAGGACCTGCCCCCGCCCGAGGGCTCGGAGGAGGAGGGGGGCGCAGGGGGCCTGGACTTCAACAGCTTCCTCAACAACCACCAGGGTGCCAGGTAGGGATGGGACCATGTGAAAATGTCATGATTATTGTGGCTAAAATGATTGCGATTAACGATATTATCGCGATGATCATGATGATGATGATTATTGTTATGTTCTTATCTGTATGCAATATGGACCCCCTGTGTGTCTGAAATAAAGTTTGAATTGAATTGAATTGAATTGATCAAAATATGCATAAAGGGATAGTTCACCCCCAAAAACAGTTTTTTTCTATGGATTAGTCACCCTATGGAGACTTGAATTCATGGATATGTTTTTTGTTTTTGTGGCATCCCTAAGACATTAATTTGATTAACCAGTAGGCAGCGGTTCCGGTAGGAGACACAAAGTTTTTGTGTCTCCTACCGGAACTACTGCCGGTCATCAAATTACTCTCTTAGGAATGCTACCAAAAAAAAGTCTCCATGGGGTGACTAATCCATTGAAAAAATGTCATTTTGGGGGTGAACTACCCCTTTAAAACTTAAAATGGCACTTTTTTTAACCACTTGAACCCCCAGCATCCCTATCTTGGGGGGAACATTTGCCAAAAATAGCAGATCTACTGTAGCAGATCACAGACGCATTGCATTGCAACGCATTGTGAGCTTGTAGATCGGCTATTTTTGGCAAAGAAGTTGTACTGAATTTGCTTCTCAACAAAAGCGAATTCATCCTAGTGTATGATGGAGGACAATTTCACGATAACTTAAAAAATATCCACGATACGATTATTTGACTTGTGAGCGTTTTTATCAGGATAAGCGATAATAACGATTACCGTTCCATCCCTAATGCCAGGAGGGTCGGTGGCCAGGGGGACGGGTCCTCCGCGTCGGGGGCCTCCGCCCAGGGCGTCTCTGGGGACGGAGCCATTCTGAGGGCGGAGGTGGAGAGGTACCTGGACGGAGGCAACATGATCTCCTCCAGCCCGGAGGAGCTGTGCACCTCCCTGTTCGAGATGCTGGCCTCACACAAGAGCGACGACGAACTGCAGAATGAGGTTAGCATGATGGGCTGCACGCCAGTAGAGCCTGACTGAGACTAAATATATTGACAAAAACTAGACTAAAAAGTGAGGGACTAGTGGAGAAGAGATCCAGTAGAACCAGAAGACGGCACGTTGTGCGCTTGTAGATCTGCTATTTTGAGAGTGCAACGTTTTTTGGGTCCGATGCCAATCCCGATTTTGGAGAGTCCTACACCAGTTGTTCTCAAACGTTTTCGTGGGACCCCCAAATTGGACCCCCAAATTGATATATATTTGACCGCGGACTATCATCTGAAAATCTTTTGTGCCAGGGACCCCCAGAAGAGAAGATTTGGGTCCAATATTTAAAAAAATGGCAGGTGTACAAGCTCGCAGCGCGGTACAAAGGGACATGCTGTGAGCTTATATATCTGCTATTTTTGAATAGCCAACATATAAATGGATAAAGATGTATAATGGTTAAGATGATTGTGATGCTATTGTTAACTACTGTACCTTCAAGGACCCCCACAATGATATGTACTTGTCCACGGACCCCCCCATCTCAAAATATATTGTTCCAGGGACCCCAGAAGCAAAGATTTGAGTTAAAAATGTATATATTCAAAGATTGGAACACATTTTCACAATTTGTTTTTCACACTTTAAAAAAAAAAAAATAGTGTGGCACTTTGTGCCGCAGCTTGTAGATATGCTATTTTTGAATAGCCAAAGAAATCTTAAAATGACACAGATGCATTCCTGGATTGACTGGATTAATTTCCGATACTGATGTTGCATATCGGCCAGACTAACCGACACCTTGGTAACACATTTCCAATCCGTTAAGATACTGGCACTGGTTAAAAAAAGGGTCAGGTGTAGAGTAGACTGATCTTGGCATTTCAACAACGTATAAAGTTGGATCCGTCCCAGCGGTGAGCTTTTACTAGTGTCATGGCGTTCCTCTGATTCCCATAACCTTGACCTTAACACCAGGGTTGTCTCTGAGGGCTTCGTACAGAGGGTCGTGGTTCGACTCCTGTGTGGGCCGATGTCAGCCATGGCCTTTATGTCTTCAAACCACACTCTGGAATTTGCTATGAGCAGTTTTGACCTTAACTTGAAGATGAAGATGCCCCCCTTAACGTCCCAGGGGGAATATTTATGTCGGTTCGGCCCATATATATTGGCCATTATTTGACTTATTTGAGATGGGGGTCCGTGGCAAAAAAGTCTATTTTTTTTTCTTTTCTAAATCCTAACAGTATATCTTGCTATATCATTGGGGCTCCAACTTTTTCAAGGACCACTAAAATTATATGTATTTGGCCCGCGCAGAACCCCATCTGAAAATATTTTGTTCCAGGGACCCCCAGAAGCAAAGATTGGTGTTAAAAATGTTTGCTTTAAAAATATAGATATATTCAAAGTCAACATTTTTCAAAAATAGCAGATCTACAAGCTCGTAGCGCGGCACTCTGTGTCGCGCTATGAGCTTGTAGATCTGCTATTTTTGAATAGCCAAAGAAATCTTAAAACGACAGAGATGCGTTCCCGGTCTTAATGGATCGGAAATTATGCAGCCGATGTTTCCCGATGTTTGACCACTTTCAACCTGGCATGCATCATTTTAGGCAAAAATCCTTACCTGTATCTATCAAAATGTTATTTTGAGTTTTTCAACTTCAATTCTCTCAAATAGAAACTTTAATCAAATCAAAGTTTTTGAATTGATTTAAAAAAAAAGCCCTTTCTTTGTTTAGTTTTTCTTTTGAACAAAATATTGGTCAAAACGTGGGTAATCGGTGGTCTAGGACTCTCCCTCAATTGCAATCGGCTTTGGAACCAAAAGTCTGTCTTTCAGTCGGGCTCTTAAATCTTTACACACAAAGGGGGGAAGTTGAAACGGAATGCAGATCTCAGTCTAAGCCGCCTGGATTCTGTACATTCAATACAGAGGACACCAGGACCTTGTGATTATTTAGAGAGGATTTGCATTAAGGTCCTCTGTATTATCTAGTCTTGTGAGACTTATGGTAAAAAGGCAGGAAGACATCTGAAGCACTGTAAACTCAGAGAGATAAACATTGTGCTGATTTAAGAACAAATGAAAAACAACTCATTAAAAAGTTTTGCCAGGTTACTTGGGGAACAGGGAAGCGGTGGTGGTACATCCCCCATCCTATAGGCCAGTGGTTCTCAAAGTGGGGTCCAAGTTGAGGCGAGTTCCAGGGGGTCCCCAGCCAAATGATAACAATTCTTGAATTATGTAATGCAGATGTTTAACAATAATTTAACTCTTGAGAGCGTAACATGATTCATTCATCATTTTAGCACCCATAAGGGTCCATGTGGTTACCAACTCCATCATTTAGCTGGGGACCACCTGGAACCCCTTTAAGGGCCACTAGTGGTCCCCGGACCACTGGTTGAGAACCAATGGTCTAATGCATATCAAACTGACTATAGGCTCACAGGACGGCGCTTCACTCTTAACGTCATCTCTACCTCTCTCTCTCTCTCTCTCTCTCTCTCTCTCTCTCTCTCTCTCTCTCTCTCTCTCTCTCTCTCTCTCTCTCTCTCTCTCTCTCTCTCTCTCTCTCTCTCTCTCTCTCTCTCTCTCTCTCTCTCTCATATATCCCCCTGTTCAACTTCAGGCGAACAAAGCAAAAACGAGACTGACACACCAGTTAATTCATATAATTTATTAGGCAATCATCTTTTTCTTCTTCTCTCGTGATTGCATAAATGATGTGTGTGTGTGTGTATGCGCGCAGTGCACTTGAGTCTGTTTGTGTGTCTGTAGCAGTAGCTGCTTGCCTGTGGCTTTGTGTGTATGAGAGAGAGAGGAATAATATTCACCTACTGGATTAATAATATTATGTTCTTTGTCTCTCTTCCTGTCTCTTTCTCTCTCTCTCTCAGTCTGTCTCTCTCTCTCTCTCTGCCCCTGTCTGTCTAGCCTAGTTGTGCTAATAATTCAGCTGACGCAGTGTTCAGTTGATGGGTCAGAATGTTTCAGGCATTCATAAACGCTCTCTAATAAGAGCTGTGGACATGATATCCAAAAAGTGTTCCTCCCAAGCTAATGAAAGGCTTTCTGGACACGGCCCCTAACACATTAACATGGTGAATAAAAACAGTGGTCAGAGCTGATTGGTCCAAATTAAAATAGATCAAACACTATACAGAGTTATAGTTAGAGTTATAAAAACGAAAACATCGAGTTTCTTCTTCCGGTCTGTGAAAAAAGACGTCTGTGAAGTGAAGCAATGAGCAAGTTACACATTTTGTAAATTGTGTTACTATTTACGTCTAGACTTTTAAAGGGATTGTTCACCCACAAAATGTTTTTTTTTCCTGTGTCTCTTTGTGTCTCCTACCGGAACCCACTGCTCGTCATCAAATTGTTGGCTTAGGAATGCGAGAAAAAACAAACAAATAAAAAACAAAATCTCATTGAATTCAAGTCTTTATGGGGTGAGTAATCGATAGAAAATAAGTATTTTTTTTGGGTGAACTATCCCTTTAAGGTCACAAAGGGGATATAGCACATGCCAGCACCTTTTGAGGCAAAGTGACAAATTCTGGAACACTCCAACACTATGACATAACTGTTATGTTGAGCACCACCAACCCGCCATAGTGTCGGGTGGTTTCTGAAACTTACACACTAAATGAAAGATCTACAGTACCCACATTTGGCACTTTGACTGGTGTTCATTTTGGACCACGTCTCTCTCTCTCTCTCTCTTTCTCTCTCCCTCCCTATCTATCCTATCTCCCCTCCCTCCCTCTCTCTGTCTCTCTCTCTCTCTGTCTGTCTGTCTCTCTTACACGCTCCATGGCAGTAACCAGTGGTGGAAGAAGTACTCAGATATTTTACTTAAGTAAAAGTAGCAATACCACACAATATAAAAATACTCTGTTACAAGTACAAGGCCTGTGTTCAAAATGTTACTCAAGTAAAAGTACAACAGTATTGGCATCAACATATACTTAAAGTACCAAAAGTAAAAGTACTAACATGTTTTAAAAATAGCCCATCTACAAGCTCACAGCGCATTGCGAAGCGGCGCGTTGTGAGCTTGTAGATCTGCTATTTTCAAATAGCTTATGTATAAAATAAGGCTAAAGTGGTTAATGTATGTTTTATAATATAATAATTTATATCTGCAAAGTAACTAGCAACTAAAGCTTTCAAATAATCGTAGTGGAGTAAAAGTACAATATTTGCCTCCGGGACATAGAGGAGTAAAAGTATTGAAAAGTGTACATAAAAAGTATGTACACCCAGTGTGAAGAGAGTGGTGCCTGTGATGAGTTAATTAGTGTAACTGGTTGCATCTTTGTGTTGCAATCAGCTGCAGCTGTTGAGTCCGTGCTATACAGACGGACGGACGGACACACACACACACGGTCAAGTGTGGGAGTGGCTAGCACCACTCAAAAATACCTAAAAACTGTATTTAAGTACAATACTTGAGTAAATGTACTCAGTTCCTTTCCACCACTGCATGGCAGTGTAACAGTATATTGTTGCTACCTGGCCCAGGCCAACACTCTGTTCTAATGTAGCTCACGTAGTTGACATTTGGAGGCGAACTCTCCCCACTGACACCTTTAGATGTAGAGTGCCCTTTGTGTGAGCGCGCTCCTCTCTCTCCCTCTGTGTGTGACTCCAAAGTCAACAGCAAAGTTTAACCCATTGAGACCGGGAAACGCATCTGTGTGTCACTTTTTTAGATTTTTTTGGGGCTATTCAAAAATAGCAGATCTGCAAGTTCGTAGCGCGGCACTCGGTGCCGCGCTACGAGCTTGCAGATCTGCTATTTATATTTTTTCAATAATCTTGAACATTTTGAGTAAATTTATTACACTTTGAATATATATATATATATATTTTAAAGGCCAACGTTTGTAACTCAAAGCTTCGCTTCTGGAGGGGGTCCCTGGAACGAAATATTTTGAGACGGGGGTCCGCAGACAAATTTTGGGGGTCCTTGACATGAAAAAGTTTGAGAACCACTGATATAGCAACATAAGTATTTTCAACAAACTGTTAGGATTTAGACATTTGTAGAATTGTCCAAATCGCGCAAATCTTCACGATAAAAAAAACACACTATGAGCTTGTATATCTGCTATTTTTGAATAGCCCAAGAAATCACAGATGCGTTCCCGGTCTCAATGGGTTAAAGGCTCTGCGTCCGCCCGCCATTAAACCTGACAGTGGAGGACCCGCTTCCTATTATTTCTCATTTGTAGCCCTGGACTGATGACATTTTAGTGTGTGGATGGAGCTGTGTAGGAGGAGGAGGAGGGGGCCATTTGATTGTATAGGGGATCTGAAAGGTAATTTTGATCGGTCAGTGTCTCCTCTCTATTTAAAGGAATGGGGGAGACAGATGGGCGATGGAGTTAAAAGCATTTCAAAATACCGCCGTGACAACATGGAGTAATGAGTTTAGATGAATTACAGTGGTTCAAACTCCCTATTGGAAATGGAGGTATACCATTATGTACTCTATGCTGACAGGGATGCTTTGATTGTGATCTATAGCACGAGGGCTATAGAACTATAGGTTACGAACGTAACCCCGGTTATTTGATTTTATGAGCGAGTACTCTCTGGCTGACCCAGGTACTAGGGTTGGGATCCGGAATCGGTTCCATCACATTTGTAACCCGTTTCCGGAAACCGTTTTTTTCATCACTCTGTCAGAGCTGGTATGTGGACTTCACGTCTGCTATACAATTGCTATACCAGTGGTTCTCAAAATGTTTAATTTGAACCCATTAAGACCTGGAACGCATCTGTGTCACTTTTTGATTTGAGCTAAAAAAGCATTATTTTACACTTTGGCTATTCAAAAATAGCAGATCTACAAGTTCATAGCGCGGCACCGCTAGTGCCGCGCTATGAACTTGTAGATCTGCTATTTTTGAAAAAATGCAAACATTTTAGCAAATCTTTGAATATATATCTTTTTAAGCAGACATTTCTAATTCGAATCGATGCTTCTGGGGGTCCCTGGAACAAAATATTTTCAGATGGGGGTCTGCGGCAAAATACATATCATGTTGGGGGGTCCTTGACATGAAAACGTTTGAGAACCACTGACACGGATACATTAGTATTTTCAGAAAACTAGAGAGTTACAGGTCTGTAACTCTCAGAGTTACAGACCCGTAAGGGTCCATTTGGTTCCATTTGTACACTCTCAGAGTTACAGACCTGTAAGGGTCCATTTGGAACCAGGGAACCGTTATGGAATCGAATCGTTAAAGAACCGGAATCGTTGAACTCCTGAAGAATCCCAACCCTAGTTACAGGAAGGCTTGCTGGGAGGCTCATTTCGGTGGTTGTCATCTAATAGAAAAAAAGGTCCTCTTGTCACTCAGTCCCAGTAGGCCTCACCTTATGCTCAACTTTTCAATCAATTCCCAAGGACAGAATTCATGGATGCCCATAAAAGCTTCTCTTTTGGTGGGTAAAAAAAACAACATACGCACTCACAGCCGCACCCACACACAGAATCTATAAACAGACCATAATAAACAACATCAAACATTTCACAGGGACTCATAGAATGGGGGAGTATGTATATAATACGCCATAGAGAGAAAACAAAGGTAACCCCAACAAAGGCGACAGCTGACCTGACATCATCAAAGTGCATGTGTTCCTCCAGTCCCCCCCGCAGGGGTTGGCTTTTGCCATCCATCCCCCAGAGAAGACCCAGCGAAAGAGCAAACTCTAGTCCTCCATCTTCCCCAAGCAAGCGCTGAACACAATTCCAGTGGTGGAAAAAGCACTCAAATGTTTTACTTAAGTAAAAGTATCAATACTGCAATGTAGAAAGTACGCTGTTAGAAGTAAAAGTCCGGAATTTTAAATTCACTTGAGTGAGTACAAAAGTGGTGGTATCATTCAAAATGTACTCAAAGTACCAAAAGTAGAAAGTACTCGTTATGCCGAATGTCCCATTGCACAAGTTTCCAATTGTATAAAATGTATAGGTCTAAAAGATCTTTTGAAAATAGTAGATCTACAAGCTCACGATGCGTCGCGATGCGATACATTGTGAGCTTGTAGATCGGCTATTTTCAAATTACCAAAATATATATATATGGTTGAAGTGGTTACTGTACTGTATGTTTTGTAATAATCAAAATCTACAAAGTAACTATTAACTCAAGTTTTCAAATAATTGTAGTGGAGTAAAAGTACAATATTTGCCTCTGAGATGTAGTGGAGTAGAAGTATAAGTACTGACAACTGGAAAACTCCAGTAATAATTCAAAATTGTACTTAAATTCAGTACTTGAGTAAATGTACTTAGTTACTTTCCATCACTGGCAAGCACTGAACAAATTCTTGATACCAGGGGGGAAGAAAAACAAATGTGAATGTTTGTTATAATTTAAAATTACGTACCCGGGCCCGCGGGCCTGTTATTTTTCAATTACCACCTGCAAGTATCAGTCCCTGCTTAGAAAAAGATCCAGCTGAGCAAACCTGCAATGATGATACCAGGCTATTGTTTTAGAGGAACACACAGCCTTCCACTCAGCGTATAATTTTCTTCTGCTTCTGTTTTGTCTCAGGCTTCTGTTATCGCATACCCTGCGTTTTTCTTGTTCTCGCTCTTTTTTTTTTGTGTGTGTCGCCGTTTTCCCCCTCCTCCTTCTCTCTCTGTCGTTGTTCTTCTTTTCTGTCACCATGCTAAGTGCCAGGTGGTTGTGTTTGGGAGGCTAAGCGGCAGAGCATATTCTGTACCAGGCTGGATGGTAATTACCAGGTGCTCGTTCTTGGCAACCGAACGCCGTGTTCGTTCGGGAGGGGGGGGGGGGGGGTATACTATAAACCATTAAGGCCTGAGGTTCCCATTCTACAAAATGTCTTCTAAATCCTAACAGTTTTTTTGAAAGAACGTATGTTACTATGTCAGTGGTTTTCAAACGTTTTAACGTCAAGGACCCCCAAAATGTATGTGTATTTGGCCGTGGACCCCCATCTCAAAATAGTTTGTTCCAGGGACCCCCCAGAAGCAAAGATTTGAGTTACAAATGTTCGCTTTAAAAATATATATATATATTCAAAGATTTGCACACATGTTCTCAATTTTTCAAAAATAGCAGATCTACAAGCTCGTAGCGCGGCACTCGGTGCCGCGCTATGAGCTTGTAGATCTGCTATTTTTGAATAGCCAAAGTGTAAAATAATGTTGTTGTTTTTTTACTCAAACGAAAAAGTGACACAGATGCGTTCCAGGTCTTAATGGGATAAACCATAGGATGTGTATGCGTGTGTTTGTTTACCGCTGTGTGCGGTATTTTATTTATTTTTTGGCTCATCCTCCCTGGTTTCTTCTTCCTTCCTCTCCCTCCAGCTGTTTGAGCTGCTGGGCCCGGAGGGCTTCGAGATGATCTCCACCCTCCTCCAGCGAAGGGCGGCCATCGTGGACTCTCTCCTCTCCGTCCCCCTCGCCGACCGGCTCGGCGGCGGCCACCTGGCAGGTGAGAGGCAACGGCACCCCCCCCCCCCCACCTCTGGCAAAAACAGGGTCATCTCCATGACAACCTCTTACCCACTTTATAATACTCACACTCACACTCACACGTTCGCATCGCAGATGAAGCCACGAGGCATGATTTATTCTCAATTTAAAAACAATGTTTTTTTTTTTGTTGCCCAGGCCACTGTATATTCAAGGCTGAAGAGAAGGTCATATTTCTGCCTTAACCCGTTGAAACCGGGGGAAACGCGTCTGTGTAACCACTTCAACCGTTATTTTATACTGTATATCTGCTATTCAAAAAATAGCAGATCTACAAGCTCATAGCGCGGCACCGAGTGCCGCGCTATGAGCTTGTAGGTCTGCCATTTTTGAAAAATCGAGAACATTTTGTGCAAATCTTTGAATATATATATATTTTTAAAGCAAATGTTTTTAACTCAAACTTTGCTTTTGGGTGGGGGGCGGTCCCTGGAACGAAACATTTTCAGATGGGGGTCGGCAGGCCAAATGCATATAACGTTGGAGGTCCTTGACATGAAAAAGTTTGAGAACCGCTGCTATAGCAGCATACGTTTTTTCCCAGAAACCCGTTTTCGAAGACATTTCGTAGAATCGGAAACCTCGGAGCCTTAACGGGTTAAGATAATCACGCCTCTGTGTTTTCACGAGGAATACCAGAATGCCATAAATTTCCGAACACGTTTTTTTTTTCTTTTCCAAACAGAGAGAATAATCATTTATGTATTACCCGTAGACATATCCCTTCTCTCATTCATGTAACAACTGCTCTGGCTCAAACGGGCGCGTGTCTGCCATGTTTCTCCCTGCTGTGTGAGGGCCGCAACAGCGAGCGACTCTGCTCCAGATTTCAAAGTCAAACCTAATCCCGTCATCTCCTCCGCGCGTTTCTCTTTCTTCCCACGCCAGCTGCTTGGCTTTGCTTGCTTGCTTGCCTGGGAGTTGTCAGAGCAGTTCTCGTGGGGGGGAGAACGAACGAACAAGAGCCTGTTAATGCAAGTCTTAAGGGTCAACGGGGATGAAGGGGGGGGGGGGGCATGTGTCGTCTGGTCTGTTCCTTCAGCGGGGTCACGACCCCTTGGGTTGCCGATTCATGTTTAGATGTTAACCCGTTAAGACCCGGGAACAACGCCACGTCTGTGTCGTTGTTTTTTTAAGATTTCTTTGGGCTATTCAAAAAATAGCAGATCTACAAGCTCATAGCGCGGCACCGAGTGCCGCGCTATGAGCTTGTAGATCTGCTATTTTTTGGAAAAATCGTGAAAATGTGTGCAAATCTTTGAATATGTATTTTTCAAAGCGAACATTTGTAAAATGTTTTGTTCCAGGGACCTCCAGAGGCAAATATCTGAATTATAAATGTCCACTTAAAAAAAAATCTAATATTTGCACAAATTGTAATGATTTTTCAAAGATAGCAGATCTACAAGCTCATAGCGCGACACTCGCGCTATGAGCTTGTATATCTGCTATTTTTGAACAGCCAGAGAAATCTAAAAATGACACAGATGCGTTCCCGGTCTGAACGGGTTAATCGCTACAACAGCAGCCTTACTGTCGGAGAGCCCCGGCCCAATCCCCATGGATCTCTCAGAGAGCTGTGGGGTTTTGATGTTGTAATCGATAGCCCAGTCTCTTAGAACTAGAGAGGAGAGAGCCCTGAAAGGCTCATTACTGCATCTGTTAGAGGAAAATGAGAGGAAAGAAAGAGTCGCAACGTCGATTCTTATTGTCAGGCAAGGTGGGGGAAAAGGCAGTGCTATGTTAGGTGCTATGTTATTAGTTAGGTAGGTGGTTAAAAGACATACTGTAGGCTCACGCAGTCAGGCGATCGGATATCTTGGCGGCCCGGCCCAGGCAAGCGGTGACAAAGCTACAGTATAATGCCAACTTTGACACTAAGACACATACAGATATAAAACACAGAAACATCAACAAATAAAACCATAACAGAACATTTGTAAGTTAAAAACAATAGAGCACCGAAGTCTGACGTAATTTACACATCCTACCTGGGTCGCGTTTTTTCCCCCCCGTTCTGAATTCCCATAGACGTGTTTAATATCGCCTCAAATAAGAACTGGGTTCCAAAAATAAACAAATGGCCCCGGCGGTTTTACTCTTTATGGATATGACGCATCAACTGGCGGTGAGAAAACGCTAATGTTACTTCCGACAAATTAGTTACATTTTCGCCAGAAGCAGACTGTTTCAAATAAGAGTGACTGACTATCATAAACGATACAGAGCCACCTCCCTGACTGTTTGTTTAAATTTGGACCACAATTCTTATATGAGACGATTCTAAGATGACGCAATGTTATTCTCCATAGCGAAATTACTTAACGAACCAGGGGATGGACGAGTGACGTCAGGACTTCTGTACTCTATCTGTACTCTATTACATGGTGAGGTAGGGAGAAGTAGAGTTAGATCTAACTCAGAGTTAGATCTAAAGTCAGGATTTTGCAGTGTAGGCATATTTCTACTGCAGTGTTATTTGTGAGATTTATTTCAAACTGATGGCAATTGCTGAACTTGAAGAAGTTTGACGTTTAAGATATTTAGACCTGGAACGCATCTGTGTAATTTTTTGATTTTAGCTAAAAAGCATTATTTTACACTTTGGCTATGTACAAGCTCATAGCACGGCACTTGGTGCCGCGCTATGAGCTTGTAGATCTGCTATTTTTGAGAAATCGTGAAAATGTGTGCAAATCTTTGAATATATATATTTTCAAAGCAAACATTTTTAACTCAAATCTTTGCTTCTGGGGGTCCCTGGAGCAAAATATTTTGAGATGCGGGTCCGGGGCCAAATAAATATAATTTTGGGGGTCCTTGACATGAAAAAGTTTGAGAACCACTGATGTAGAAACATACGTTTTTTCAGAATACTGTTGGATTTAGAAAACATTTGTAGAATCGGCTTCAGGTCTTAATGGGTTAAGATATTTAGTGTGGCACAGTGGTCAAGTCCCTGCCCACCACCACGGAGGTTGTGGGTTCGAATCCACCGTGGTGCATCCGGCTTTGTCGGGCGTCTATGCGAAAACAATTGGCCCGTGTTCGGGGAGGGAAGCCGGGCGGTGATATATTGGTCACTGCACGTCCTGTACTCCTTCGGGCTGGGGGGGCTTCGCCTGTCAGCAGGGAGTGTTGAGCGGGAGGAGTGGGACGAAGGCCCTACGTCTTCCTGGTGGGGGCTCCTCACTGGCAGGTGAGTCAGTAGGATACAAGGGACGATATTTAGTCTGTACATGTTTTTGATTGATTGATTGAATATTTTATTGACAATTTAAAAGAGTTCAGCAGCACGCAGTGCAAAAACCCAAAGGCTTGTTTCCTTTGTGGTGGAAGAAGTACTCAGATATTTTACTTCAGGAAAAGTAGCAATACCACGATTTAAAAAATACTCTGTTACAAATGAAAGGCCTGTGTTAAAAATGTTACTCGAGTAGAAGTACAAAAGTATTGGCATCAAAATATCCTTAAAGGACAAAAAGTAAAAGTACCAAAATGTTTGAAAAATAGCAGATCTACAAGCTCACACAACGCGTCGCATCGAATTTTGAATTCCGGACTTTTACTCGTAACAGAGTATTTCTACATTGCCGTATTGATACTTTTACTCAAGTAAAAAAAAGGTGAGTACTTCTTCCACCACTGGAACACACTACCTTTTGGTTTGTGAACAAAGCCCATCGTCTCTGCCTCTATTTCAAGCAGCAACCCACCAGACTCCAGCACCAGCCGACCCTAACAGGATTGGCTGGAGTGTGAAATTAGCTGGACTCTCAGGTGCAGAGTGGCCACCTGCATCCTCCTTTATGTCCCGTCTTTGACCACATCCACACTCGTACCTTTTCATTTAACCCATTGAGGCCAGACGTTCTGATTCTGCAAAATGTCTTCTAAATCCCAACAGTTTTCTGAAAAAACGTATGTTTCTATATCAGTGGTGCTCAAACCTTTTCATGTCAAGGACCCCCAAAATGATATGTATTTGGCCGCCGACCCCCATCTCAAAATATGTTGTTCCAGGGACCCCCCAGAAGCAAAGAAAATAGTTAAAAATGTTCGCTTTAAACAATATATATTCAAAGATTTGCACACATTTTCACGATTTAAAAAAAATAGCAGATCTGCCGCGCTACGAGCTTGTATATCTGCTATTTTTGAATAGCCAAAGTGTAAAATAATGCTTTTTTTTTGCTCAAATCAAAAAGTGACACAAATGCGTCCCAGGTCTTAATGGGTTAAAAAAAACACATTTTAATACCAAAACCATCTCTGATTTTCCGTCCACACACGAGTGTTTCAAACCACATATCAAATGGACATTAGACGGACATTTGTAAACTACATCCATGACACAGTAAAGAAAGAACGCGTCCCCGCTTTGTTGCGGTAGTCTACGGATCTTTTCTAAACATACTGTATTTGCTGGTTTTAGGTAATGTGTATATACTATAATTATATTATCTAGATGTATTGATCGTTTTATGTTCTCTTTGACATGCTTATTTAATGTGACAATAAAGTTGTCGCACGCATTAGGAACACGTTGGTTCTCGGCACACACTTTCAAAATGGGGATATTTACTAGCCTTATTTAACCCATTAAGACCGGGGACGCATCTGTGTCTCATTTTAAGATTTCTTTGGGCTGTTCAAAAATAGCAGATCTACAAGCTCGTAGCGCGGCACCGAGTGCCGCGCTACGAGCTTGTAGATCTGCTATTTTTGAAAAATCTTGACTTTTTTTTTTTTTTTTTTCAAAAAACTGTCAGGATTTAGAAAAAAAATGTAAGAATCGCCTCAGGTCTTAAAGGGTTAAAAAAAATATTATATTTGTACTTTTACTCAAGTAAAACGTGAACACGGAACTTCTACTCAGTAACGCACTTCTACTTAGTAAAGTTAGAGTATTTCTACATTAGCAGTATTGATACTTGTACTTAAGTAAAAAATGTGTGTGAGTACTTTTTCCTCCACCACTGAGCCAAAGGGAGGGCCAAAACGGCCTCTCCCTTGGGGAGCAAACTGTGGCGCAGGGGGACAAGGGAAAATATAAAGCCTTATTCACAACTCTCACTAATCCTGACAACCTCCACGACAGAGCTGTGGACGGCAGGAAATACAGTGGGAGAGAGCTGGCACTGAACTGCTGGGGGGGGGGGGGGGGGGGGGGGGGGCGGTTGGCCAGTGTCCACATTAAAGACAAGTTTAATCTTTTAAGCAGCCTCCAAAAAAGATTTTTCCTTTCAAAACCTTAAAAATAACATTCGCTCTACAGTCAGGGCGATCCGGTTATTTATTGAGTGCTAAAAAGACCATTACAGTATTTGATCGCTCCCACCCACACCCCCAGGATATACAAGAAATCAGAGACTACAGTCTGTAACTGGTGAAAATGTGACTCGGAGAGCTCTCTCTCTCTCTCTCTCTCGACGGCTCTCTCTCCCTCTCTCTCCCGGAAGCCTATCAGATTCAGGACCTCAAAAGGCTCTTTTGAAGATTCTATTGTGTCTAAGAGACACACCGCCTCTCTCCACCTTCCATCGCCCCCAGAGAGATTTCCA
The DNA here is from genome assembly GCF_963454915.1 of Gymnoscopelus microlampas. Taxonomy (NCBI): domain Eukaryota; kingdom Metazoa; phylum Chordata; class Actinopteri; order Myctophiformes; family Myctophidae; genus Gymnoscopelus; species Gymnoscopelus microlampas. The sequence goes on along the minus strand of NC_139940.1, from coordinate 45,131,898 downwards.
TCTCAAAGGCTCCTCTTCTCTTTATCCCATTAAGACCTGGAACGCATCTGTGTCACTTTTTGATTTGAGCCTAAAAAAAGCATTATTTTACACTTTGGTGGCTATTTTTGAATAGCCACCAAAGTGTAAAATTTTTCAAAAATAGAAGATCTGCAAGCTGCGCTACGAGCTTGCAGATCTGCTATTTTTGAAAAATCGTGAAAATGTGTGCAAATCTTTGAATATACATCGTTTTAAAGCAAACATTTTTTACTTTTTGGGGGTCCCTGGAACAAAATATTTTGAGATGGGGGTTGGCGGCCAAATACATATAATTTTGGGGGTCCTTGACATGAAAAGGTTTGAGCACCACTGATATAGAAACATAGGTTTTTTGAGAAAAGTGTTGAGATTTAGAAGACATTTTTGTAGAATCTGGCTTTAGGTCTTTAACGGGTTATATGGCTTACATTTGGGACACGGTCACGTCAGTATATACCCCCCCTATAACCCGCTGCCACGGTTCTGATGTACATCGTCTGTCCTTCACTTCGCCCCCTCCTCCGTCTCTTTGATGTTGGACCCAGTGCTCTTTCCCTCTCTTTCCCTCGCGCCACATGAGCCCTGCTGCTGCTGCTGCTGCTGCTGCTGCTGCTGCTGCTGCTGCTGCTGCTGCTGTGTTTGGGGATGGAAGGGAGGGAGAGGGGAATTATGAAGTTAGCTGAGTATGATTGAAGGTATCTGTCAGATACATTTTTTTTTACTTAAAAAAGTATCAATATTGCAAACGTGGAAATACTCTGTTGGGAAAAAGTACAAAAGTATTGGTATCAAAATGTACTTAAAAGTACCAAAAGGAGAAAGTACTCGTGGTGCAGAATGTCCGGTTTCACAAGTTTTCAAATAGAAATCTTTGTAAATAGCAGATCTACAAGCTCACAATGCGTCGCAACGCGACGCATTGTGAGCTTGTAGATCGGCTATTTACAAATGGCCGAAATGTATATAAAATGGCAAAAATCTACATAGTAACTAGTGACTAAAGTTTTCAAATAATTGTAGTGGAGTAAAAGTACAGTATTTGCCTCTGAGATGTAGTGGAGTAGAAGTAAAAGTACTGAAAATTGGAAATAGTCCAGTAAAGTAAAAAATACCCACAGATTGTACTTAGTACTGAGTACTTAAGTAAATGTACTTAGTTACTTTACACCACTGATTATGAAGTTAGCTGAATAGGATTGAAGGTGTCTGTTCCATTCAAAATGTTGCCTTTTCCCTCTTTGTAACTTAAAAAAAACAACCATAATCTAAACAGATTGAGAGCAATTAGCTAAAGCGGCATGCAGCAGCCCAGACTCATTTAGTTGTTACAAGCATTGCATTCTGTAGCAGCCATTAAGACCGGGAACACATATACTGTGTCATTTTAGATTTGAGCGATAATAACCTTTATTTTATACTTTTGCTATTCAAAAACATTCAAAAACAGCAGATCTACAAACTCGTAGCGCGGCACCGAGTGCCGTGCCACAAGCTTGTAGATCTGCTATATTTGAAAAATCTAGAATTTTGTGTAAATCTTTGAATACATACATTTGAATTTAAACAACATTTTTACTCAAATCTTTGCTTCTGAAGGTCCCTGAAACAACATGTTTTACAAATGTTCGCTTTAAAAACTATATATTCAAACTCAAAGATTTGCACACATTTGCACACATTTTCCAAAAAATAATAAAATTAAATATTTTTTTTGAATGACACAGATGTGTGTGTTTCCGGATGAACTAAAATGTATTCTATGTGAGGATAATTCCTTTTAACAGGTCGCTCATGAAAGTCTTTGCGGTCTTGTTTCCAATGAGAACCTGTGAGCAATTAGGGGTTAAGAATCTTGCTCAGGGACAAATTTCATTTCGTCGACACATATGCTGGGCTGGCCTGGAATCGAACCTGGGGCAACCAGGGCCTCTGGCTCCCTAGGCGGGCTCACTAACCACTCAGCTATGGCCGCCCCTTTGTAAGTACATAGTATACATGCATGTAGCATCCAGGACCTTCATACCACTGGGATGTTTTGTAAGCCTGCATTGTATTGACACACACCAGCATGCAAGCAAACACATACATGCTGATGTTCCAGCACAGTGGGCACTAGGCTAGTAGGCTGCATGTCTGCAGCTCCTGATGTATTGGCAAATTACCTGTAAAAGGCTCACAGAATGGACACACTTTTACAACATCGCACCATCTGGCCATCTGCGAGTACATCCATACTAAAGTACTCTGCGATGCAACGAGGTCAAATCGAGTCCATTTAGCCACTTTCACCCTGCCCGATGATGATGATCTACCCCTGGTGGAAAAAAAGCTGATCTACAAGCTCACATCGCGTCACTATACACAAAGCCGTGTGAGCTTAATGTAGATAATCGGTGGTGGAAAAAATACTCTCATTTTTTACGTAAGTAAAAGTATCAATGCTGCAATGTAGAAATACGTACTGTTACGTAGTAAAAGTCCGGAATTCAAAATTAAATTGACTTGAGTAAAAGTACAAAAGTAGAAAGTACTCTTCATGCAGAATGTCCCATTTCACACGTTTTTAAGTGTATAAAATGTATACAAATCTTTAGAAAATAGCAGATCTACAAGCTCACAATGCGTCGTATTGTGAGCTTGTAGATCGGCTATTTTCAAATTGCCGAAATGTATATAGGGATGAAGTGGCTTATGTATATTTTGTAATTTCAAATAATTGTAGCGGAGTAAAAGTACAGTATTTGCCTCTGAGATGAAGTGAAGTAAAAGTATTCAAAATTGGAAATACTCCAGTAAAGTAAAACATACCTTAAGCACAGTCCTTGAGTAGATGTACTTAGTTACTTTCCACCTATTTTTCAAATAGCTGAACTATAAAACGGGGCTTAAGTGTTTTAAGGCCCTCTCTCACACACACTTGCCCTTCTCGCTCACCCCCATGTTCCTCCGCCACTGCACGCTTTATGCCACCTATAATGAACAAGAAATGCCATTAAAAGGCGATAGGCATAACTGTTCAATTAGTTATTACGATGCCATCCATCACCAACAGTCCGGTGTCCAAAGTGTGTAAATCTAGAGTTGGTTTATGGACCTTCCTTCCAGACCAGACAACCACACACACAGAGAGAGAGAGAGAGAGAGAGACTCGCGGGGCAGATTTCTTTCTTCATTCATAAACCGCATGCCTTAATTCATCATGCAGCCTCCGCGAGACGTGGGGAGAAAATGGCCCAGACTGTATCGGTACATTGACAAACACACAACGCAACGTGCCCGAGCTGAAAACGTGCAATTTGGCAGCTAATCAGCAGCAGACAGGCACCCCACACTAACCCATTAAGACCGGGAACGCATCTGTGTCATTTTTTTGATTTCTTTGGGCTATCTGCCGCGCTACAACCTTGTAGATCTGCTATTTTTTGGAAAATCGTGAAAATGTGTTTTTTTAACTCAAGTCTTTGCTTCTGGGGGATTCTACAAATGTCTTCTAAAACCTTGAAAAAACGTATGTTGCTATAATATCAGTGGTTCTCTTTTTTCATGTCAAGAACCCCCCCAAATGGTCATGTATTTGGCCGTGGACCCCCATCTCAAAATATGTTGTTCCAGGGACCCACATATTTGAGTTAAATACGTCCGCTTAATTCTTTTTTTATATATATATTCAAAGATGTGCACACATTTTCACGATTAAAAAAAAATATCTAGGGTTAGGGTTAGGGTTACAAGCTCATAGCGCGGGTTAGGGTTAGGGTTACAAGCTCATAGCGCGGGTTAGGGTTACAAGCTCATAGCGCGGCACCGAGTGCCGCGCTATGAGCTTGTAGATCTGCTATTTTTGAAAGGCCCAAAGAAATCTAAAAATGACACACAGACGCGTTCCCAGGTCCTAATGGGCTAAATCCCACCCATCCCGATCTCACCCCCTAGTTGTCAAGGCAACGCTAATCTGAAAAGCTGTCTGCCAGAGGAACTTTTTTTGACAGGCGATAGGAAGCCTCTCAAAAGTTCCTCGCCACGTGTGTTACGTGAACCCCCCAGTTTGGATCCAGGCTGAAAAAAGGGAAGAAAACAAGATCCATTTTTCTGGCATATTTTTTTTGTTTTTTGCCAGAGAAGCAGAGAGCGCCTTTAAAAACCCATGCAGGCCCAATCGACTCAAGAGGCTCTTTCAAGTTTTTACAAACATTATTACCCTTCAGCGGCAAAGGGAGTTAACCCATTCAATTCGGGAACGCATCTCCGTCATTTTAAGATGTCTTTGGCTATTCAAAAATAGCAGATATACAAGCTCATAGCGCGGCACCGAGTGCCATGCTATGAGCTTGTACTGTAGATCTGCTATTTAAAAAAAAAAATCTAGAACATTTATGTAATATACATTTTTTAAACAAACATTTTAACTCAAATCTTCAGGGGGATTCTAATGTCTTCTAAATCCTAACAGTTTTTTGAAAAAACATTTGTTGCTATAATATCAGTGGTTCTCAAACTTTTTTCATGTCAAGTTCCAGGGACCCCCCAGAAGCAAATATTTGAGTTACAAATGTTTGCTTTAGAAAAAATAATTTCAATTTTTTTCGTGCTATGAACTTGTATATCTGCTAATTTTGAATAGCCAAAGCAATCTTAAAATGACACACAGATGCTATCCTCTGGTCTCAAAGGATTAAAAACCAGGCCCAATCAATCGACTCAAGACGCTCTTTCAAGTTTCACAAACATGACCCCCCTTCAGCGGCAAAGGAAGTTAATACATCAGAATGATTAAATATGAACAATTAACCTTTAGATAGCGACGGAGACAGTGACTGCGCAGGGGGGGAAAAAAGAGTATCAATGTTCCGTAAAGAGCCCTGACACCCTTCACATCACAAAGACCTTCTTCTTCGGTTGCACGCTGCTAAAATGAAGACGAGCCTGCTGAGTTCATGGCGGGACCGCGTTGACTCCAATGTCACCGTAGTGATACACAGTACCGCTAGTATCCGGTGATCGGGTCAAAAGTTCCACGGTAACAACCCCCGGGCCATGCATCACATAGACCCTTCAGTCAAACAATAAAGAATGTGATACCACACTACTCAGGAGGCTGCTTAATTTACAAATAGGTTGATTAAATATTCATCCAAATCAATTACACACAAATAGATAATGATTGATTCCTGAGCTACTCTAGTCTATTAAAGTCTATATTTAGGGCCTATGAATACCAAATGCCTTAACCCTTTAAGACCTGGAACGCATCTGTGTCATTTTTTGATGTGAGCAAAAAAAAACATTATTTTACACTTTGGCTATTCAAAAATCGCAGATATACAAGCTCATAGCGCGGCACCGAGTGCCGCGCTATGAGCTTGTAGATCTGCTATTTTTGAAAAATCGGGAATTTTTGCAAATCTTTGAATATATATATTTTTTACGGCAAACATTTGTAACTCATTTCTTTGCTTCTGGGGGTCCCTGGAAAATAATATTTTGAGATGAGGGTCCGTGGCCAAGTACATATCCTTTTGGGGGTCCTTGACATGAAAACGTTTGAGAACCACTGACATAGCAACATACGTTTTTTTCAAAAAAGAATCGGCCTCAGGCCTTAATGGCTTAAGGCTGCATAATGGTGGGGGGCGGTGAGGGGCGGTGGTTGAGGAGGTGTCTGGAAAGAAGCTTGTGTGACTTTCCGCAGCGGTTCAAGAAGAATTCTGAAAAGGCGATAGCTTTTTGCTTCTAATCTTTCTCCGGTCTTTTGATGCCTGGCTGCCTCGTGCAAAAGGGGGAAACTGACTGACGACAGCTACGGCAATGACGAATTATCCGTCCTTATCTCTCCGCCGATATCTCCAACCACTCACACACGACTCAACTCGTCGGCTCCCATTAACCCATTAAGACCTGGAACTGTGTCATTTTTAGATTTGAGCTATCAAACATTATTTTACACTTTGGGCTATTCAAAAATAGCAGATATACAAGCTCATAGCGCGGCACCGAGTGCCGCGCTACGAGCTTGTAGATCTGCTATTTTTGAAAAATCGTGAACATGTGTGCAAATCTTTGAATATATATATATTTTTAAAGCGAACATTTGTAACTCAAATCTTTGCTTCTGGGGGTCCCTGGAACAAAATATTTTGATGGGGGCCCGCGGCCAAATACATATCATTTTGGGGGTCCTTGACATGAAAAAGATTGAGCACCACTGATATAGAAACATATGTTTTTCAGAAAACTGTTGAGATTTAGGAGACATGTAGAATCGGCTTCAGGTCTTAATGGGTTAAAGAAGGGGAGAATAACAGGAGTCAGCCCCTCCGCACGTGAAGAGATCTCGACAACAGAGGGGAAACGGTGAGAAGGAGACAGACACGCGGCTCTGGCTCACCGTAGGGGGGTTGCGGCGGGTGTTTGAAGTAACAAACGTTGCATGGCAGGCGGACGCACTACCGCGAGCATAGCCTCGGTGCTGCTCTCACTATCAACCCCTATGAAATACAATCTCATACGCAATCGGTGAATTTGGCTTCCCTACCCACGAGGGGATGCACAGGTAGCTGGTTTAACCCATTCAAACCGATATATACAAGTTCATAGCGCGGCACCGAGTGCCTGCTATGAACGTGTAGATCTGCTATTTTTGAAAAAATCCTGACTATTTGTGCAAATCTTTGAATATATATTTTTTGACATTTTGAACTCAAATCTTTGCTTCTGAGGGGGGGGGGTCCTTGGAACAACATATTTTGAGATGGGGGTCCGCGGCCAAATACGTATCATTTTGGGGGTCCTTGACATGAAAATGTTTGAGAACCACTGATATTTTTCACGATTTTTCAAAAATAGCAGATCTACAAGCTCATAGCGCGGCACTCGGTGCCGCGCTATGAGCTTGTATATCTGCTATTTTTGAATAGCCAAAGAAATATTAAAATGACACAGATGCGTTCCCGGTCTAAATGGTTTAAACCCATGAAAGCACATTTTCACGACTGAATAGCAGGTATAGGCTCCAGCTCTTTATTTGCGTAGGCGTTCAGGTTTTTTCACGCCGCGGCGAGCAGACCAACCGCGGAGACCTCGAGGTATGCCGGGCTTAACGACACCAGGCTTTGCAGCTATTAGCATGAGATAATACTTCATCACGTCTCTTATTCATGAAAGGTATTAAAATGAGGACAGAAATAGAGAGAGAGCCTAGCGGCAAGGAAAAGGGCTTTAGCCTCGTCTTCATCCGTCCGGGTGCATAACTTAACAGCCGTCCGATCGGCATGACGCTCTCATTGCGAAACCCTCAACACATAAAGGGGGAAAAAAAACAAAGGTTGAATAAAAAAAGGATTGAGTCACACTTAACACATTGGGAATACAACCGTGGAGTGCCAAAACCGTATATATACGTTTTTTGAAAAAAAATAATTTTTGATTTTTTTTTTTTTTTTTCAAAAAAAAATGTTTTCAAATTTATTTATTTTTTTTCCTTCACAGCACCAGGAGATATCATTTTCCGAAGATTTAGACTCCAATCCACTTCCTGGTTAACTTATGACTTCAAAAGCCTGTATCTCGGCTCCTAAAAAATGGTTAAAAATCCTGGCACTCAACGTACATTTTTTTAATAAACCTCTGGCACCCCAAGTATTAACAGCCGGTCTTTAAGCAACAACCTTGTAGTGGATCGATGCCGCTTGACGTGCCGAAAACAGGAGCTTTGTTCTTCTGCCACTACGAGGGACGAAAAGAAGATCTACAAGCTGTACAACGCCTTGCGCTGTCAGCTTGTAGACGTGCTATGTTCGGTGCACGAAACCGGCAGTCCGGCATGCAAACCAAGTATACATCAGGCTTACTTTTTACAGGCTATGCACTGTCTTCAGTTTAGTTCAGCCTTCAATCAATCGAAAATAAAAAGGTGAAATAATGAAGGATCGAGTCAAACTCGACGGCCAATCTTTAGGCAATAACATTGTAATGGAAGGAGCTGTTTGACAGTCATGCAGAGAACGGGAGCGTTTAGCCCACCCACAAAGAGAAAATACTAATACAATAAGGTAATGGAGAGGAGGGGAGAGAGAGATGGAGTCAGGGGAAATGTAAGAGGAATGAAAGATTGATGTTTAAGGCACGACGATTAGATCTGCTATTTTCAGCCTATTATGACATGCCTCCAGAAACAGGGTCGCTGGGGTTCATGTGGTTAACCATCTGTATGAAATAGCCAGGCTGTTCTACTGTCTTCAGTCAATATACTCAATACTGACTGACATCGCCGCTCACTTTAAGCCATTAAGACCGGCAACGCATATGTGTCATTTTAAGATTTGTTTGGGCTATTCAAAAATAGCAGGTCTACAAGCTCATAGCGCGGCACCGAGTGCCGCGCTATGAGCTTGTAGATCTGCTATTCTTTTGAAGATTTTGTGAAAATGTGTGCAAATCTTTGAATATATGTTTTTAAAGCATTTTTGTAACTCAAATCTTTGCTTTTGGGGGTCCCTGAAACAACATATTTTGAGATGGGGGGTCCACGGCCAAATACATATCATTTTGGTCTCAGGTCTTAATGGGTTAAACACTAGATCGTTATCAGCTCACAGATAATGAACCGATTCCGATTCCGTTGGCAGGGAGTACAAACTGGACCGTGTTGCTGTCTACCAATATTGGACTGGAATAGAAAATGATCCCATTTATTACCCGTCTGTACCCCAAGGTCCAACATGGATTGATTGAACTGCATATTTTTAATGAGTATTTTTTTGTACCGTTTGTTTGTTACATTTTTGCTGTTGAATGTTTACAGGGACCACAATGGAAACGAGAGGTGTTAAGTACATTTACTCAAGTACTGTACTTAAGTACAATTTTGAGGTACTTTTACTTTACTAACGTATTTCCAATTTTCAATACTTTTACTTCTACTCACACACTACGTCTCAGAGGCAAATATTGTACTTTTACTCACTTTACACTACAATTGTTTGAACATTTTAGTTACTAGTTACTTTGCAGATATAAATCATCATGTTATAAAATTAACCACTTTAGCCCTATTTTATATATATATATGCTATTTGAAAATACTTAAAAAGTACAAAATTATTGGCATCAAAATGTACTTACAATTACCAAAAGTAAAAGTACTAATTGTGCAGAAATACCATTTCAAGTTTTCAAAATGTATGAAAATCTTTTGAAAATAGCAGATCTACAATCTCACTTGTAAATGTTGCATTTATATAGCGCTTTTATCCAAACCGCTTTACCTAGATTGTGCATTACATTCACCCATTCACACACACATTCATACATACAATGCAATTCGGGGTTCAGCGTCTTGCTCAAGGACACTTCCACACTAACTCTGGGGGAGCTTTGGATCGAGCTGGGAACCTCATGGTTCCCATCCGGTCGCTCTTCCCCTGAGCCACTGCCGCCACTTGTAGATCGGCTATTTTCAAATGGCCAAAATATATAAATAGGGCTAAAGTGGTTACTGTATGTTTTGTAATAGTAATCAAAATCTACAAAGTAACTACGTAAGTTTTCTAATCATTTTTGTGGAGTAAAAGTCTCTGAGATGTAGTGGAGTAGAAGTAAAAGTATTGAAAATCGGAAATACTCAAGTAAAGTAAAAAAAATATATAATGCAGCTCCGTTCCTTTGGTTCCCCCAAGGAACTGCTGGTTGTCCATTCTACCCCACATCCCATCTAATCAGGGACTAATTTAGAACCCGAGACGACTGGGGATTTCAGTCAAGTGCTGGACTAGAAAACCAGCGTATTGTCTAGGGTCGCCCAGATCCTCCTCTGAAGCATCGATCTACACAGTACAGAGTACCTAGAGAGAGAGAGAGAGAGAGAGGAGCGTGCAGTATTAAAATCACTGATGGTCCCATGGCAGTGCATCAATATGTTATAGACGACCATCAATACTTTGCAATGTTATGTCCCTGTTAAACCATTGAGACCGGGAACGCATCTGTGTCATTTTTAGATTTTCTTTTGGGCTATTAAAAAAAAATAGCAGATCTACAAGCTCGTAGCGCGGCACCGAGTGCCGCGCTACGAGCTTGTAGATCTGCTATTTTTTTTTTATCGTGAAAATGTGTGCTAATCTTGAATATATATATATTTTTTAAAGCAAACATTTGTAACTCAAATCTTTGCTTCTGGGGATTCTACAAAATATCTTCTAAATCTATCATTTTTTTGAAAAAAACGTATGTTGCTATAGCATAGTGGTTCTCAAACTTTTTTTCATGTCAAGGACCCCCAAAATGATATGTGTTTGGCCGCGGACCCCCATCGCAAAATATGTTGTTCCGGGGACCCCCCTGAAGCAGTATTTAACTTTGACAGCAAATTCTGATTTAGTCTTAGTCTTTTGAATAACACACCATTTAGTTTTAGTCCTATTTTAGTCTTCTGAAATAGTCTTAGTCTAGTCTTAGTCGACTAAATGTCAAAATCTTAGTCTTTTAGTCTTAGTCAACACAATTAACTGCCCAGAACCAAAGATTTGAGTTACAAAAGTTAAAAATATATATATTCACCAAATTTTCACAATGTTTCAAAAATAGCAGGCTATGAGCTTGTAGATCTGCTATTTTTGAATAACCAAAGAAATCAAAAAAATGACACAGATACGTTCCAGGATTGAAGGGGTTAATGAGACAGAATACAGTGTAAAAAAAGCAGGGGCAGAACATCTGACAATCTTGAGAGAGGTCAGGGTGGGTTTGCCCTCTGTGCCTCCGTGAGACCCCCTGTATATCCCCATGTTTTATTCACATCTCAGAAGGACGCCGTGACCTTCTCTCGCACGGTGCCCTTGAAAGCTGAGTGTCTGAAGAAGGGCCTTTGAACGTATCCGATACAGTGTTACCGGTGTTATCCTCGAGTACAATTGATTTTGACATTAAAACTTGATGGCATATGTTGGATTTTCTAGTGCAGTGGAGTAAAAGGGGGACGGGACAGGAATGATAAATCACACTGTATAACACGGTCCAGGTATGATACTTGAAAAATAGTGGTGGAAAGTAACTAAGTACATTTACTTAAGTACTGTACTTGAGTACAATTTTGAGGTATTTGTACTTTACTTGAGTATTTCCAACTTCCGATACTTTTACTTCAACTTCTACAAATATTGTACTTTTACTCGACTACATTTATTTGAGAAAGCCAACATCTTAACTCATTACCTGCCAAAAACGTTTTTGAGAATTAAGCTATTGCAAAACAAATGATTTTTACAAAAAAAAGATCTAGTATCTTTCTTTATTTTTGGGGTTTTTCAGTTTGTCCGTTCGTCACAAAGAACCAGGAGATAACATTTTCCAAAAAGTTGCTGCTCCATTCACTTCAATGTTAAAAATAAACGGACAAAAAAAAAAAACATTTTTTCTCTAAGTACTAGCTTAGAAAACGCTGACCGAGGCTACAGACTGTTCTAGAGAAACTCTGGCAGTTTAAGAGTTAACCACTAAGCCAAAGGGAATTCCATGTAGCTCGGGGAGATATTAGACTTTCAGGCCATCAGGCTGAGGTTGTGAGCCACTCGGCTATAGACGGATTTCCGCGCGACGTCATCACAGAGCAGAATGCGCAATCTGCGCATGCTCGGGGGAAACGAACCGGAAGCGCCGTTCACTCTGTTGTTGTGTTCGGGAGTTAGATAGCCATAATTCTGCTATTATAGGCATAATAGGCATAATGCTGCTATTATATACAAACAGATCCAACTTCCGTCATTTTTATTGAGTAAACAAGGTATTACAAACTGCATAATTTAATCTACTTTCATGAAACCCGGTGAAGATCATTTCTTTTATGAATGGACATTTGACCAGAGCTGCTGCGGGTAATGGCGCCCTCTATAGGCTTACCCCTCCTCTGCGCGGTCATATCCTCTCATGTTTACTAACAGGAAAGGAAACCCGTCTATATACAGTATATATGTTACAGGGAAATTGGCATTCCAGGGAAATTGAAAAAGGTGCGCTTGTTTTTACCACCCACCCAGGCAATTCTGTAGAACCAACGCTAGAGGGCAATGAAGCATGCACATGCGTGTGTGCGTGTGCATGTGTGCACACGCGTGTGCTTGTGTGCATGCACACACACACATGCACACGCACACATGTGTGTCGTCGTGGACAGTAACCCTTATAAAGATCTATTCTGCCCCTATCGGGTTACAACTCGGACGGCGCTGATTCGACTAGCAGACCTACGGCCGGTCGGCGCGGGCACTCACGCCTCCAGGCGCACTTAAGTACCCTGATAGGCAAATGACTTGTCATGAATACTGTATGTTAACACCAGTTTTAAAAGTTTGACCAAGAAGTAAGTACAATAATAAAAACTATAGCCAAATGACATTCTGAGTTCACTTACATCAAAGTAGCTTCAAACGGTACAAATTATAAAAGTACACGTTGTGCGCGTCAAGCACATTATTTGTACTCTTTGAAGTAATCTTTTTTCTGTATTATATGGCACATGAAAGACGGTGTCATTTTAACTAATAGAAATGAATAGCAGCATACTGACAATATTATGATCAAAGTTCTGTTTCATGAGATACAAGCCGTATTTCTTGGATTTTTTTTTAGGACAAGCCCTGACACATAAAAACTGATTTTATTTCCCCCCAGATTTGTTTAAAAAACCAACTCTATTTGTATTAAATAGATTAAGTAATAAAATAATCAAAGATATAATTCAAAATAAAGCAAAACTAAAATAGAATAAAGGGGGGTGGGGGAGTGTCATTCAAGGGGTATTAGGGACCCTTTGGTTCATGTGAGATGAGATGAGATATACTTTATTATTCCCCGAAGGGAACATTGAGGCGTTAACAGCAGCATAATGTGATCAAATAAATAATCTACAAAACAAACAGAAACACATCAGACACAGATGGACATAATCACACCAGACCAGGGCCGACACAGAACCATATGCATTAAGGACATCCGATGACATAACTCTCCACACCAGGAGGCGGCAGTAGTCTGCAGCGCTGGTCTGCAGGGGCTTCCAGTGTTGCCAGGTCTGCTTATTATAAGCGACTCTGGGCTTGTTTTCCTGTAAAGTCGCTTGTGAATATTTATAGTTGTTGCTTTTGTTTGTGCTTGTTTCTGAAGTGTAGTTGCTTATTTGGGCTTACTTTCAAGATTATGTTTGAAAATAGCTAATTTGATAAGGCTCCAGGGGTAAAACTGGTCGCTCCTTTTGGGGCTTGTTTTCATAGACCTGGATGCTTGGTTCACTCACAGAATCTGGCAACACTGGAGCCTCCAGTCTCATCTCGGACCAAAACAAAAAGTACATGGCGTTTTTGGATGGAGCGGATGGTGCTTGCGCTAAATCGCGTATTTTTATCGCTTTTTCTTCTGTGATATCTGACGTTCACAATGACAGAAACCTCGCCACAGTGTTGACAAAGTGGACTCGGCTGAAATCATGGATGAAATCTCGTCTTGTGAGACTTTTGGTGGGGCGCATCAAACACAAAGACTGTGGAGAGTTCTCAGTTAATATGAACGTCAGATATCACCCAAAAAAAAAGAGAAGAATTGAGCGATAAAACAACACAATTTAGAACACAGACCATCATCCGCTCTCGTTTTTAGCTGTGGTGGACTCGGAATGGAGTTCTGAACATTTTCTACTGTACCACTCGGCCTAGGATATAATTACATCATATAAAGGTAAGAAAAAGGCTAGTCCGGTATTCTCCTTTAAAGAGGTGGTGCCATGGTTTTGCACTTTTTCTGTTTTTCATGTGTCTATGAGGTTGATAGAACTTCATTAAGCCCCCTGGTGGTGTTTTTATGGTGTTTTATGTCTTCTCTGACTATTTTGAGTTTCTACCTGGAGGCTGAAACCTTGAGGGTCAAACGTGCCAATAGAAAAACAGCCCTTTAGTGACATAGTAAAAACATACCCTCCCCCTCATTATCATAACACAACAGGTGTGGGCATGAGGAGGGAGAGGAGGGACTAGGACAGGTGGGTGGTGCTAAGGTGGTGGAGGAGGTGCTAATAGTTGGGTCATTTATGGCACTTCCGTGACCGTGGAGAGCGAAGGTCCGTTTCTCAATGGATTTGTCATCTAGGAGGGTTATTAAACAAATTTAGCCGGGGTGTATTTTTTTAAACGGCGGGGAACATTTGTGGGAGACCAAAATCCAAAATGGCTGCCGTGAAAATGAACTTTTTAATGGTTTGACCTACAATGATGCACAATACATGGTTTCAGAGCTTATTTTGGTCAAGGAATACATATATGGTGTTTATATAATGATTTGACCTATTGTCGACCTTCAAATGCAAGATGGCTGCCAATTATGAGCTCCAAAAGGGAGTTTTTTCAAAATCGTCACAGGGCCTTCATATTAGGCTCAAATGAAAGCTCTGCTCATGATGAGTTGAATAAGTACACAGAAGTAATCTCTGAGGTCAATAAAGTCAATGTTTGTGTGTAAACAGCAGTTGCTGATTTGCGGTTTCCCATTAAATAGGGTAGGCTACTGAGAATATGGTGTCCAGTTCATCCCATCACATTTTCATAATGAACCAAAAATAAATGAGCTCTATAGCCTAACATAAAATAGTATTCTGTATGCAAAGCTAGAAAGGTTAGTTGCTTGAGGTGAATTTAAAGGTCAATTCATTTGTCACCCTTATTTTGTTGTATTGCTCCCAGTGTTTCCTGTCTGCCTAGTTACTTTTACCTGCCTTGTCTAACCAGTCTTGTGATCTTGTCAGTGTTTCCACCTGTGTCCTCCTAGTCCCCCAGCCTATCCCAGTGTTGATTGTCAGTTGAGTTCACCTGTGTCCTGTTAATCCCTGTCTATTTAAGCCCTGTGTTTGCATTGTGTTCTTGTTGGTCTGTAGACCTTTGTCATGTGAGGTTTTTAGTTGTTGTTCTTTGTGCTCAAGAATCTTGGACAAGTGATTTTGGATAAGAACCTCTCGCCAGAGCAGGATGCACAGCACGCCCGGTCTGTAGTGCTTTCCTCGTAGTGCTTGGTCTACCAACCCCTCCACTACTACCCCTGCTGTAACCAGAGTGTCTGCCATTCCAGAGCCCTTGAATCGCTTGTAGATGGATGGCATAGACTTACTGTAGGACATCAGCTGGTGGAAAGGTACGAGGATTGGGAGGATGTCCTTGAACATTTCTGGATTCTCTGCCTTGAGCTCAGTGAGCGTCTTGTAGGTGGGCAGGTCACCAACAAGAAAGGAGAATGGAATATTCTTCTGCCACATGGCCTCCACATGTTTCACCATGATGTCATTCACCACTGACTTACTTGAAGGTTCATTGTATGTTGTGTGGTAATAAGGCTTGCTCTTGTTGGGTGGTGGATGACAGCAGGACTGGGCACCACTGTATCCTGGAACTCGCTGCTCTTCAGGTGGTGGTCTTGTACCATGATTGTCTACACGAGACAGTGCATGTATCACAGAGCGAGCACACTGCGGAGCTCTGCTATCAACCTGGGAGTAAATGTCCATGGCATGACAAGGAGTAAAGATCTGGTAGACACTCTGCACAAGAGCGGTGTCTGCATCAGCTTTGCAGACACACTGCTCCTCTATGACCATTGGGCTCTGATGGATGTGGAGGCATCAGCAACCTGCCCACACGAGATCGCAGACAGCAAGCCAGCTATCGTGATCATCGACAATGACGACTTCAAGATTGACACTATGACAGGTGACTCTACAGCAGTCCATCGAACAAATGTCATGTACATGCAGCCAGAGAGCTATGAAAAGAAACCAGGTGAAGAGACTGCTGAAACGCTCACCAAGAAGAAGGAAATCTCTGCACAGCTAAAGCAGAAGTGTGCGGAACTGACAAAGGTTTGCCAGTACAGATGCCCCCCCTGGTAGCAAGAGTGAATCACCTGCTTGTCCCAGGGTAGATCCACCAGTGGATGGGTCAGCTCCGCAGCGTGCTCGCTCTGTAATACATGCACTGTCTCGTGTAGACAATCATGGCAGAAGACCACCACCTGAAGAGCAGCGAGTTCCAGGATACAGTGGTGCCCAGTCCTGCTGTCATCCACCACCCAACAAGAGCATGCCTAATTACCACACAACATACAATGAACCTCCAAGCAAGTCAGTGGTGAATGACATAATGGTGAAACATGTGGAGGCCATGCGGCAGAAGAATATTCCATTCTCCTTTCTTGTTGGTCACCTGCCCACCTACAAGACGTTCACTCAGCTCAAGGCGGAGAATCCAGAAATGTTCAAGGACATCCTGCCAATCCTCGTAACTTTCCACCAGTTGATGTCCTACATCTATGCCATTTACAAGCGATTCAAGGGATCTGGAATGGCAGACGCTCTAATGTCCAAGATTCTTGAGCACAAAAAACAACAACTAAAAACCTCACCTCACATGACTACAGACCAACAAGACCACAGTGCAAACACAGGGCTTAAATATACAGGGATTAACAGGACACAGGTGAACTGAACTGACAATCAACACTGGGATAGGCTGGGGGACTAGGAGGACACAGGTGGAAACACTGACAAAATCACAAGACTGGTTAGACAAGGCAGGTAAAAGTAACTAGGCAGACAGGAAACACTGGGAGCAATACAACAAAATAAGGGTGACAAATGAATTGACCTTTAAATTCACCTCAAGCAACTAACCTTTCTAGCTTTGCATACAGAATACTATTTTATGTTAGGCTATAGCTCATTTATTTTTGGTTCATTATGAAAATGTGATGGGATGAACTGGACACCATATTCTCAGTAGCCTACCCTATTTAATGGGAAACCGCAAATCAGCAACTGCTGTTTACACACAAACATTGACTTTATTGACCTCAGAGATTACTTCTGTGTACTTATACTGTATATTATTCAACTCATCATGAGCAGAGCTTTCATTTGAGCCTAATATGAAGGCTCTCTGACGATTTTGAAAAAAACTCCCTATTGGAGCTCATAATTGGCAGCCATCTTGCATTTGAAGGTCGACAATAGGTCAAATCATTATATAAACACCATATATGTATTCCTTGACCAAAATAAGCTCTGAAACCATGTATTGTGCATCATTGTAGGTCAAACCATTAAAAACTTCATTTTCACGGCAGCCATTTTGGATTTTGGTCTCCCACAAATTTTCCCCGCCGTTTAAAAAAATACACCCCGGCTAAATTTGTTTAATAACCCTCCTAGATGACAAATCCATTGAGAAACGGACCTTCGCTCTCCACGGTCACGGAAGTGCCATAAATGACCCAACTATAAGGTGAGAACCAGGTATACTTAATGAACTGGAAGCGTGTCCACATAAGAATATAATTTTAACACTTTCTGTACACTTTTTTGAAAAAAAATCTTCCTCCTAGTATAACCATAATACCTGATGATTATGTTTTAGGGGGGGGGGGGGAATCACTGAAAATCACGGCACCCCGTCTTTAACATATAACAAAAGTGCCTATACCTGTCCGGAAACTGTCTATATTCACACGGTATCATCCATTGCGCGTATGTTACAATCAGGGTAGGAAAATAAAATATGTTATCGTTGCTGTCGGGCAGAAACCTTTAGGTTCTTCCATAAGTTAATGTCCTATTTTATACTTTGTCATGTGGCAGCGTCAAACAAAAGTAGCAAAAAATAGCAGATCTACAAGCCCACGCGAATACTTTCGCCTAACAATTTCCTGAACCAACCCGACAGCAACGTTATGTAACGAAAAAAGTCGCTCTTCCACACTCCAGAGACAAAGTGCAGTTTAAACAGTCAAAAAAAGAAAATGATATCAGGAAGGGGAAATTAACACTAGCTTCCTGCCAAAGCCTGGTTAGTTGGTCTACACTACCAGCCACTTTGGCAGCTAACCAGACATCTTTCAGAGAGAGGCCCTGCTCTATTTTAACATTCCTATTTGTCTTGTGAAATATTGTGTGGTGAATGTTGGACTCCATCGGGCGCTGTGGCTGCCTGACAAAAGAAGTTGGTTTCCTGCCATGACTGATATATTAAATTCCCCACAGCAAGCACACTCAACATTGTTGATTCCGCAGCCCGAGAAAAAGACTGGATTATAATCAATCTTATCTCATTTCAACATTGCGCATTAGATTAGTGCATTAACCCATTAAGACCTGGAACGCATCTGTGTCACTTTTTCATTTGAGCTAAAAAAGCATTATTTTACACTTTGGCTATTTAGCACCGAGTGCCGCACTACGAGCTTGTAGATCTGCTATTTTTGAAAAATTGTGAAAATGCGTGCACATCTTTGAATATATATTGTTTAATATTGTTCTATTATTTGCTTCTGGGGGGTCCCTGGAACAAAATATTTTGAGATGGGGGGGTCCTTGACATGAAAAAGATTGCGCACCACTGATATGGAAAACATAAGTTTTTTCAGAATACTGATTTGTGAGACATTTTGTAGAATCGGCTTCAGGTCTTAATGGCTTAAAGCCTTGACTCCACAAACAACACTGGCAAACACAAATAACAAACGGTTTCAGGCTGTATCCAAAACTAAATGACGTTTGTAAAAAAAAAAGAAGGAAAGAAAAAAGAAAAGGGGGGGGCGAGGGACCTCTTTGTGTCCATAAGAATTTCACGTCTCTGATGCTTAGCTCCGCCTGGACTGTGTTATAAGCCATAGTGTATGAATGTGCCTTGCTCTGTTATTAATCATTTTAGGCTGTATGTGGAATCCATACATAAAGGATGCGGGTTTTGCAAACAGCTTGAATGCAACGCAACCGCTTAGCCCGACTTAACCCATTAAGACCTGGAACTGTGTCATTTTTAGATTTGAACTAAAAAGCATTATTTTACACTTTGGGCTATTCAAAAATAGCAGATATACAAGCTCATAGCGCGGCACCGAGTGCCGCGCTACAAGCTTGTAGATCTGCTATTTTTGACAAATCGTGAAAATGTGTGCAAATCTTTGAATATATATGTTTTTAAAGCGAACATTTTTAACTCAAATCTTTGCTTCTGGGGGGTCCCTGGAACAAAATATTTTGATGGAGGTCCGCGGCCAAATACATATACATTTTGGTGGTCCTTGACATGAAAAAGATTGAAAAGATTGAGCACCACTGATATACTGTAGAAACATACGTTTTTCAGAATACTGTTGAGATTTAGGAGACATGTAGAATCGGCTTCAGGTCTCAATGGGTTAAGATGAAGTTGTAAGTGGTGCAATAGCTTCATCCATTTCAATTTACTCATTATGAGATTCAGCAGCAAAATGATGCTGAACGACTGGAAATCTGGTGACTTGTACAGCAAACCGTACAAATTTGGAGGCCAGCTGTTAGCCGGTAAACTAATGCTGATCGCAGATGTTTGATTTGAAACTAAATGCTGAACCATGACATGTTGTGCGTATAATATCCACATCCCATTTAAGGTGGACGTGGCAGAGCGGATCTTACGTTATTAAGAAATTATGTCTCGTTCAACTCATGCCGGATACCTTTTTAATTGTACTAATTCGATTTAATTGATTAGTATTTAAATACAGTAGCAAAATTTTTTTTGAAATTAGCCAGGTTGGGAGGTTGCTTGGCTAGCAATTCCGGAGCCTCATCAAACAAAAGGAGACCACTAATTTCTGTGCGCCCAATTGAGCCTGTACAGGAGCAATAGACACACAGACACACACACACACACACACACACACACACACACACACACACACACACACACACACACACACACACACACACACACACACACACACGCACACACACACACACACACACACACACACACACACACTCCAAGAGTTTAACCCATTAAGACCTGGAACGCATCTGTGTCATTTTTAGATTTGAGCTAAAAAGCATTATTTTACACTTTGGGCTATTCAAAAATAGCAGATATACAAGCTCATAGCGCGGCACCGAGTGCCGCGCTATGAGCTTGTAGATCTGCCATTTTTGAAAAATCGAGAAAATGTGTGCAAATTGATGTATTTATATTCTTTCTGGGGGTCCCTGGAACAAAATATTTTGAGCTGGGGGTCGGCGGCCAAATACATATCATTTTGGGGGTCCTTGACATGAACAGGTTTGATAACCACTGGTATAGAAACATACAGTACGTTTTTCAGAAAACTCTTTGGATTTAGAAGACATAAGTAAGAATCGGCCTCAGGTCTTAATGGGTTAATTGGCATTCCAAATAGTGCCAACACATAAGAAGAGGCAATGAGCCTTTCAACTGATAGGCTATTCACAGGGTATACAGCCTCAAAACACTGCAACGCACAGACAAGATGATGGATGCGGAAAAAATGCATCCTGATCCAAAACCTTGAATGACGGATGAAAGTTTCGGAGGCGCCGTGTGTAAACGTGATTGACACGTGAGAGGTCGCATAAATGTTTTAACGCGTGACACATTTCAGTCTAAAAATACAGACTCAGACTCTGCAAGAAACTTCAAATGTTGGATATTCTGGGTGCTCGCTGGGTTTTAACCTTTCTGCCCCCCGACACAGGAACACAGACACAAAACCAGGGTTTTGAACAGAATCAGACACAATAAGCTGTACACCTAACCCATTAAGACCTGGAACTGTGTCATTTTTAGATTTGAGCTAAAAAGCATTATTTTACACTTTGGGCTATTCAAAAATAGCAGATATACAAGCTCATAGCGCGGCACCGAGTGCCGCGCTACGAGCTTGTAGATCTGCTATTTTTGAACATTCGTGAAAATGTGTGCAAATCTTTGAATATATATATTTTTGAAGCGAACATTTTTAACTCAAATCTTTGCTTCTGGGGGGTCCCTGGAACAAAATATTTTGATGGGGGTCCGCGGCCAAATACATATAATTGTGGGGGTCCTTGACATGAAAAAGATTGAGCACCACTGATATAGAAACATACGTTTTTCAGAAAACTGTTGGGATTTAGGAGACATGTAGAATCGGCTTCAGGTCTCAATGGGCTAATGGTCCAGTGGAAAGACATGTGCACCGACAACCCAGCCAGGCACACACACACACACACACACACACACACACACACGCACACACGCACACACGCACACACACAAGTACACACACACACACACACACACACACACACACACACACACACACACACACACACACACACACACACACACACACACACACACACAGGGGCACACAATGGGAGGCTATTTATACCAGGTTGGAGCTGTCACCTCCCCAGCTGGCCCAAGCCCCCAGTGCTGTTCCCCCTGCTGCTGTGGCTGCTGCTGCTTGCTTGCCGCTGTAAGCTGGGTGGGTCAACCCTACAGACACCACCAGGCTCTCCTTACACACACCCAGCCAGCCCAGACAGCTCCGGGTTGCCAGATGCCGTATCACAGTTCATGGGGGGGGGTGGGGGGGTGGGGAGGGGGAGGTTGTGCTAATGAGACGCTTCCTCGTTATTGCTGCCTCGTAAATTATGCAACGGCTGAGGCAGGTTTAATTGGCAGCTCTACCTTGAGACGCGGGGGGGGGCACTGTCACCAAGTGGGAAAACTCATACTGCCCTATACACCGGACTCACCGCGGGGAGTAAGTGGCCACAGTCGAGGCCAGGGGGGACAGAGTGACCAACCAGACAGAGTCAGAAACAAAAGCCCCCCCCCCATGGGAAATAACCTTTCCATAAGAGCTGCATGGGAGACTGAGAATGCAGAGGGAACTCTGCATGGCCTGTAAAGCAACAGCTGTGCGGCTACCGTTATGACATTTGACAGTATTAGGACCTAACCTTTCTATTTTGGATTGCATGGCTTCCAACCTGCAGGACTGCTCATACCGTGTACAGTGCAATTCGTGGTAAACAGAAAGGTTGTGCGATGTGATGAGATATTGGGTTCTAAACCTTCGATTTGACTTTAGATGGAAAGGATTGTGTCCACAGTGCCCTGCTCCCTTCTATCAGCTCCCTATGCACACATTACTTCCAATTTGTTTTTCACCTTAACTCATTCAGTGCCAATGAAATAAAAAAATATGTGCATGTGCGCATATTTTTTTTCTTACCTTTTTTCAAGTAGTCACAGAACTTTTATCTCCAGTATAACGTGCTTATCACTGAGGGTTATACTGTGTCGTTTCACAAATGTCAACAAGGTCATCGCGACCTCGTTGACATTAATTGTCTGCCTTTGAAAATAACATATCTGGGTCAAAAATACGTAGTGAAAAGAAAGTGCTCGGGAGCCGAGATACAGCCCTTTTCAGTAATAACTAATAAGTTAAACAAGAAGTGAATGGAGCAGCAAATCTTCAGATAATGATATCTTGGGTTCTGAACGTTTTTTTCCCCCCAAAAAAAAGAAGCCAGGAACCACCCTCCGCTTTATTTTATACCATCACTAACACAGACACACCGATGAATGAACCAATGGCATCATTCCGCAATGCGGCTAACACAGGTAGAATCACGGTATTGGGGGGAAAATGGGCCCAATCGATGTCTGCACTCACGGACAATGATGCTCACTGGTGATTCATAGCCAGCAACCGATGTTAGTATGATGGCAAGGTATCCAAATGTTTGTCCATCTGATTTGATCCAACAAACTTGGATCACACCTTAGGCCTAGAGATACATGTAAGAAGATGTTTATACATGTAGGACTAGGAACCTTGCACTCAGCACCTTAACCCACCTGAAGCCGATTCTACATGTCTCCTAAATCTCAACAGTATTCTGAAAAAAGTATGTTTCTATATCAGTGGAGCTCCATCTTTTTCATGTCAAGGACCCCCAAAATGATATGTATTTGGCCGCAGACCCCCATCAAAATATTTTGTTCCAGGGACCCCCCAGAAGCAAAGATTTGAGTTAAAAATGTTCGCTTTAAAATATATATATATATATATATATATCAAAGATTTGCACACATTTTCACGATTTTTCAAAAATAGCAGATCTACAAGCTCATAGCGCGGCACTCGGTGCCGCGCTATGAGCTTGTAGATCTGCTATTTTTGAATAGCCCAAAGTGTAAGATAATGCTTTTTAGCTCAAATCTAAAAATGACACAGTTCCAGGTCTTAATGGGTTAAAGAATCTGAAGTGTAACCCTGACTTACTATTGCTGCTATTTCCTTGTGTTTGTTTATGATTATTATTATTTTTATTATTATTGCTGCTACAATGTCTGAGTAAACAGAAGGGAGAAAACAAACGTACTTTTATGTACTTGCACACAAGATGTAACAATAACACATCTTGAATCTTGATCTTGAGTCTCTTGAATCATGGCTGGACACAGAAAGACACATACAACAAAAGAACATGTGTCCAAAACGCACCTGACAAACAAGGAAGCAGTCAGATTACTTCAAACAATACAGTTGAAATGAACATCTTGTTTTTGTTTAAATGTCTCCTCACATTCCTGTCTAACTGTTTTTTAAACAACTGATCAAGCTTTTAGTTTTTTTTTAATGATTTGAAGGGATACACAGAATCCTTGAATATGTACCCCAGAGGCAGGCAGGCCTTGATGGCATCGTAATGGCTGATTTTACACTTGATTGCATGCTGAAAATAGCCGCGATGCGTTGTGAGCTTGTAGATCTGCTATTTTCAGAGCCCAACACCCGAGCGCAACCAAACATAAAATGATTTATTTTAGTTCTACTGGATCTCTTCCAGACTAGTCTGTCACTAACATAGTCTATAATATGTTATTAGTCTATAATTTTTATTTGTTGACGAAATTGTCAATATATTTAGTCTTACTTTTAGTCATCATAGCTTAACCCATTGAGACCTGGAACTGTCTCATTTTTAGATTTGAGCTAAAAAGCATTATTTTACACTTTGGGCTATTCAAAAATAGCAGATATACAAGCTCATAGCGCGGCACCGAGTGCCGCGCTACGAGCTTGTAGATCTGCTATTTTTGAAAAATCGTGAAAATGTGTGCAAATCTTTGAATATATATATTTTTAAAGCGAACATTTTTAACTCAAATCTTTGTTTCTGGGGGTCCCTGGAACAAAATATTTTGATGGGGGTCCGCGGCCAAATACATATCATTTTGGGGGTCCTTGACATGACAAAGATTGAGCACCACTGATATATAACATGTTTTTTTCAGAATACTTTTGAGATTTAGGAGACATGTAGAATCGGCTTCAGGTCTCATTTTGTTTTTTATTTTGTTTTCGTCAGTGAAAAAAAGGTAGTCGACGAATATTTTTTTGTCATAGTTTTAGTCGACGAAATCAACACTGGTCACTACTCCAGAGCCCTCAAAATACCTGCCAGCCAGGCCTACATTGCCCGTGTAGCTGCAAAGACTGTAGGGGAAAACATGGCAAAGACACCTCAAGAGCAAAGTAAAAAAAAAAACAACAGCTCTCCCTGGTCTTCACAACAACACACACACGTTTTCCCAGAGCAGGAGGAGGAGAGACTCTGGGAAAACAGGTCCCTGGAGGCCTGGAGGCAATCACTTCTAGAGTGGTGAGAAATAACCAGGGATGATGGCTCCCAGATAGAGAGGGAAACGAAAAGGACGGCCAGCGGTTTTTTTTTAGACAGAGGAATTGGTGCATCGCGAGGGCAACACGGTTAACCCGTTCGATCCGGGGAAGGTGTCACAATACTTTTAAACCACTTTATCCATATATTAATTCTTTGGCTATTCAAAAATAGCAGATATACAAGCTCATAGCGTGTCACTTTGTGCCGCGATATGAGCTTATAAATCTGTGATTTTTTTTTATAAGTGATTATTTTTTAAATGTTTTGAATACATAATATATATATATTTTTTAAGCATTTTCTTTTTACTCAAATCTTTGCTTCTGGGGGTCCCTGGAACAACATATTTTTAGATGAGGGTCCATGGCCAAATACATATAATGAAATTATACAGAAATAGCAACTTTATGTTTTTTTTCCCCGAAAACTGCTAGGATTTCGAAGACATTTGTAGAATCGGCCTCAGGTCTTAATGGGTTAAGGGGGTGGTGGGGGGGAGGGGAGTTAGGGCCAGAAGAGAGGGAAGAAGAAGAGAGAAAGCAAGGGATTGAGGCAGAGAAGGGAGAGAGAGAGCGAAGCAGGTAGAGCCGTTAGTGGAGATAAAGAAGAAATCATTCAGTCAATCAGGCCGGGGCCGCGGTGCAATCATCAGATCTCATCTGTTTTTCAAGAGCAATTCTGCCTTTTATTGAGCTGTTGTGCATCTAACAGGGAGGGAAGGGGGGGGGGGGATGGGGGGCCGCCTGGGGGGTCTTTATCCCACAAAAGTCAGACGAGTTCCCTGTTGTTGGCTTTTATTCCCAACGTTGAAATATTTATGTACTTTTACTTACACTATCTATATGACACACGGCGGGCCGTTGTTGCTTTCTGAACGAGCCACTCCGTTGAGGCCTGGTACAATTAAGTAAAGGAATTACTACAGTGTACAGTTGATATTCACACACGATTATGGTCCAAGCCAAGCTAAAACGATATCAGTAATAGCTTGTTGTTTTTTTGGACTCGTGCCCACCAACTAAGCTCAAACCACTCACATGACGCAATCATGTGCAGTCACCGAATATGTAGCCTATTTTGTGCGTCATGTTGCCTCTGCCGTTTTTTGGAAAAGGCACCTGTTTAACCTTATAACCTCCCGCAGGGTGGGTGATGTCTGATTTAAATAGTCACACCGCCCTGAGTCAAACTAATTGGGCTCAGAGCTAGGTGTGACTCACCTGTTGTGCATGGGTGCAGACAGGAGTAATCAGCCACCCCCACACATAATATTCAGGGAGAAGAAACAGTCTCTGTCATGACGCATTAACTGACTTCTATGTCTGTTAACGGTGCAGTAAGGGATATTTGTTTTTGTTAAAATAAGTGTTAGATAGCTCTATATTCTGATAGCGGTCATGGCTATCGAGTGTGTGTTCAGTAACAGGGGCTTCGGCTCGCTGTCTCTCTAGCTCTTAAGTAAACAGAAAACATTTTTTTCAGGTCATGATACCAATTTGATCCAATCAGGAGAGAGAACTCATACAGGATACCGGATAGTGAAATTGTAAGAGATGACACAAAGGCATAAGCAGACAAAATTGAAACTGGAACGCTATAACATTCTATACAATTGAAGCAGATAAATGGGTACTCTCTCCTGATTGGCTGAAATTGGCATCACGCAGGAAAATGTGTTTTCTGTTTTTTAACAATTTTATTGCCAAAAACGG
The DNA here is from genome assembly GCF_963454915.1 of Gymnoscopelus microlampas. NCBI lineage: Eukaryota > Metazoa > Chordata > Actinopteri > Myctophiformes > Myctophidae > Gymnoscopelus > Gymnoscopelus microlampas. The sequence continues at coordinate 45,105,621 of NC_139940.1, read as the reverse complement.
GAATTCCCGTCCGATGCTACTATGGCTATCATTGCCACGGACGGAAATGACAAAATAAAAAAAAAATGTTGTTTATCTAAAAGGAACTAGGAGATAACGCTATCCAAAAAATTGCTGCTCCATTCACTTCAATGTAAAAAAATAAACGGAGGAAAAATGCACATTTTTCGTGGCACTGGGACGACACAGTCTGAAATAAGTGTGGCAATGAAAGAGTTAAAAGACTACTGTTACTAAGCTAACACTATAGCACTTATTGCTATCAGAATATGGAGCTGTAACCTTTTCACGGAAAATAAAGAACTGAAATACTTGGCTGTAGTCTGTCTGCCCTAGCTTTGAGCCCCGTCACATCTCTTTATCAAAATATTGTTAAGGCACAAGGTCACAGTTTTAGAGACAGAATAAGATGGTGTGGGTATGGTTTGGCGTTCGATTCGTTTCACTTAGTCTTTTTTACCAGCTTGCTCAAACAGCGGCTGGTCTACGAACAGACAGAGCACTTACTCAACACCTCTACGACATGTTTTCGACATATTTTTCTTCATTGGCTGTCCTTTAAGCCAATGGGTGAGACTTCCCATGCTCTGAACGGCGGTCTCGTCCTCCCACACTATGGTATCATAACCCTACCAGCAGTGTTGCCAGACTCTGCGAGAGAAATGAGCAACCAGGTCTATGAAAACAAGTAGTTTCTGGTATCTGGTATACATGACCGTGTCATGTCTTGTCCCCCCCCCCCCCCCAGATGCTAGCCGCGGCAAAGGCACCGGCGCCGAGGGGTCCATGCCCACCGTGGCCTGCCAGGTCACCATCCAATCGGAGCAGGAGAGGCAGATGATGAAGATGTGTCGGAGGGAGGGCAAGAGGGACCGGAAGGGTCGTAAAGGTTTCGACGACGGTGACCCCGCGGACGCAGGCTTCTGCTTTGACCCCAAAGAGATGAGAGCCCAGAGGTATATAAATAGACCCCCCCATCTCTTTTTTTCTTTCTCCCTTCACCTCTCCTTTTTATCTCTGTTGCTTTCTCTTCCTGTCCTCCTGAACCACAGTGCTGTTGTAGTACTACTTCAATATGAAGGCCCACACACTCTTTATGCATTTTTCATCACAGCTCAGCCCGCAGGTTAACCCTTTAAGACCGGGCAACACGTCTTTTTTTATTTCTTTGGGCTATTCAAAAATAGCAGATCTACAAGCTCATAGCTTCTGGGGCTTGTAGATCTGCTATTTTTTTTTTTAATCGTGAACATTTTTCGCAAATCTTTGAATATATATATTTTTTAAAGCAAACATTTTTAACTCTGTTCCAACTTCTGGGGGTCCCTGGAACAAAATGTTTTGAGATGGGGGGGTCCACGGCCAAACACATAACATTTTTGAGAACCACTGATATTATCGAAACATACGTTTTTTTCAAAAAACTGTTAGGATTTAGAAGACATCTGTAGAATCCCCAGAAGCAAAGATTTGAGTTACAAATATTATCTTTAAAAATATACATATATTCAAAGATTTGCACACATTTTCCATTTTCCCCCCAAAAAATAGCAGATCTACAAGCTGCGCTATGAGCTTGTATATCTGCTATCTTTGAATAGCCCAAAGAAATCTAAAAACGACACAGATGCGTTCCCGCTTTGAATGGGTTAAGAAAGAAGGAAAAAAGGAAAAAGATATTGACTTTGGCATCACATCCTCTCTTTTTTTTGGGGAGGGGATTTCTCTGAAAATTTAATTTCCAGCAGATGAAAAAAAAAAAAAAAAAAGAGCAGCGATCTGTTTAATTAAAAACTTAGTATGGCCAAATCCGGCAGACTGTGAAGGAAGAGATTAGTAGCGAGGTAAGCCATGTTATGAGGGAACATTATGCCTCATGTCTCTGCTGGGGGAGAAAGAAAAAAAAACAACATTTCACATTTCATCTCTTTTGTTGCCGTCCGTCAAAATCAGTATTCTTCTTAAATCTCAAACCCACAGAAATCTCAAACCCACGGCTAGGAGCCTGTGTGTGTGTGTGTGTGTGTGTGTGTGTGTGTGGAACCAACGTATTTGTTCAGGTGCGGTATGTTCTCTGGTGTAAACTAGAGCCCGGCCCGATGCCAGGTGTTTGTGTAGACTGATGCTGATCTTTGATTTTGCAGAGTCCTAGGATCACGATTTCTGATTGATATGATATCTTGTACACAATCGCTAAATCTACATATCAATTAGAAATACTTAGATTTGATTAAACACAAGTCACTTTTTGATACATTTAACCACTTCAAGCCCTATTAAAAACATTAAAGGGGCATACCACTCATTTTCAACATTGAACTATGTATTTAATACACCTTAGAACTGTTGTGTAGAAAAACGTGTCCCCCCCCCTCTATGTTGCCTAGAACTGGATAATTGATTGAGGTCATGTGATCAGTGACATACGCAGGGTGTACTTTTGGCTGAGGGGGCGGAGACAAAATGTTGAAAATGAGTGGCATCCCCCTTTGAAAGAATTGCCACTCTAACAAACTCGCGACACATCGGGACACATTATAAGCTTGTAGATATGCTTTTTATTTGTTCATTTTAATGGTTTGAAACTGGTCCAAAATTGGGACACATGCATTGGCTGCATAATTGCCGATATCGATTTGAAATACCGGTATTTCGGCCAAACCGACATCGTCGGCCTCTAACGTAAACGTTGCGTTTTGCGTTGCTTACAGGGAGCAGGCCCTGCTGAATGCCCGCGTGGAGCCCGTGTTCAGCCTCAGAGAGAGGGTGTACGAGCGCGTCCGCTACCCCAACGTCTACGACTGCCAGGCCGAGGCCGCCAAGTCCCCCGCCTTCGTGGGAGGAGCCAAGGTAAAGCCCAAACCACTCGTCCTCTCATCTCCATATTCTAACTTTTTGAGTTTTTTTCCGTAAATTAACGCCCTAAATTAACATCACTCAAAAGTAGCAGATCTACAAGCTTGAAACGCGTCGCCTGGCGACGCGTTTCAAGCTTGTAGATCTGCTACTTTTGAATTTGAATCCCGAAAAGTAACAGTTTTGGACATTTTGAGAATCCATCAATCTGTCTATTTACCATGACTTCACCATGTTTCACATGAGGGATGTTACTGTTGCTTAGGCATTTGAAGAAGAAGCTGCACTTATGCCAAATATGGCAACGTGGAAATTATAGACACTTCCCTATTAAAATGTTTTTTATTAACAATTCTATTGGTAATCAAAAGTCATCTGCACACCTGAATGAAATCTGTGCGAGATTGCGTTGGTGGAGTACACACACACACACACACACACACACACACACACACACACACACACACACACACACACACACACACACACACACACACACACACACACTGATCAAAGTGTCTTCACTTGCTCAATAATGAAAATGCATTTTAATAACTAGCTAGTTATTAAAAATAATATTGTTTTTAATGGGCAAGTGAAGACGAGAACAATTGTATGACAAGGACGATTTCTACCAGAATGGACTCTGAATGAACTGCCTGCATAAACAAGGCCGTTGCTATGCAACGTTCACTTTTAGATTCTTCATTGTTCTCATCGTTCAACTCTGCTTGTCATCCTCTTTGCTTGCCAAAATGACTTGACCCGCACTGTTGACAATAACATTTTTTTAATCAATTGTTTGTATTCATCATATCACAAAAACAATACAATGATGCCAGCATAACATAGTATACATACTGTATAAACGAAAACAAGATACATACACAACTTAAACTACACCCTTTTCCTGACACCAATCACAAAGCCAGTTTGTTTTTTGACGGTGTTGGGTCACTTGGGGTGTGTTCGATTTGTCTTTTATTGTTTGCAAGTTCATCAATCTCATCTTTCAGCAGCCCTGCGTGTCCTCCTTTTTAAGGTGTGAGTTTTTCCCGGAGACATACATACATTAGGCCTCCGCAGAGATGGAAGTTCACCTTGAATGTTGTCAGTCTGTTGTGGATTTCACCTTGACCTACAGTTTGTAGCCTAACAGTTCTTTCTTAGCTGCAAGAATGATATGCAGTAGAACTGTACAAAGGCATTAGGCTTCATAGCCATGTGGTATATGGTTATTATACCACATGTAACTCCTCTCACAACATCTCGCACAGGTCGGTTCTTTATAAACGGGCATTTATTGCTTCAGGCTTTCTTTCATCCCTCAGTCATGCTGTGAGAACTATATGTTCACACACAAAAGAATAAACACAGAATCAACAACTTGCACAGTACATAACATAGACCAAATGAAAATACAATGACAGCAATGTGCAAAAAGCAGCTTAAGCGTGTCCATCAAACACAACGGCAACATCAAAGAGACATCTAAAAATAGAATACCTCGTTGGCCGCTTGTTGTGCAAAAGAGGTTCTTTGTCCCTTTGTCCTTGGCTTCAGACGTCTTTAACAACTTTAGCAGCGCGATATCACATTAAAACTGCACATTTACAGAGCTTAGTCAAACCGGTTCACACCACCTAGGTGTAATGACGTGCATCAATCAATATTGGTTCAGTGTAGTGCTACTGCTACTGACACTGACATGTTTTCACATTTCAACCTTGCATGAAATCAGGTATTTATTTATATCATGAAATTATTATGAATTATGCTTTATGAACTTATGACCATTCTTTTCTGTATTTCATAATTTTTGTACTATTATTTTTTGTTAGCATTTTAATAACAGCACTTACACCACACCTACAGTATAAACCAGTATCAGATTGCCAACCCAGTTTATTATATAAAAAATACACAAACAAACACAACAAAATAAAAGTTTCACAACAGTTTGGTCCATTCACTCCATTTCACATTAACTTCTGTTGATATTATGTCTAAATATTGTTATGACAACTACAAAAGTAGCTTTATTTCAGACGGATAAATAGCCTTATTTCAGGTCTTTTAACATAACTGTCACGATCACATCTATACCTATTTCCACAGTCCTGTTTTGGCTAACCAATAACCTTAGGGGCTCAGATAGTGCGAGCGTGGCTGTGAAGATGGCAGACAACACTGCACCGGGTTGACACTTCCATCAGCCCCGCTCACAGAAGCTGCGCCGAGATGCACTTTCTCTGGAGGAACTTGAAGAAGACAAACAAAAGAGCAGTGGTGGGAAAAGTACTCAAATGTTTTACTTAAAAGTATCAATACTGCAATGTAGAAATACCACAAGTGAAAGTCCGGCAATCAAAATTGACTTGAGTAAAAGTACAAAAGTATGGGCATCAAAATGTACTTAAAGTACCAAAAGTAGAAAGTACTCATTATGCAGAATCCTTTTTTACATTTTATACACGTTTTAAAATGTATAAAATGTATACAAATCTTTTGAAAATAGCAGATCTACAAGCTCACAACGCGTCGCATCGCGACGCGTTGTGAGCTTGTAGATCGGGTATTTTCAAATGGCCGAAATGTATAGAGAGCTGAAATGGTTAATGTATGTTTTGTAATAATAATCAAAATCTACAAAGTAACTAGTAACTAAAGCTTTCTAATAATTGTAGTGGAGTAAAAGTAAAACGTTTGCCTCTGAGATGTAGTGGAGTAGAAGTAAAAGTACAGAAGATTGGAAACACTCCACTAAAGTAAAAAATCCTGAAAAATACAGTACTTGAGTAAATGTACTTAGTTACTTTCCACCGCTGCAAAAGAGCTCCTCATAGAGCCTCTAGAGGAAGGCCGACTCTGACCCTGTCCCGCAGTTGACACTTGGTGGAGAGAGGTGGTCTTTTTTGGCTCGGTATACCTTAGGCTCTCAGGCTATAAGCTGCGGAGGTTGATCACCTTGGGGGGGGTTCATGAGCTCTGCGGGGAGCAGTGCTCTACCCTTCAGCGTCTCTACTGCCGGATAGAGGACAGTGAAAGAAAGCAGGAAAGATCGCCAGAGAGACTCAACTCGTATAACCTCAGCACCGGTTTCAAGGTCCTGCCCCCTCAGGCAGGAAGAGATATGCAGCCCATTTATTCAAGAAGACATAGGGCAGTACCAGCTCCTTAATAAACACAACCCCCCTGATGCATGATTCCTCTCACCAGGACCAACTGGACGTGGTGTGCTAATATCTAGGCCTGTCACAAATATTATATAAATCGCCTAATCACAATGATTTGTCTTGAAGACGTTGCTTTTATTTTAACCCGTTACGACCTGGAACACATCCGTATCATCTTTTGATTTGAGCTAAAAAGCATTATTTTACGCTTTGGCCAATCTGGGAACCCATCGTCAAATAAAAAGAAAAAACAGCGCCCTCTGCTGTTTTTCACTTATTCATTTGGCTCTGGGCGGAGCTGTACGGAGGACCCGTGCTCAGGGAAACCGGGGGTTTTGGTCTGCCTTCAGCCTTCCACTTCCGCTGGTGTTTTCATTCCCACTAACAATATTTCTACACGGAACACTAACACCATTTCTCCCAGAGAACATGGATCGTTTTGCTTATAAGCCCACTTGTTTCTATAATGAAAGAACAAGTTAAAATGTTACTAACTTTCCGTGGTTTTGTCGGCTCCGAGGACGCTATTGTTAAATGAGTTTGGGTTTGTTTTCAGTGGGGAACGAGACCGGAACCGGAAACAAAATAATACTGGTTCCGTTTTTTGTCCCGCCTCTGTTTCCTGTCTAGCGATCAACTTTGGAAGTGGTTATCTCAGCTTGTTGTTTTCCTCTCCGCATCCACCACTCTAACGTTTTTGTCTCGTTCTCCAAAATGGAGGCACGGATCGCGTCGCGGTTTTCAGTGTTTTGTTCTCTCGGATCCCGTGTTTGTGTCGAACCAAATGAACGCGGATTTTAAACGGATTTAGCGGGGGCTATGGCGAAATCAAAAAAACAAAAAAAGAACAAAAAGAGCTTGGCACTGGTAAGTACATCATGAGATTAGCCCTTGGCGGTGGATGTGTTAACGGGTTAAGCCTTTTAAATGTAGACATATCTTTTATAGCAGTAGAAGTGTAGTTACCTCTTGTTCTTATTGTCTGTTGCCGGGTTGTTTTAACCGTGATGTATGTAGTTGTTGTCTTGTCTTGAGTGTATGTATTGACCCGAGCAAAATGATTTTCCCTCATGGATAATAAAGGACATCTAATCTAATCTATTGGCATTGTGTTGGAGTGCAGTTCTAATCCTAAATGGATCCTAGTTTAAACCATGCTGCAGCTGTCACCCACAGAATGGTGTGTAGACTAAAGTAGACGCGGCATATAGTGATACGTATCAGCCGTCTCTAACTGCAACATTGTTCAACTTCTGATCTTTCACAGTAAAATCCTGGGTCCATAAAGACCGGGAACGCATCTGTGTCATTTTTAGATTTCTTTGGCTATTCAAAAATAGCAGATCTACAAGCTCGTAGCGCGGCACCGAGTGCCGCGCTACGAGCTTGTAGATCTGCTATTTTTGAAAAAATCTTGAAAATGTGTGCTTTGCTTCTGGGGGGTCCCTAGAACGAAATATTTTGAGATGGGTGTCCGCGGCCTCAGGTCTTAAAGTGAACATTTGTAACTCAAATCGTTGCTTCTAGGGGGTCCCCTGGAACAAGATATTTTGAGATGGGGGTCCACGGCCAAATATCATTTTGGTGGTCCTTGACATGAAAAGGTTTGAGAACCACTGATATAGAAACATACGTTTTTTCAAAAAACTGTTAGGATTTAGAAGACATTTGTAGAATCCCCAGACGAAAAGATTTGAGTTAAAAAATGTTCGCTTTAAAAAATATATTGTATATTCAAATATTTTTAGAAATTGTCATGATTTTTCAAAAAAATAGCAGATATACAAGCTCATAGCGCAGCACTCGTGCTGCGCTATGAGCTTGTATATCTGCTATTTTTGAATAGCCAAAGTATAAGATAATGGTTAAACAGATGCTTTCCTGGTCAGATGTTTCCAGCACCAGATATTATGATTATAGACAAGACAACAGATAAAAGTGTTTGAATCGTCTCAAATAAATGTTTTACTGTCGTTTTGGAGAAGATGCAGAGTTGAGATTCCATTGAGGTGCGGAGATGCTGTCTTGACACCCTCCTTCATCACACCCCTGCACCCCAGCAGATCACCCACAAGCCTTTGCTTTAATCTGCTTTAATTTTATGATGCCTTCAATTCATTTTTTAAATTTTAACTTTCACCTACTGCTTATGACCATAGGCCTCTCACGGGAGCATTTTTCCTGCTCTGTATTTTCAAAGGGTAAGCCCGTGGCAATGATACATTTAAAAAATGTTTTTTAGTCACTTTAGTTGATTGCTAAAAACCTAAATATATTCAGATAGATAAGATGTTTGGGAGTGTTTTTCAAGAGTTTCAATACCCTTTTAACCCAGGGGTTTTCAACTGATTTTGACCCAGGGACCACCATCCTGACTAAGAGCAACCTGCGGACCACCACTATTGTGCGTGGTGGGTCCATCATAGACCCACCCCACTTTTTTCCCCGATATCCGATATTGTCCAACTCCTAATTTCCGATACCGATATCAACCGATACCGATATATGCAGGCTTTTTCACCAAAAGTCAACTAATTGTCAGGAGCATCACATATCTAATCAAATAAAATAGCTATAATATCAATATAATAACTTAAAAAATACAGTGATTGTGTTTGTTTTCAATGAAGTGAGTCCTGTGACTCAATGGTGAGTCCCACTTATCTTAGATTAGATGTTGGCCTATTTGACGGTGCAGAAGCATAATTGCTTTATGCCTATAACATTAACGAGCGTCAACGAGTGTCAGCTGGACACACACACCTGCCCTCTGCAGTGCTCTAATTTGAAAGTGACTGGGGTCTCTCTTTCCTCAGCAAAAGCCCTTGAATATGATGGAATATGATTAAGGATTACTGTGATTATGGAACGCTCACATTTCATATCACACAAACCATACAGTGTGAACTCCTGAAACGTATTAAAAGCAACAATTTTGAATGTCCTTGACAAGTTTGAGAAGCACTGATATATTATAGCAACATACGTTGCTATAACAGCACACTGTGCCGCGCTTATGAGCTTGTATTTCTGCATTTTTTTTTAATATCCAAAGAAATCAAAAAAATCATACAGATGCGTTCCCGGTCTTAATGGGTTAAACAGACATGGAATATACAGATTTGAACCCTGTCCCTCGCGTTCACTAGGAGCATAATGGTCTGTACTGGCTGAACCACCAGGCACCACCCCGGAGCGTTATGCTGAGTTTTTGAGGTCATTGACAGTGTCTGGACAATAATCTGACTGTGTGTGTGTTCGTGTGTGTTTGTGTGTGTGTGTGTGTGGCCTTCAGATGATGTTGCCGGAGGGCGTCCGCAGAGACAACACAAAGATGTACGAGGAGGTGGAGATTCCACCCAGCGAACCCATGCCCATCGCCCTGGAGGAGAAGCCCATCTACATCTCTGAGCTGGACGAGGCAAGTGGCACCATGTTTGACTGCTTCTTAGTGTGTCCGGTGTGTGTGTGTGTGGTTTGTGTGCTCTAGTGCAGTGGTTTTCAACCTTTTTCATGCCAAGGACCCCTAGATTGTCTTGATATACATTTGGCGGCGGACCCCCATCTGAAAATGTTGTGCCAGGGACCCCCCAGAAGCAAAGATTTGAGTTAAAAATGTTTGCTTTCAAAAATACATATATTCAAGGATATGCACACATGTTCAAGATTTTTTCAAAAATAGCAGATCTACAAGCTCATAGCGCGGCACTCGGTGCCGCGCTATGAGCTTGTAGATCTGCTATTTTTGAATAGCCAAAGCTAAGTGGTTAAACATGATTGTGACGCTATTAACTAATTTTGCTGGGGACCCCCTGGTACTCCCTCAAGGACCACTGGTGGTCCCCGGACCACTGGTTGAAAACCCCTGCTCTTGTGTGTGAGTGTGGGTGTTAGTGTGGGTGTATTGATTGATTGATATCTGTGTTGATCATGACATAAAAACATATGTCACGTGTAACATAACATCTGACCCACATCTTCAATATCAATACAAGAGTTCTAGAAAGATAAAACCTTTATTGATCCCGCGGGGGAAGTTCGCCAAAGGCAGCACAGCGGTTAAGATGCAGATTACAGGGCAAAGAAAACATGCCTGTAGTACATCACATCCAACGCAACACCATCGATAATTGACACGATACAGTGCAGGACGAAAGAAACACTTGCGTTGTATGTATCCCCCGGAAGCTGTATTTTTTGACCAATCACAACACGGCTTATAAGCCCTGAGAATGTAAATTGATCTGCACGACATCAACGGGACTTATTTGGGCTGTACTTCATCTACTTCCTGTACTTCCTGTACTTCATCTACTTCATGCACTTCCTGTACTTCTGCTTAGGCACTTTCAGGGGCAGTTCTTTTTTTCTCAGAGATTTATTTTTTCCGGCTTTTATACCTTTATGGAGAGGACAGTAGACTGACAGGAAATGGGGAGAAAGAAGGAGATTGACACGTAGCAAAGGCCGTCGGGATCGGGACTCGAACCCAGAATCAGAATCAGAATCAGTTTATTGTCACATCACAGGTTTACAAGGTAAAAAAGTGGGTGAAATTCGTTTTTTTACATCATTCCCATCGCAACGTTAATTTCCATAGAAGAGGGGGGGGAGGGAGAAGAAGAAGAGGGGTGGGGGGTAAGTGGGAAGGAGATCAAACAAGAGAACAGCAGCAAGGCCAAACAAGTTATCTACATATTTACAAAAGTACCTGAAGAAACAAACTAAGGTGCCTGAGCATAGCAGCAATGTATGTATACTGTGCATGATATACTTCTGGACGTTAAGGTGCTTAGAGAAAAAAGAGCACAATAAAAAAAGACAAAAGTCAGTGCGTTATACATGGGGATTAAGGTGCAAAAGGTCAGTGCGTGTCCCTGAAGGTGGACTGACCCTGGTGTAATCCGCAAGTAGCTCCATGAGGGAGAGCAGCAAAACAAAAGAAAAGTCATTGTACCTGGTGTAGTCCACACACAGGTGTGTCCGAGGGGGAGCTAAGTCCAAGTCATGTGTCCCGCAACACACTGTCAGGCTACATTGAGCCTAGGTGCCGGGACCTAGGTGCATCATCCACATTTTGGGCACGTTGTTGCAGGAAACATTTCAAAAAATACAGAACATATCGGATCATTACAACTCATACCGCTTTGCGATGCGACGCATTGTGAGGTTGCTGATCAGGTGTTTACGCTATTTACGTGCGCCGTGTGCCGTGCTTCGCATGCATGTCCATCAGGCTGACAGGAGAGTTTGCGGGTTGCCAGGGTATAGTATAGCGGCATAAGGACCCCAGTCCGGTTCCTTCCTGCAGCTCTGTGGACGGACTGGGGGCTGTAATGGCCAGTGAGTGATGTCGCCTCTTAATAGAAAGTGCTGTAGCTCTCAGCCAGCTGTCAGCGGACACAATGACCCGTCACTCTGGCTGACAGCTTGACTGACATACGCACACGGCAATGCACCCGCGCACGCACACACACACACACACACTTTAACCCATTAAGACCGGGGACGCATCTGTGTCATTTTAAGATTACTTTGGCTATTCAAAAATAGCAGATATACAAGCTCATAGCGCGGCACCGAGTGCCGCGCTATGAGCTTGTATATCTGCTATTTTTTTTAAATCGTGAAAAAAAATAAAAATATATATATATATAAAATAAAATAAAAAACTGTTCGGATTTTTAGAATCGGCCTCAGGTCTTAATGGGTTAATTCCATCACACACACAAAACACCCGTTCCCTCAGCCCGTAGTAGGGGGTCAGCGAGCTGGACAGAAGAGTGCTGTTCAATACCACCCCCTCGCCCCCCCCCCTCGCCTCAGCCGGTTTGTGAGGCCAGTAAAAAAAGAATCCCACCCACATCATTGCCTTTGAAAGGCACTGGACCCCTCCTGTCCCGCAGAGTGGTCTCTGTAATCCATCACCACACGCCCGTACCAGTGGCTATCTGGTGGTTTCCCAAAGGTCACCTGCGGGGGGGGGGGGGGGGGGGGGGTTGATTTTGGCCTTTGGTTGATGAAGTCCCTTTCAGAGCAGTACGTATACCCGGTCGGCTGTGTAAAACCATGGAGCTGCAGTTTTGTCACGCTTCAAACGTGAGGCCGTGTAACTGTTCAACCTCTCTTAACCTTCCTGTCACTCAGGCTAATGGACGTCATAATAAAGTAGGGGTCAGCCGTGGTGTCTGGCATGTGTCGGTGTGTGTTTGTATCTGCACGTTGCCGTAGCAAATTAACCCATTAAGACTGGGAACGCATCTGTGTCATTTTTTTAATTTGAGCTAAAAAGCATTATTTTACACTTTGGCTATTCAAAAATAGCAGATCTACAAGCTCGTAGCGCGGCACCGAGTGCCGCGCTACGAGCTTGTAGATCTGCTATTTATTTTGAAAAATCGTGAACATTTGTCCCAATCTTTGAATATATATATGTTTTTTTTTTTACATTTTTTACATTTTTAACTCAGATCTTTGCTTCTGGGGATTCAACAAATGTCTTCTAAATCCTAACAGTAAAAAGAAAAATTATGTTGCTATATATCAGTGGTTCTCAAACTTTTTCATGTGAAGGACCACCCACAATGATGTGTATTTGGCCGCGGACCCCCATTTCAAAATAGTTTGTTCCAGGGACCCCCAGAAGCAAAGATTTGCTTAGTTAAAAATGTATATATATATTCAAAGATTTGAAAAAATGTTCACTATAAAAAAAAAAGCTATGAGCTTGTAGATCTGCTATTTTTTGAATAGCCAAAGAAATCCAAAAATGACACAGATGCGTTCCCGGTCTTAATGGGTTAATGAAGGGGTTGGTTTCGTCATGCCTATGTGTGGCTGAGTTGTCGTTGTTGTTATGTTCGTATGGTGTGTGTGTGTGTGTGTGTGTGTGTGTGTGTGTGTGTGTGTGTGTGTGTGTGTGTGTGTGTGTGTGTGTGTGTGTGTGTGTGTGTGTGTGTGTGTGTGTGTGTGTGTGTGTGTGTGTGTGTGTGTGTGTGTGTGTGTGTGTGTGTGTGTGTTTATGAGAACACTGGAGCCCCGTGGTCCCCTCCAATGCTTGTCACTTAAAATCTTCATCAAAGTCCCTGAGTGCTAGACTATTAATGTGTCCATTAGGCACACAAATAATATGCACAGAGACAACGTGTCCCCGCCGGTAGAGAGACTAGCATCATGTATATATGCTGTTGTCTGCCAAAGTCTCACACCCATTTAATCCTTAACAAATATATTATCTCTTATAGCGATACACCCATTTTATTTTTACAGGTATAATATATGTGTGCGCGATAAAAGACGGGCTAATGGGGAGGCTAGACTGGCAGGGCCATTGCCTCTATAAGCACTTCCTCACAATTATCACTGTGACTTTTTCACCAAGCTTTTAGCCTTTGTTCCTCCTCTGTCAGCGCCTTTTGACTTTTTAGCTACAGCCAGCCAGCCAGCCAGCCAGCCAGCCGTGTCCTGAACATAACACAAAAAGTAAAAAAGGCTGTTTGAGGTTTTTAGGCTTTTAGCCCATTGAGACCTGAAGCCGATTCTACATGTCTCCTGAATCCCAACAGTATTCTGAAAAACGTATGTTTCTATATCAGTGGTGCTCAAACCTTTTCATGTCAAGGACCCCCAAAATGGTGTGTATTTGGCCGCGGACCCCCATCAAAATATTTTGTTCCAGGGACCCCCCAGGAGCAAAGATTTGAGTTAAAAATGTTCGCTTTAAAAATATATATATTCAGAGGATTTGCGCACATTTTCACGATTTTTCAAAAATAGCAGATCTACAAGCTCATAGCGCGGCACTCGGTGCCGCGCTATGAGCTTGTATATCTGCTATTTTTGAATAGCCCAAAGTGTAAAATAATGCTTTTTTAGCTCAAATCTAAAAATGACACAGTTCCAGGTCTTAATGGGTTAAGAGACAAAAAAAAAGCAAGTGCTCTCTGAAATAAAACACCAGGACAAGAGTTCACCTAAGTTTCTTAAACAACTAACTACTTCAGCCCTGTTTTCAAATATGTTTATACATTTTTCATTACGTTTTTGCTTATGAAAGCTTACAACAGCATCCCAAATTCCCAATCTAAAAGATTTTAGATCAGAGGGTAGCACAGGTGCAAAAAAAAATGGGACCCGAAACAGACCCGTGGATAATTGGACCGGTGCGAACGGTCCCGAGAAAACCAATAGGCTCTATGCACAGCAGCCATATTGGAAAGAAATTGGGCCTCTTCTTACTTCCTTCACAGGTGTTACCACTAATACTAATTAAGGCTCTGTTCCATTCTGGTCTCAAAGTGTGGTCCAGGGTTCCTTGAGGGGGTTCCAAATGGCCCCTTACGGGTGTGTAACTCTGAGAGTGTACATTTGTACACTCTCAGAGTTATGGGAGTCCTTGTAATTAAAAGGTTTGAGAACCACAGTGCTACACTAAATGGAATAGAGTCTTCATTAGTATCATTGGTAGCACCTGTGAAGGCCCAATTTCCTTCCAATATGGCTGCTGCGCATATAGCCTATTGTTGGTGCGTTGTGTGCTTGTAGATTGGCTATTTTTTCGGCAAAGAGATTTGGTGTAGAGGGGGAAAAAGGAGGGGACCAAGTATAGACCCCTGTGGGACTCCAGTCAATGAAGTATAGAGTTCAAGTAAAATGTAAAAGACACCCTAATAGCCGACCACACCGCTAATGCCACACTCTCCTATATGTCAGTAGCTCAAAATGCCTTTAAGTGAGCTCAGATACCTTAAACCCATCTGAAAAAAACCCAAAACAATAAATACAAGACAGGTGTTTAACAATAATTTGCGAGGCGAGGAGAGGGAAGAAAAGAAACACACACACACACACACACACACACACACACACACACACACACACACACACACACACACACACACACACACACACACACACACACACACACACACACACACACACACAACTATAGCAGTTGGCAGTGGAGGAGACAAATGACTAAATGCTGCAGCGTTTCAACCCCTCCAGCTGGGATCTTCTCCCCCGACAGGTATAGGAAGCAAAGCGTCTGTAGTCCCTAAATCCCTCTTTTCCCTTCAACAAACTGCTTTCCCTCTGGGAGAAACCCCCCACCCCCTCACACACACACACACACACACACACACACACACACACACACACACACACACACACACACACACACACACACACACACACACACACACACACACACACGCACACACCACCATCTCACACAGTGTTAGAACTCTATAAGTGGATTCCTATCAATTAGCGCTTCTCAGGAAGCGCAGCGCAGCGCAGTGTGCGTGTGTGTGTGTGTGTGTGTGTGTGTGTGTGTGTGTGTGTGTGTGTGTGTGTGTGCGTGTGTGTGTGTGTGTGTGTGTGTGTGTGTG
Source organism: Gymnoscopelus microlampas (assembly GCF_963454915.1). Lineage (NCBI taxonomy): Eukaryota > Metazoa > Chordata > Actinopteri > Myctophiformes > Myctophidae > Gymnoscopelus > Gymnoscopelus microlampas. The sequence continues at coordinate 45,090,197 of NC_139940.1, read as the reverse complement.
TGTGTGTGTGTGTGTGTGTGTGTGTGCGCGCTCTGAGGCACCTGTGTTTATTTGAGTTGCCGTGTCCCTGCCATCTCCTTGGGTTACGAGGCGAGTACATCAGAAGCGCAGTGGGTGGGTGTTCTTCGGCAAGTGCGTGCGTGCGTCCAGTGGTGGAAAAAAGTACTCTTATGTTTTACTTAAGTAAAAGTATCAATACTGCAATGTAGAAGTACTCTGTTACAAGTAATAGTCCAGAATTCTAAATTTATTTGATTAAAAGTACAAACGTATTGGTATATAAATGTACTTAAAGTACCAAAAGTAAAAGTACTAACATGTTTGAAAATAGCAGATCTACAAGCTCACAACAAAAGTACTAACATGTTTGAAAATAGCAGATCTACAAGCTCACAACGCGCCGCGGTGCGACGCGTTGTGAGCTTGTAGATCTGCTATTTTCAAATAGCCTTGGTATAAAACAGGGCTAAAGTGGTTAATGTATGTTTTATAATGTAATCATTTATATCTGCTAAAGTAACTAGTAACTAAAGTTTTCAAATCATTGTAGTGGAGTAAAAGTACAATATTTGCCTCTGAGATGTAGCGGACTAGAAGTAAAAGTACTGACAATTGGAGATACTCCAGTAAAGTAAAAAAATACCTCAAAATTGTACTTAAGTACAGTACTTGAGTCAATGTACTTAATTACTTTACACCACTGCGTGCGTGCGTGCGTGCGTGCGTGCGTGTGTGCGTGCGCGTGTGTGTGTGTGTGTGTGTGTGTGTGTGTGCGTGTGTGTGTGTGTGTGTGTGTGTGTGTGTGTGTGTGCGTGCATGTGTGTGTGCGTGTGCGCTGGGTCTGTCAGCAGCAAGCACTACAAACGCGAGTGTGCGTCCACGCTCTCGCTCACAAACACACACACTCTGTAACATATTTATTTAGATAAATTAGGAAGGCTTTTACCACAGTGGTGAGAGCAGGAGGGACGGCCAGGCCAGTCCCCCCGTCTGATTCATTAGTTAAAAAGCAACCCTAATAAATTCGCCCACTTTTAATGTTTCACAGTGCTATTAAAAGGCATAGCCAGGCTCCCGCCGTAGCCCTGTTTCCCATTACGCCTCTCAATAAATGACAATCTACACCCGCGGTGAAGAGAGAGAGAGAGAGAGAGAGAGATGGAAGCGTCGAGACTTTTTTTCCCGTCTGCCTTTCAAAGCCCTCCTAATGGCACGTAAAGACTTATTAGCCATTGTGCGCCGAACGCTCTTGGAAGAGCGAGGCACTTTGTTTCAGAGTTGCCTGGGCTTTAGTTAACCCATTCAGACCGGGAACGCATCCGCGTGTCATTTTTAAGATTTATTTAGGCTATTCAAAAATAGCAGATCTTACAAGCTCATAGCGCGGCACCGAGTGCCGCGCTATGAGCTTGTAGATCTGCTATTTAAAAAAAAATCTGTGCTAGTATATCTGCTATTTTTGAAAATTTGTGTAGATCTTTCAATATATCTATTTTTAAAGTGTTTGCAACTCAAATCTTTGCTTCTTGGGCTGGATCCTGGAACAATATATTTTGAGATGGGGGTCCTCGACCAAATACATATCATTTTGGGGGGTCCGCGACATGAAAAAGTTTGAGAACCACTGATATAGTCATATAGAAACAACATTTTTCAGAGACCTGTTAGGATTTAGAAGACATTTGTAGAATCCCCCAGAAGCAAATATTTGTGTTACAAATGTTCGCTTTAAAAACATATATGTATTCAAACTAAAGATTTGCACAAAAATGTTCACGATTTTCCTGAAAAAAATGCAGATCTACAAGCTCATAGCGCGGCACTCGGTGCCACGCTATGAGCTTGTAGATCTGCTATTTTTTGAATAGCCCAAAGAAATCTAAAACAAAATGACACAGATGCGTTCCCGGTCTTAATGGCTTAATGAATAGAGCCACTGCTTCACTGGGGCTAATTCACATCGCTCAGCAGAAGAGGCTCCATATCAATCTGTATCAGTTACACGGGGACTCGCGGAGATGAAGGGAAAAATCTGCCGGGGAGAGCCAGGGAGAGAGAAACCAGAGGGACAGTGGATGGGGGGGGAGGAGGTGGGAGATAAGCCTTTTTAGAAAATGAGAAATAGGCAGTGGAAATGGCGCCACAGAGAATTCACACGATTCCTATTCATGCTGTTTTAGTTTTTTCTTTTTTTGTCGTCTAGCAGCAGAAGCTCGCACAGGAGCTCCGTAATGGCTGGAAAGAATGGACAATAGAAAAAACACAAACAAACAAACAAACCCTCATTGATTTGCACCCTGTAATAAGACAATAACAAACTTCTCTCTCCTCTCTGATATTCCCTAATTAATTGTTTCCTGTGAGCCAAAAAACAGGAAATTAACTCCCTGGAGAGAGAGAGAGCGATTCTCTCAATCCATCGTAGCTCATCCTGCTTAATGGAAGGGGAGAACACCATTTAGCCAAAACAATGTGTCCCCAAATTGATTAGACCCGCTGAATTCTCTGTGCGGTGTTTGTATTTGTACTACTGTATGCTCCTGTGTTCACTTGCATTTTGTACCTGTGTGTGTGTGAATATACAAAATGATCTCTCTTTCTGCTAAAGTGTACTGGCATTAGAGGGTATAGCACGGGTCTGCCCGGAAACCGAAGACCCGAGCCCCGAATTGAGAACCGAGCCCGGGGGGCCAAAATATGAACTTGTCCCAATCGGGCACGGGTCGGATCAGTTCCAATTTGCCACGGGTCTCGGTCGGATCCGTTTGAAATGGATGGACCCGCGAGGAACCAACAGGCCAGCTTTTGAATATTATATTAATCTCCGTAACCTTCCGTTTTAAAATGAGACATGCGTTGTAATTACGCTCCAAAATCCATAACGTCTGTTCTCACATATTGAACGATCCCCGTTTAAACAGCCGATTGAAACGCAGCTAATCTCAAGCGCACTGCACTGCTGAAGTTGAACACCATGGAGGTTTTTTTTGTGAGGCGAAAAACGCAAACAAAAGCCACCGGGAAGATGCAAGTTGTAATGCTATCTGTGTGGAGCATGTTTATGGAAATAATCTGCGGGGACGGGCAGTGTAAAGTCGGCGGAAATGTTCTCTGTCTGTCTGCAACACAGACACGCATGCGACGCAGCTGAGGCTCGTCTGTAATTACTCTGTTGGGGTGGGAGGGAGCAGGAGGCGACTGACGCACATGGCTAATCTGAATACCACGGTGGTTTTAGCATTAAAATGAGCTCCGGGTCCAGGACAGGTTCTAGAGACCCGATCGAACCAGGTCTAATACATTCGAATTATCCTTGGTTCGTTTTACAACCGGATCCAATTTTTCCTCGGCCCCGTTTTGGGTCGGGGTCCACTTCTCCACGGGTCCGTTTCGGACCGGGTCCAGTAATATAGGATGTTTTCGCGCGTCCGGTTCGGACCGGTCCAATTATCCACGGGTCTGTTTCGGTTCGGGCTCCATTTTTTGGACCCGTGCTACCCGGCGCAAAAGCATAAAAAGTAGCAGATCCACAAGCTCGAAACGTGGCTCGAAACGCGGCTCGAAACGTGGCTCGAAACGCGGCTCGAAACGCGGCTCGAAACGCGGCTCGAAACGCGGCTCGAAACGTGGCTCGAAACGCGGCTCGAAACGCGGCTCGAAACGCGGCGCGAAGCGATGCGTTTTGAGCTTGTAGATCTGCTACTTTAGCTACTTTAGAATTTTAATCCTGAAAAGTAGCAGTTTTGGAGTTTTCCACCCGACATAGACGATGTATAGCTACGTTTTCCTGAAAACTTGGGTTAGGATTTAGAGGGTGTTTTTAGAATCGGGCCTACAAATGGAAGTCAGGTCGAAGCAACGACGATGATTGAGCAGGCATGCCGTTCTTCTGTGGTCAAGGAGAAACTCTCTCTCTCTCTCTCTCTGTAAGTGTCTCTCCGTTCTCCCTCGCCGTGGCGACACCTCCCTCGCCCTCCACTTTTCAGCCACAGGAAAAGTGGGAGGCTGTGTGCCACCGCGGAGGCTGTAGCAGCGCGACGAGGAGGTATAAAGACGGAACGGCGCGCGCCATCCATAATTAATCCACCTTGATTGCATTTCCTAATCCACTTTTGATTTGTGTGTGTCGGTGTGTGTGCGCGCGTGTTTGTTTAAAGACTTGCAAAGCAGGTGCAGGGGGGATGAGGAGGAGAGAGGGAGGGGGAAAAAATAAAGCGTGTTAAAGTCCCACAAGAACCCACCACGCTGGCGTCTTCCTGTTCCAGTCAACATCTATAAAGTGGAGATAGGAACCTATGGGACTGGCAGCTAGGCATCCACTTTAACACCGACTTAATTTAACCCATTAAGACCGGCAAAGCATCTGTCACTTTAGATTTGAACCACTTTAGCCGTTATCTTACACTTTTGGCTATTCAAAAATAGCAGATCTGCAAGCTCATAGCGCGGCACCGAGTGCCGCGCTATGAGCTTGTAGATCTGCTATTTTTTGGGGAAAATCATGACAAGTTGTGCAAATCTTTGAATATATATATTTTTTCAAGTAAACATTTGTAACTCAAATCTGTGATTCTGGGGATTCTACAAATGTCTTGACAGTTTTTTTTTTGAAACTTAAGTTGCTAGATATCAGTGGATCTCAAACTTCTTCATGTCAAGGACCCCTAAAATTATATGTATTTGGCCGCGGACCCCCATCTCAAAATATTTACTTCTAGAGACCCCCCCAGAAGCAAAGATTTGAGTTACAAATGTTCACTTTAGAAATATACAAAGACTTGCACACATTTTCACGATTTAAAAAATATAGCAGATCTACAAGCTTGTATATCTTGCTATTTTTGAATAGCCAAATAAATCTTAAAATGACAGATGCGTTCCCGGATTGAATGGGTTAAAAAGGAAATCTTTCAGCCACCAGAGGAGGTGCGTTTGTGTGGGTTTTAGGATATAGCACTATAATAGGTCAGGATCTATTTTTAATGTTCAGAAAAAACACGCATACGTCGTAAAACAGAGTCTGGTTTACTAATGTATAGTTTGTGTGTGAGTGAATAATTGTTTTGAAGGGGAGTGTGGTTGATGGGTTCAGGGTAGCAGCAGGGCCAGCGTCTGCTGCTTGCTACATGTTGGGGGGGAGGGTGGGGGGTGGGTTATCTTTTTCTGTTTTTTTCCTCTCTCCACGGCTCAGGAGGGTCCTCCTTTGCTTCTTCAGCAGGTGTCTGTGGACGAGGTGATGGATTATACCTCTCTTTTTTTCCTATCTCCATCCCCTGGCTCTCTCTCTCTCTTTCTCTCTCTCCCCCGCCCCCCCCAACACCCACCCCTTGCTTCCTGCTGCTTCTCTGTAGGGAAATGAATGAGCCTCCTGTTTGCTGCATCTGCATCTCACTCTGTCAAACTCCACCATACATCTGGTGTGTGTGTGTGTGTGTGTGTGTGTGTGTGTGTGTGTGTGTGTGTGTGGGTGTGTGTGCGCGCTTGTGTTTGTATGGCCTGTGTGCATTTGTTAACCCATTAAGACCAGGAACGCATCTGTGTAATTTTTTTTTCTCATTTCTTTGGGCTATTCAAAAATAGCAGATCTACAAGCTCGTAACGCGGCACCGAGTGCCGCGCTACGAGCTTGTATATCTGCTATTTTTGAAAAATCGTGAAAATGTGCGCAAATCTTTGAATGTATACTTTTTTTTAAAGCAAACTTTTGGAACTAAAATCTTTGCTTCTGGGGGGTCCCTGGGACACAATATTTTGAGATGGGGGGTCCGCGGTCAATTACATATCATTTGGGGGGTCCCTGACAAGAAAAAGTTTGAGAACCACTGATATAGTAACATAATTTTTTTTCAAAAAACTTTAGAAGACATTTTGTAGAATCGGCCTCAGGTCTTAATGGGTTAATATGCGTGTACATGCATAGCGCGGGCGCGCGCGTGTGTGTGTGTGTGTGTGTGTGTGTGTGCACGCGCTCGGCCAGGTCACTTAGTACTCTGCATGCAAGCTTGGAGCAAGCTGATAAGCTGTTAGGGGAGAAAAAGAGCGAGAGAAAAAAAACCTCAACAACAACTGGCAATTAAAAGTTGATCAGGCTGTCAATTCAAATGGAATGAAATGGAACCAGAAAGTAATTAAAAGGATAGTGTGAAAACGACAACAATTATATCTCTTAGCTTCTCATTACCGACGCACAGAGGGATTTAATTACTTTAGCTGTTCATACAGTGAGTCGTACAGTAAACATAACGCACTATATATCCCCGCGCCATACCTTCAACGAGACGACCGCCTTGCGGTTCTCGCGCCGCACGTAAATACGGGACGAGCCGGATTCCGTTTTGTTTTTTCGATATTTAGACCTGGAAAGCATTTGTGTCATTTTTGATCTTAGCCTTATGTTTAGCAACATAGGTTTTTCGGAAAATGTTGGAATCTTCTGGAACAAAAAGATTTAGAAGGCATTTGTTGCTGTCGGGCAGAAATCTCTCATCTCCATTTTCATTTTTTTTGGTGTTTTTTTTCTTAACCCATTAAGACCTGGAATTTTGTCAGTTTTAGATTTGAGCTAAAAAGCATTATTTTACACTTTGGGCTATTCAAAAATAGCAGATATACAAGCTCATAGCGCGGCACCGAGTGCCGCGCTACGAGCTTGTAGATCTGCTATTTTTGAAAATTCGTGAAAATGTGTGCAAATCTTTGAATATATATATTTTTAAAGCGAACATTTTTAACTCAAATCTTTGCATCTTGGGGTCCCTGGAACAACATATTTTGATGGGGGTCCGCGGCCATATACGTATCATTTTGGGGGTCCTTGACATGAAAAAGATTGAGCACCACTGATATAGAAACATGCGTTTTTCAGAAAACTGTTGAGATGTAGGAGACATGTAGAATCGGCTTCAGGTCTCAATGGGTTAAATTAACGCCCTACTTGATCATACTACAGCGTCACGCAAAAGTTTCAAAAGTAGCAGTTCGCACCGCGCTTCGAGCTTGTAGATCTGCTACTTTTGAATTGGAAAAGTAACATTTTTGAACATAACTGTATGAGATGTCCACCTGACAGAGACGATTTGTAGAACCGCCCCCAGGTCTAAATGGGTTCAAACCACAAGCACAACGGAGCGACGGACAATATTGGTATTTAGATATTTTGCTGCGGAATATTTTATCAAGAACCTGCGTGGGTCCAATTAGAGTGTTTTAAGTGGCTGGTTGGTATTGGAAGGGTTATTCCCGGTCCTCCCAGTTTGCCCATATGGCCGTAGGCTGTGTATCCGCTGCGTTAACCCATTAAGACCTGGAACTGTGCCATTTTTAGATTTGAGCTAAAAAGCATTATTTTACACTTTGGGCTATTCAAAAATAGCAGATATACAAGCTCGTAGCGCGGCACCGAGTGCCGCGCTACGAGCTTGTAGATCTGCTATTTTTGAAAAATCGTGAAAATGTGTGCAAATCTTTGAATATATATTTTTTTAAAGCGAACATTTTTAACTCAAATCTTTGCTTCCGGGGGTCCCTGGAACAAAATATTTTGATGGGGGTCCGCGGCCAAATACATATAATTTCGGGGGTCCTTGACATGAAAAAGATTGAGCACCACTGATATAGAAACATACGTTTTTCAGAATACTGTTGGGATTTAGGAGACATGTAGAATCGGCTTCAGGTCTCAATGTGTTAATGAGCCTGTCAGTTCCCATTCCACTCACCTCCAACTGGGACGGGCAAGAGAGAGAGAGAGGGAAGGGGAAAAACCTTCTTCTAGCGCCGATGTGTACAGCCGTCCCACTAGCTCAGGTACTCTACCACTGTGCAGAGGCAGCATATAACCTCTCAGCACACACTCGTGCTTCGCTTCCTCTCGCTTAGCATTGTGAGCTTGTCGATCGGCTATTTTCGGTCGAGCAAAACCCAGTGTGGCGAAGACCAAGTATAAATCAAACCTTTACTCTCTCTCTCGCTCGCTCTCCTTCCTCTCGGTGTCTGTCTCTCTGTCTTTCTCTCATGCATGCAGAGTCAGACATATACACGTACACACCGCTCCTCCTAAACGAGGTCATCTCTCTCTCTCTCTCACACACACGTACATAACACCCAGAGATGTCAGTTCTTCGGGGGGCCTGAGCTCTTCTTACCAGTGTGTTCCAGAAACTTTTTCTGCTGTCCTGGTAGCATTCCGTATAGGCTGTAAGTAAGTAGTGGGCACTAGCGTTGCCAGGTTTAGAACGAAATAAGCAACCAGGTCTATGAAAACGAGCCCACAAGAAGCGACTATAGGCTGCATGAGCACTTTTAAACCGATTATATTACATCGGCTGCTTGAAAATAGCCGATCTACAAGCTCACAACGCGTCGCCATGCGACGCGTTGTGAGCTTGTAGATCTGCTATTTTCAAAGGAAATCTTAAACATTTTAATGACACCAAACTTGTATGGCTTGGTCCCTGGCACAAAATATTTTCAGATGGGGGGGTCCGCGGACAAATACATATTCATTTGGGCGGTCTTTGACATGAAAATGTTTGAGAGACACCGGTTCTTTTGGAAGTAAACCCAAATAAGAAACCTACTCTTTAGAAACAAGCCCCCCAAAAAAACACAACTGCCAATATTTACAAGCGACCTTTACAGGAGAACAAGCCCCCAAAATGTGCTTATAATAAGCAGACATGGCACCACCACTGGTAGTGGGGCTGCTGTGGCGCAAGCCACCGTGATGATTGAGCCAGCTGGGTTGTAATAGTGATGGGTTCTGCCCTGGACTCAAGACAGCTGGTCTCATTACAAACTTTATTTAACCCGTTTGACCACAGATGCAGTATGCTGTGGGTCTATTGGCCAGCTGTGCACCACCGCCTTCATTCCTACGTCTGCAGGCATCGGGGCGTAGCGGCACGGCGGTGCCGTTGGTGGTGATTCAGATCCCGCTGTAGCGGCCAGGCACAATTCAGCCGCTCACACACTGATGACGATTGATTTGCAATAAAAGCAACAACGAGGCAGTCAGCAGAGCCGGTACTTTTTACTGCCTTTTGAAAGGCAGCTCCACAGATCTAATCGGAGCGGAACACCAACAGACTGCGGAACACAAATAGATTCCAATCGTAAGACTTAACCCGTTGAGACCGGGGAAGCGTCTGTGTCATTTTTCTCTTTTGGCTATTCAAAAATAGCAGATCTACAAGCTCGTAGCGCGGCACCGAGTGCCGCGCTATGAGCTTGTAGATCTGCTATTTTATGAAAAATCTTGAACATGTTTGCGAATCTTTGAATATATATATTTTTAAAGGGAACTTTTGTAACTCAAATCTTTGCTTCTGGGGGTCCCCCTGGCACGGAATATTTTGGGATGGGGGTCCGCGGCCAAATATATATAATTTTGGGGGTCCTTGACATGAAAAAAGCCACTGATACAGAAACATATGTTTTTCAAAAAACTGTAGGATATAGAAGACATTTGTAAAATACCCAGAAGCAAAGATTTGATTTACAAATGTTTGCTTTAAAAAAATATATAGATTCAAGATTTTCACAAACTTTCACGATTTTTTTTTCCCTTTTTTGTTGCAGATATACAAGCTTGTGAGCTTGTAGATCTGCTATATTCGAATAGCCAAAGAAATCTAAAAATGACACAGATTCTTTTCCCGGTCTAAATGGGTTAAGTTCTCTATTTGCGGAGCCAAAAGAGGGGAGAACAAAGCGGTCTGTTAGGCTTGTGGATGCGTTTTCTCTGAATATTCCTTTTGATAAAGTCCTCTCAACTCCTGTCAGCATAATTGAATTGGCGTTTTGCCCAAAGATGTTTAATTTGAGTCGCTGACTGAACGTGTGGGCTCCTTGTTTATATAAGTTTTAACTGACAGTCACGTGTTCGCATACCGACTGATGGAATGATCTGATGCAATGCTCGCCAGGTTAATAGGCGTAATTACGCTACAAAGTATGACAACACGAACCCCAATGACTTCTTAACTCATGAGTCGTCGTCTGTTGTACAAAGTCCTGGGGTGTGACGGTAACGTGTTTTGAAATGGCTTTCTGTATGTTCTTCGGGAACATTATTCAAGGTTCTTAACCCATTAAGACCGGGAAAGCCTCTTCTTTTTCATTTTTAGATTTCTTTGGGCTATTCAAAAATAGCAGATCTACAAGCTCATAGCGCGGCACCGAGTGACGCGCTATGAGCTTGTAGATCTGCTATTTTTGGAAAAATCATGACTATTTTGCTAATCTTTGATTTTTTTTTTTAAAGCAATTTTTTTAACTCAAATCTTTGCTTCTTGGGATTTCACAAATCTCTTCAAAATCCTAACAGTTTTTTGAAAAAAACGCATGTTGCTCTTATCAGGGGTTCTCAAACTTTTTTCATGTCAAGGCCCACCAAAAATTATATGTATTTGGCCACGGACCCCCATCTCAAAATATGTTGTTCCAGGGACCCCCCAGAAGCAAAGATTTTAGTTAAAAATGTTCAAAAATAAATATACATATATATTCAAAGATGTTCACATTTTTTCAAGAATAGCAGATCTACAAGCTCATAGCGCGGCACTCGGTGCCGCGCTATGAGCTTGTAGATCTGCTATTTTTGAATAGCCAAAGTATAAATGAATGGTTAAAGTGGTTACACAGATGCGTTCCCGGTCTTAAAGGGTTAACATCCCGGTAGAACTTGGGATATCTGAAAACGTAATGGCACATTTCCCATTCATAGAACACGTATGAAGTGTCATATGGAAGCCTATACCTCTGTATTTTCTTCTCTCACACAAAGGAGCATTCCCCCATGCCAGAGCCTCCTTTTGATCTCCCTAAATGAATTCCCCGGTCGTGAAACATATTTTAATCTTATCTGAAGAATATTACATTTTGTGTCACTACAGTACATGGCCGTGCAATGCAGTGCACGCTGCATGTGGTACTGTAGATATACTCTCCTGGAAAAAATGACTTTGTTAACCCATTAAGACCGGGAACGCATCTGTGTGTGACTTCTTTGGCTATTCAAAAAGAGCAGATCTACAAGCTCACCCGAGTGCCATGCACGCTACGAGCTTGTAGAGCTGCTATTTCTGAAAAATCGTGAACATTTGTGCAAATCTTTGAATATATATATATATTTTTTTTTAAAGCAAACATTTGTAACTCAAATCTTTGCTTCTCGGGGATTCTACAAATGTCTTCTAAATCCTAACAGTTTTCTGAAAAACGTATGTTGCTATAATCAGTGGCGCTCCAACTTTTTCCATGTCAAGGACCCCCAAAATGATATGCATTTGGCCTCAAAATATTTAGTTCCAGGGACCCCCAGAAGCAAAGATTTGAGTAAAAAAAACAATTCTCTTCAAAAAATATATATATTCAAATATTTCCACAAAATGTTCAAGATTTTTCAAAAAAATTGCAGATCCACAAGCTCATAGCGCGGCACTCGGTGCCGCGCTATGAGCTTGTAGATCTGCTATTTTTGAATAGTACAAAACATGGATAAAGTGTTTACTGGTTACACAGATGCGTTCCCGGGTCTGAATGCGTTAAGAGAGCCAACCCCTGATGTTTAGTCCGTCAGTGCCGTTCCGTGTGGGAATTTATTTTATTTACCTTTTTTTGGGGGGCTTAGACGGCACTACTGGAATCCATGCTTTATGTTTAACAGCTGCATAATGCCTATTGCAGTAAAGTAACTACCTCTCCCAGTGTATACTTACACCACACCCCAGAGACAACTTTTGGCAGGGACAGCTGGATTTTCCAATTGGAAGAAGTGTTTGCATGCATTAGCATAACAATGAAGCCCCTAGTTGTTTTAAAGGAAAGGGGAATATATATAAATGCAACGGGAAAAGATTTCGGAAAGGACCATTTAAATGATGGCGACTTCATATTTACAACATGTATGCGTTATACCTCAAGGTGAATATCGGGGCAGGCATACATTTGCATGAATTAGCATTTTTAAGGAGTGCGGGGACATCACGCTCCTCGTTACAAACAGACAAAGTCGATAAATCAAAAAAAAATGAGGGGGCCGGGGCTGCTTAACCCGTTAAGACCGGGAACGCATCTGTGTAACCACTTTAGCCATACTTTGGTTATTGAAAAATAGCAGATCTACAAGCTCATTGTGTGGCAATGAGCTTGTAGATCTGCTATTTTTTTTAAATCTTGAAAATGTGTGCAAATCTTTGAATATATATATTTTTTGAAGCGAACATTTGTAACTCAAATCTTTGCTTCTGGGGGATTCTACAAATGTCTTCTAAATCCTAAAGAAAACGTATGTTTCTATATCAGTGGTGCTCAAACTTTTTCATGTTAAGGACCTCCCAAAATGATATGAATTCGGCCGTGGACCCCCTTCTGAAAATATTTTGTTCCAGGGACCCCCCGGAAGCACATATTTGAGTTACAAATGTTTGCTTTAAAAAAATATATATACTGTAACTGTATATTCAAACATTTGCAAAAATGTTCACAGGCTCATAGCTCGGCACTCTATGAGCTTGTATATCCGCTATTTTTAGCCCAAGGAAATCATAAAAAAATGACACAGATGCGTTCCCGGTCCTAATGGGTTAACGTGATTGTGGCGATGGTTGCTTTGGTCGCTGTGGAGAGACTCGGAAGTAAGTGAGTATGCATTGCAGAAGCACCGGGGCAGGCAGTGAGCCTGCGACTCGGTGGCACCGTAATTCCAAAATGAATATTTATAAGTCAGGGGTGCTCTGAGGACTTGGCCTTGGGGGAAATAATTGGGGTGGACAGGAAGAGCGTGCACGTTGGTGGTGGAACCTTTTCCGCCATCTCTGCTCGGGGAGAGAGAGAGAGAGAGAGCTGCATGTGGGAACAGCCCCGCAGTCATTTTTAGGGGAGAATACGGCACGCTAAATATCCCCATCCCTGCACTCGTTTAGCCCATTCAATCCGGGAACGCATCATCGTGTCATTTTAGATTTTTCTTTGGGCCATTCAAAAAATAGCAGATATACAAGCTCAGGGGGAAATGAGCCATGAGCTTGTAGATCTGCTAATTTTGAAAAAATCATGAAAATGTTTTATTTATTTTGTTTTAAAGCGAACATTTGTAACTCTTTGCTTCTGGGGGATTCTACAAATGTCTTCTAAATCCTAAGTTTCCCGCGGACCCCCATCTCAAAATATGTCATTCCAGGGACCCCCCGCAGAAGTGAAGATTTGAGTTACAGATGTTCGCTTTAGAAATATATTCAAAGATTTGCACAAAGTTTCAAGATTCTTCCAAAATAGCAGATCTACAAGCTCATAGCGCGGCACTCGGTGCCGCGCTATGAGCTTGTAGATCTGCTATTTTTGAATAGCCCAAAGTATAAAATAATGCTTTTTTTTTTAGCTCAAATCTAAAATGACACAGATGCTTTCCCGGTCTCAATGGGTTATAGGCAGAGGACGAGTTGGAGCCGGTGCCTGGAGTGCGAGTGGAGTTTGGGATAATAATAGCCTAGTTGTGTTTTTTTTTGTGCAAAGTGCTAGTCTAATCAGCAGATGAACATAGCGCGCCGCGTTTTAATCACCGGGAGTATGAGAGGACGAAAAAAAAAACACCGGAGACCAGTCCTGCACTTAGCGACATTGTATTGACTTCAACTATGGACCGTCGCGTCTTACTGTACCTCTCTCTTTTATTTCTCACTGCTCTGCCTCACTCCTCCTCCTCCTCCCGCCACAAAATAACACAACTCCCTCTCTCTTTCTCACATGTATTTGCTGTTTGAACCTGAGTTTACACACTGCTACAGGCTACTTAACTGCTTGGCCTTACGTCGACAGCTCATTTAACCCCCGCTCGTTTTTGCTAGGGTGGGATGGCTCAGGGTAGAGGACAGAGTACAGCAACTTGCCCGGTCTACAAGATACGCTACACCACAAAGACACCCATGTACCTTGTCAAACTATGCTTCAAAAATGTCAACGAAGTCCACAATCACAACACCAGAGGGAGCTCCACTTATCACGTTCAACCGAGATTTGGCTCAAACAAGGGATTACATTTGTTCTGCTGCTATGCCACAAACATGTGGAACGCCCTACCAACAGTCGTAAAGGAGTGTAAATCCCTACTCTCCTTCAAAACCGCTCAAAAATAGCACTTAAAAAAAACTTTTTTTTTTAGAACCCAAGATATCATCATCTGAAGATTTGCAGCTCCATCCACTCCTTGTTTAACTTATAACTGAAAAAAGGCTGTATCTCGCTTCCTAAGCACTTTGAGTTAAATGTTTCGATGAATTGAGCACAAAGGACCCCAAGGGAAACGAGCCATAGTGCTTTCTTGGGTTTAAAATCCTCTTAACAGACCTTGTATTGAACTGTACTTCCCTCTGCTTGTCTTCGCAAACCGTTAATAAAGTAATCAATCAATCAATCAATCAATCAATCAATCAATGTTCATCAGAGGCCCCTCCTCCCCCTCCTCCCCACACAATTGTCCCTCCATTTCTTCCCGCCTAAGTGGACTCTTATAATAAAGTTGCTCGTCGACACATTAATAACCTCTTCGTCTGCCGTGTCACACTGGAACCTGGAACTAGAGTTCCCGGCCCTGGGTTCGGGGCTTGGGGGTTGGGGGGGCTCGCTCCCGGAAAGCCCCACCTTTAGCACCCCCCCACCCCCCTCCTCGACCCAGTCCTTCCAGCCAGATCCTCTCACCTGACAGGCGCTACTTAATTATTTCTTTCCAACGAGTGTCGGGGAGCGAAAACGAGGTGGAAAGAGAGGAAAGTGATGACATACTTTTAATGAATCCCTGAATAAATGATACTGCTGTCTAAGCTTAAGGCATCCCGAACTCACCCTGCGTGGGAGAGAGAGGTAGAATAGGGAGGGAGAGAAGGAGAAGGAGTGGTGGAACAGATGTGGAAGCAGCTAGACGGGGGGATTAGACCCAGAGCTACTGTGACCCGAGTGTTGCACTGCTAGCGTAGATCCGCGCGCTGCCGTATCTGATCGGCTGCTGTATCTCATTAGCTCTACTTAACCTATTAAGACCGTGGCATTTTTGGGGATTTCTTTGGCTATTCAAAAATAGCAGATCCACAAGCTCGTAGCGCGGCACCGAGTGCCGCGCTACGAGCTTGTGGATCTGCTATTTTTGAAAAATCGTGCACGTTTGTGCAAATCTTTGAATATTGATTTTTTTTAAAGCGACCATTTGTAACTGTCAAATGTCTCAACTAATGTCTTAATTTCGTGTTACTATGTCAGTGGTGCTCCAACTTTTTCTTGTCAAGGACCCCCCAAAATTATGTTTTTGGCCTCCGACCCCCATCAAAATATGTTGTTCCAGGGACCCCCCAGAAGCAACGATTTGAGTTAAAAATGTTGTTTAAAAAAATATATATATATATGTATTCAAAGATTTGCACAAATGTGCAAGGTTCCCGTGAACCTTGAACGCTGCAAGGTTGCGTGGCACTCTGTGCCGCGCAATGAGCTTGTAGCTCTGCTATTTTTGAATAGCCAAAGTATAAAAATAACATCATCAAATCTAAAAATGACACAGATGCGTTCCCGTATTGAATGGGTTAACATGCAAGGATGCTTAAGATTAGCTTTGTCTCTTTGTCTTAAATCTCTCGCTTCTAGGAGTCTTTCTCCAGTGAGTCACCTGTGCTTTTATTATTAACCCATTAAGACCTGGAACTGTGTCATTTTTAGATTTGAGCTAAAAAGCATTATTTTACACTTTGGGCTATTCAAAAATAGCAGATACACAAGCTCATAGCGCGGCACCGAGTGCCGCGCTACGAGCTTGTATATCTGCTATTTTTTAAAAATCGTGAACATGTGTGCAAATCTTTGAATATATATATTTTTAAAGCGAACATTTTGAACTCAAATCTTTGCTTCTGGGGGGTTCCTGGAACAAAATAATTTGATGGGGGTCCGCGGCCAAATACATATAATTTTGGGGGTCCTGGACATGGAAAAGATTGAGCACCACTGATATAGAAACATACGTTTTTCAGAATACTGTTGAGATTTAGGAGACATGTAGAATGGGCTTCAGGTCTCAATGGGTTAAAAGCATTCAGTCTCTGCCTGAGTCCGTGTGTAGTGTGTGTGTGTGTGTGTGTGTGTGTGTGTGCCCGTGGTGGCGGTGACCGTCCTTCAAAGAGACCCATTTCTCTGCTGCTTATCAGCGGCATAGCGGGCGAGATTGAGGGCTGTCAGTCACCCAGGCTCTGTTGCCATAGTGAAAGCCAGGCGCAGGCAGGGAGGCGAGATTGACAACTGTTCCCACTACTCAGGCGTTGCCCTCCTTCCTCTCTGCTCAGTGCAGCGTCTCCTCCGTCCATTTCCTTTGGCCTCTCACAGGTGGGCGACGACGAGGAGTAGCGTGTCAATCACCCCACACGACAGCTTTCTCACTCAATCTCACTCTTCCCTTTGTGGCTGGCATTAAGGCTCCTATTCAGCGTGCACTTTGAGCAAACCGCTAGTTTCGGAGTGCGCACTAGGCAAGAGGCGTTGCCCCGCAAAATTTGGTATTCTGTGGTACTCCCCCGCCCCGCAAAACACCTGCGCTCCCCGTTACATTATGCATAGGTGTGGTTTGGGCGTTACAATGATAAAACCAATCACCGTGCCAGAAGCCATTGCCTTTAAGAGAAGACTGCGCTAGCCATCATCCGCCGTCATCCCCGATCCAATATATGCTCTAGCCTATCTCCCCCTCTGCACTGTTGCCTGGTCTGATTATTATAAGCCACATTGGGCTTGTTTTCCTTCTTTTTTATTTTATTTATCCAAATACATTTTTATATTAATTTGTAGCCTATTGTGTTAACAATAAGCGTGTCATATTAGTCAGATCCGGAATAGTATTATGAAACTTAAAGCCATTTAAAATATTTATACTATTGGTACACACCGGCTGCTCCCAAATAATTAATTACATCATGTTGCCACAACGCTCCTACAGGCACCCATGGACCTCCAGCTGGTCGACCACAGGGCTGGGCGGTGGTACACTGACAAATACAGTAGCACATGGGTATAATAAATGGAACAGTTTTAGGAAAGGTCTATATGTACTCACTTTGGCTGTTATTGTTCTATTTCCACCATTCTAATGGATTCCAGGGGTGTGTAAACAGGGGTGTGAAGTTGCTCCATAGTTTCCTCTGAAGTGACGCAGTTAAAGTTAGAGCTACACTTTAAGTTTACATCAATCATATCCTCTCAAACCCAGACACATTGCTGCGAACCGCGGTTTGGGTGGGTTCGGGTCAATCAAATATAATTATTAATTAATATCGGATAAACCGCGGGTGAAATATTGCGGTAAATAAATTAATGACATCTAATAGCCTATATCTATCCATAAAATAGCTAAATCTCTGCGTGCTTGTGTCTGTGTGAGTGTGTAGAGCAGTGTGCGATGCGATGACAAAATGCGTCTTTTTTCTTTTTTTTTAACCGGTGCTATAACAGTGTGCTCTGTATGTTGGATGCCGCATGTATGTTGGATGCAGTGGTGGAAAAAGAACTCAAATTCTTTACTCAAGTAAAAGTCCCGATACTGCAATAGAAATACTCTGTTACAAGTAAAAGTCCAGAATTCAAAATTTACTTGAGTAAAAGTACAAAAGTATTGGCATCAAAATGTACTTAAAGTATCGAAAGTAAAAGTACTAAAATATTTGAAAATAGCAGATCTACAAGCTCTCAAGGCGTTGCGATGCCACCGTTGAGAGCTTGTAGATCGGCTTATTTTCAAATAGCCTATAAAATAGGGTTAAAGTGGTTAATGTATGTTTCATAATATAATCATTTATATTTGAAAAGTAACTAGTAACTAAAGTTTTCAAATAAATGTAGTAAATTGGAAATTGGAAATACTCAACTAAAGTACAAATACCTCAAAATTGTACTTAAGTACAGTACTTAATTAAATGTACTTAGTTACTTTCCACCACTGGTTGGATGCCTGTATGTTCGATGCCGCACAGAACGTTCAGCGCAGCACTGGTTTAAAAAAAAGAAAAAAGACGCACTGACATTTCCATAGGCGAAATCAATGCATTTTGTGCTCGCATCGCACAACTAATACTAACGGGGAATACCAGAAAATAATAATATTTTGACATACGGGGAAAACGGTTAGTGAGGATGCGGATTTTTAAATTGGATAATATAATTATTGCGGTTGGATAACGGGCGGATAATTAATTTGTACATTTGGATTCGGGTGACGTGAGAGGCCATCCGCACATCTCTACTATACCCAAAATAACAGACATACAAGCTATCAACACGCTGCGTCATGTCGTGTCAACAGCTTACAGATCTGTTATTTTGGACAGCGTATAACAATGAGGCGCGCGCGCGCCACGGAGTAGCCTAACACTAAACCAAAAATATTACATTATTACGTGGTCAACAATAGACATGTAACTTGCTTGGAGCTTTTAATGCAGTGGTTCTCAACCTGTGGGTCGACACCACAATGGAGCACCCAACGCCTGGTGAGCTTGTAGATCTGCTATTTTCACAATATTTATCTGTGGAACCGAGTCAAACAAAATGGGGGGGTCCCCAGTTCAAATATAGTTATTTTGGGGGGTCGATGGCCTGAAAAGATTGAGAACCTTTAACAGTAAACATGAACGTAGCGTTTACGTGGGGAATATAATAATAATATAATATATATCATATATAATATAATATTCACCCGCAGCATGGGTTTAACGAGACAGCAGCCAAAATGAAAATCACACTAGATGATCCGATCATCTTATAAAAAATGTAAGTGCTTAAGATTTTAGCCCAAACCCAACGGGACCCGACCCGGCCCGGCACCGGCTGGGCCGGGTCGACGTTTTTTTTAAATACTATTCTTACACAGCTGCTAAGCAGCTAATAATCACCATAGCGCAAAAGTAGGTCAAATCAATCAATCAGCCAGCTGTTTTCTGTCACTGCGCTGGCACTCTCTAAAGTTTAAACATGACATATAGAATGGATCTTCAGACAAATTGGATTATTTCTTCAAATGACAAGAGCAGGCATGGCAGCCTACGAGGTAACATTGGATGTCAATTCAATTCAATTCAATTTTATTATAGTGTATGATTTTATGAAGACATGACAGTGACAGCAAACGAAAAGATCTCAATTAAAAGTATATTTCGTATAATAACCGAATATCATTCTTAAAATGGTTATGGGGCAGTGTATATATTTATATAGCCCTATTTGCTCCAAGCTGTTTTTTAAATAAAATATAGACTGTTGAGGGTGGAATGACTCCTGTTCTGAACGAATTACCAAGATTTAATGCAGCAATTAAGCTTCTTTAGAAAAATGACTGACGGCTGGGCTGGGTCTAATTTGTCAATTATTAGTCGAGCCGGGCTAAAATATTTAGGGGATATGAAAGCTCTTGTTAGTAGTTTGAAGTGCTCATGTGGCCTTATAGTTGCTTCTGTTTGTTTTCATAGACCTGCAGTTGCTTATTTCTCACCAAGGCTTGATGGCAACACGGCTAATAGTCCACGGGCACAAAGCCATTGCAGTGTCTGTGTGCACTTGGCGGGTGGTTTCAGAGACGGGCGGGTGCTTTTAGAATGCACTATCCCCCCCCCCAAAACCGTACCCATGTGTGTCTGCAGAATGGCAATGTGCGGGATATAGCAACAACACGCCCACGGCCACACCCCCACGCGCAACTAACGGCGTCGGCATAATGGGGGCCGGGGAGCGCAGGTGCTAGCAGGTGCTAGAATAACATATAGGGGGTGCGCAGCTCCAATTCTCCCTATTTAACGGTAGTAGGGGCGGGCATGTGGTCCTGAATAGGACCCTTAAGTGTCTGAAAGTGGTCATTCATTGATAAAGCTATGGAGGTTTTTCTGTAGAGGTAGACCGACGTATCGGCTCTGAATTTTTTACAGGCTAAGTACTGCGATGAGGAAGATTCCCTTCTTTATTTATTTTTTTATTTTTATTTAACCCATTGAGACCTGAAGCCGAGTCTACATGTCTCCTAAATCTCAACAGTTTTCTGAAAAACGTATGTTTCTATATCAGTGGTGCTCAATCTTTTTCATGTCAAGGACCCCCAAAATGATATGTATTTGGCCGCGGACCCCCATCAAAATATTTTGTTCCAGGGACCCCCAAGAAACAAAGATTTGAGTTAAAAATGTTCGCTTTAAAAATATATATATTCAAAGATTTGCACACATTTTGACGATTTTTCAAAAATAGCAGATCTACAAGCTCGTAGCGCGGCACTCGGTGCCGCGCTACGAGCTTGTAGATCTGCTATTTTTGAATAGCCCAAAGTGTAAAATAATGCTTTTTAGCTCAAATCTAAAAATGACACAGTTCCAGGTCTTAATGGGTTAATCTCACTCTTCCCTTTGTGGCTGGCATTAAGTGTCTGAAAGTGGTCATTCATTGATAAAGCTATGTTTTCTGTAGAGGTAGACCGATGTATCGGCCCTGTATTTTTGGACAACATCAGGATCGGTGGCTAAGTACAGCGATGAGGAAGATTCACTTCTTTATTCATTTTTATGAAGGTTTTTTTTTATTTGTATTTGTTTTATTTACATTTTCACATACATTTTGAATGCATAAAACCAGACACTACTCTGAAATAGTCAGTTAGAGTGCTTAACACATTTTGTATATACAACCATGGAGTGCCAAAACCGTATATATACGTTTTTTGAAAAAAAAAGAAAAAGAAAAAAAAAGAGACAGGAGATAAAATTTTTCGAACATTTCGACTTGAATCCACTTCCTGCCTGTATCTCTGCTCCTGTGTACTTTTTTTTTTACAATGTTAATTTGACTATTTTCAACTGGCTGCAACTATGGAACGGATTACCGAATGTTTTTAATTTTTCCCCCCCGATTGTACGAGACCTCTATCTGTGTAATGAGGGGATCACCGTGAGGACGGTGATCACTGAAAATATTTTGTGACTACTTGAAAAAGGTTCAAAAATGGTTAAAAATCCAGGCACTCAACGTACATTTTTTTAATAAACCTCTGGCACCTCAAGTGTTAAAGTACTTGAACTGAAATAAATTGGTAAATAACATGCCTGTCTAGAATGGAAGACACGCTGTGCACAGACAGTGGAATCAGATGTGTTTTATAGAATGGAATTGTATTGGAATCTTTTGAGAGAGAAATGGTCTGATATCAGCCTATCAGCCTGCATGCTCTCCAAAATATCGCAATCAGTGTCTCGCCCTTGGAAAGAAAAAATCCATATTAGACAAT